>NW_017728948.1:31599159-31602128 GCF_001723895.1 Crocodylus porosus
AACTGGACGCAGTACTCCAGCTGCGGCCTCACCAAGGCCGAGTACAAGGGGAGAATAACGTCCCGGGATTTGCTCGAGAAGCATCTATGGATGCACGCCAGCATTTATTTAAAAAAGAACTTTTTATTATCTTTGATCCTTGATGCTAGCCCTAGCTTGGTATCTGCCTTAGCTTTTCTAACAGCCCCCCTACAGACCCGAGCAGTGGAGGTATACTCCTCTTTGGTGATAGGCCCTCCCTTCCACCAGGTGTATGCCTCCTTTTTGGCAATCAGGCATTCACAAATGCCCTTGGTGAGCCAGGGGACTTTTGGGCACTCTTGTCCCCCTTGCTTCTTGTTGGGATTGTCACCCCTTGGGCTCTGATTATCGCCTCTTTAAGACAATAAAGAAAGAATCAAGTATCATCTCTTTAAGACAATACCAAATCAAGAACCCAGAGCCACCCACCCTGCATGGAAATTTATGCCTGAGCTGCAACAGTTTATCAATCCAAGATAGGCATCATCAGCTATCTTTGGATTCATAGATAAGACAATCATGGAAAACAATCATACTCCACTGTGAGGGACTGCTCGTGATGATGATGAGTGTTGAAAAATACGGGTTCTACAGAACCTTGAGAGTAGTAATAATACTACAATTAGAGAGGTTCTTCAAAACACTCAGTCTTTCACAATTTTTCATAACAATCCAAGTTGGAAGAAACTGTTAGAAAAAGAGCTCACCAAAGACTGCAAGTGTACCTGGGAACCAACCAGATATGTTCAGCGCAAGATTCCATAGGACATTTCAACCTGGTCCTAGGGTCCGGAGACTAAAACTATAAACTGTGTTTGCATTTTGTTAATAACTGGAGCTTATAAAATTTTAATTTAAGGAACTTAATAGAGTTCACAAATGATTATTAAGGATTATAGCATCTCTACAGTTAAGTGTGATGCACCTGAAGAGGGACAGAAAGCCTGAATCCAGACATGCAGGCATGTGTGGTTTGTGGCATTGCAAACTTCTTTGCAGCACCAGAAACCACAGGAGTTGCATATTAATCAATGTGTGACACTGCTAATTTGCACTGCCAGGGCAAAATTTGCTACCAGGACTTCCCAGTAGCACAAAAATATCCTAGAAAATAAATAGTGCAACCCACATCAAAGTGGTGAGTGCTGGGACAAATGCAGAAATGGGGCAGCAGGTAGCTCAGGGCAGCCTGATCTCCCACCTCTGTGTGCTGTTGAGCCCTTGTGCTCAGGCTCCCTGCACCCTATCCAGCTGTTTCTTGGCTGGCTGGGGCACAGGCTGCATCAAGATGGGAGAGCAGGTGGCCCAGGGTTGCCTGATCCTCTGTCTCCACGTGCCTCAGCAAGGGGGCTGCACTGCACTGAGGCATGTGGAGCCCCTGTGCTGAGGCACACAGTGCCCCGACCAGGCGTACCCCACCTGGCTGGGTTACAGTGTGCCTCAAGATAGGAGAGCAGGCAGTTTGGGGATGGCTGCTCCCCTGTCTCCTAGTTCCTCAGGGTGGGGGCTTCTCTGTAGAGCACAGGTGGGGAGCAGCTGACTGGGGTGCAGGGTGCCTCAGCACAGGGGCTCCACAGTGTGCACATATGGGGGCTTCCTGCTCCCACATCTCCATGTGCCCAGCCAGCCCCCTCCCTTCCCATCCCTGCAGCACGTGGAGCAGCAGGACAATGTGTCCCACTGCAAAGCACACAGACAGGGCCATGCACTGCGGCACAAAGTACTTCTATTTGTGGGCATGCCGCTGCTTGTGTGGACCTGGACACAGAGGGTAAGCAAGCTGTGTAAGATGACACAGTGAGTTACTGTATGAGCAGAATATAGAAGACAGAACCAACAGAATTTAATCAACATAATTTATTAAGTTCATGGCAGTATTCTCACTTATTTTACAGAAAACACTCAAGTAATATTTTATAGAGAATTTTAAAACTGATGAGAGATTTCAGGTAATCTTTTAAATTAGTTTACTTTGTAGGACTGTGTTATTTTTAATCTGTATCTGGCCTCATTTTTATAACACTCTTTCAAATAAGTATCAAACATATTTGTTGTCTATTCTCTTGGTAACAGACACACACACACAAAACAAATCCTGGAGAATATTTATTTAAAAAGTCTTATAAATGAACTTGGATGAAATCTCAAATAATATTTTGATCAGTATTTGAAAAAGTGATAACATTTATTGAGCCTAAAATTTTCAGTAAATGTCTTTAACTAAACTTGGCAAACAAGTACAATGTTTTGACTGCAAAAGCAGTTTTTGAGAATATAGTATGTAGAAAATTAAAGTGTGATTTATTTTCATAGCCATAAGCTATGGCCAAGAGCTGATAAGTTATCCAAAAACAAAACTCGCTGAGCACTAAGTGAAATTGGGTATCAATTTAAAATAAGCATTATAGAGAAACAGCACTAAGTGAAACACTGTTAAGAGGGGGTTGCCTGTACTGATAACAGACCTGATAAAAGCTCTGTTATCAAAACGGGGGACTCTTCCCTAATCAAAGTGTCTTGCAGGGGCTTGGACACGCCACCTTAGCTCAGCCTGTGGAAGAGAAGGGAGGGTTGCTGTAGTGCTCCCCTGGCATCTAGCCTGAGTCACTGCAGGCATGTGCCGGCATTTTTTCAGCCCAGAGGAGATGTTTGTACAGTTACAAAGTGATTCACCTAAGTAAGTTAGACTAACCTGCAAAGATTGACTCAACTGGGCAACAAGAAGGGGGGCAAGAGTGCCCAAAAGCCCCCCGGCTCACCAAGGGTGTACAGGAATGCCTGATTGCCAAAAAGGCAGCGTACACCCAGTGGAAGGGGGGTGCTATCTCCAAAGAGGAGTATACCTCCTCTGCTCAGGCCTGTAGGGGGGCTGTCAGGAAAGCTAAGGCGGACATAGAGATAGGACTAGCGTCCAAGATCAAAGATAATAAAAAGTCCTTTTTCAAATA
>NW_017728948.1:31602139-31607998 GCF_001723895.1 Crocodylus porosus
ACTTCCTGCCCTTTGGGCAGGGGGCTGGACTTGATGATCTCCCGAGGTCCCTTCCAGCCCTAACGTCTATGAAATCTATGAAATCTACAAGGTCCCTACTTCTATGATTCTATGAATTCAGGCTCAGGCTTTTTGAATGTCTGTGCCTAGCTAAGAGCTCATCTCTAGACCCATTCATGTCTGACTAGTTGTTGGAATATTTTTCTCCATCTCTGGGGCAGCAACAACTAATTATCTCAACATATTTCTAGAAGAGGGCATGTGGAGAAATAGGGTGAGATAGTTTTGCAAGCAGGGAGAGAAGGAACATCTTTAAAATGTATTCTGAACAACATACAAGATGAATTCAACTTACTGGCTGGGCACTGCTTTCCATCCTGCAGGGCTGCACTCCTGGCCATGTGCATTCTGCAGCTGAGTGTATGCACGCAACATTTATCGGCAACATTATCAACCAAAAACAGCCGATAATGTCCATTTTTCTTTTATCAGTGCCAGTGAGCTATAGACTGGTGTATCAGTACAACTCTAGTTAGTACAGCACTTAACAATGAGCTAACATACCCTGCCTCAGCAGGTCTAATGAACTTTAGCACTAGCTAATGTACATGTACCTTGTTTAGAGATAATTTCAGTATCTACACGGCAATGAACATGCATTTTTGCACAATAGTGGTCTGAATTTTCTGGGTTTCTGGGTAGCATAAGTGATAATTTGTATTAATAAATAAAAATAATTCTAACAGCCGTCAATGCAATGATTCAGTTCATAGCACCCTTGGAATACCAGCAGTAGATTTGTGTTAGCAACTGAGCACATTCTAAGTTCATCAAATGCAATGCAGGCTCAAAAGTGGCTTGAGCTTTGACCCCTAATTCCTAATGAGGATAAGTGAGCTTTAATGAAACCAGTCATTCATGTCAGCTTTGAATCCTTTTCAGTTGGTTTACTGCCATACGCATGATTAAATAAAAGAAAACAAAATTGCTATTTTAATGGAGGCACTCCAACACCACAATGTTGGCCAGCACAGTGTATCTTTCAGGAACATGACAAGAAGTAATGCCAAATACTGGTGCACAATAACTTTACTGAACCAACACCTCACAACATTAGTTGCCCTAACTGAATATTAGTATTTATATCACAGTAGTGCTATGCAGTCTTAATCAGACTGGGACTCATTTGTGCTGCACATTATGCAGATGTAGTAAAACTCTATCAGTGCCCTAAAGAATTGGAGCTTACTTCACTGAATGAGCAAGTCACCAGAAGGGCTGTAACTCAGCTTTCCTTTCCTGAGTATCCCCATGTAGACACCCACTAAGTCTTAAAGATAAGATAGAACTGGTGGGTGAAATAAATGGAATGGGGAAAAGAAGAGGAAATAACAGTACTATGGTCATTTTTATTTTTATTTTTCTATCAGAAACCCATAGCATAGCAGTGAGTAATAGAAATAGTTACAAAGATTTGTAACAGGAACAAAAATCACCACCTGCCTAGTTGCCAGCAATGCAAATAATCAAAAAATCCTGTTACTTTTCTTGGAAAGCTGAGCACAGAACAAGATCTGCAGTTCATGTAGAAACAGATTCTAATCTCTTGCATGCCTACATGTCTGCTATTACAAATAATTGAGGAAAGTGATGAGGAAGTGAACATAAATATAATTTTGCAGTGAAAATCTGTTCTCATTATGATTTGGAGGCACCTCATCTCCCAACCTAAGGTGGGAGCATTCACAGCTCAAAAGATTCTGTGCTAATTTGTACTAATAATGTATAAAAACCAGGAGCTGTATAAATACATTTCCAGTGACCTCTGCATTGGCTTACTTCTAAACATGTGGCTTTTGCTCTGTGCAGTCACTGTAAAAGATAGCTTTCCACAAAGCACAAGTGATGCACAGTTTCCCTACAGTGCCCATCAGCAAAAGGCATTTCACATCATGGATGAATTTCATCTTTAAGCTCTGTGACTCAGTTTCCTCATCTGTAAATGGGGATATTAACCTACTTCACACAGATACCAGAAGTCTTAACTAATTAATGCCTGGAAAAAATGCACTGAGATTCTTGCATATATAATCACAAAGTATCATTATGAATGGGGATCAAGACATTATAAAAAAGACATAATAAATAAGATTGGGTTTTACACTAATGTGCATGTCTGTCTTAATCACTGGTTTTCAATCTGGGGGTTCACAGACTATGTCTAAGGAGTATGGGGAAGATGACTATGATCAATCAAAAGTATGCGAATACCCACATTTAAAATTTGAAGGTGTCTGCACTTCTATCCTCTTTTTTTAGGGGTCTTCAAATGAAATAAACTTGAAAACAACTGGTCTAAATCTTTTGATATATCATTCACCTCATGTTGATGGACCCTTGCTTTTTTAAGTAGATAGATCACTTTATTTTTTTGTTTGTGGAATTTGGGGGGATTACCACAATTGTATTCCTTGTCAGTATCTTTCTGGAAGAAGAGTAAGATAAGAACTTATCAAAGAATAAGAATAAGTTAATTTAATCCTTCTGCTCTTTTTGTTGTTCTGGAGTCCGCAGGTAAGTTACTACTTGCAGGTTTGATATTCTCATTGAGTCACTGAATCACTTTTTCAATTTCTTCAGATAAGTGACCTGTGAGGCTTAGTAAAAATTGTTTTGCAAAGATAGGTGAATGACAGAAAAAAAAATTGCTCTTCTGGCTTCTGCCTCCAAAGACTTAGTACTATTTCCTGAACTTATGTTTCCTATCCTCTCACATAATTTTAAGTAACCTATTTTCCCCAAATGAAGCACTAAAATTTCACATGTGGATTTGTTTGAGTATTTATGCTGCTGCTTTGTCCCTTGTCAGATGCTTCTAGCTACTTTCTTAGTTGCACACTGGTATAAATTGGGAGTAATGCCAGTGACTTCAAAGTAGTGAAACACATCATGAACTAGACTAATAAAAACAGAAATAGCTGCAGAAACAAAGGGGCAAAAGAGTGAGGTTTAGAGTAGAGGGATCAAAACTTTGCCCTGCTAAAAGTTATACAAGCAATATACTGGAAGCTCATAGTTGCCTTAATTAGTTTGAAAATATCTGAGAATAACTGCCTTCACCGTAGGTTTAGGGACAGAAATTACACATAAACCAGTATAAATGATTGGAAACCAGTTCAAATCTGTAACGCAACAGTTCAGTGCCACTTTCAAAATGGCCAAACCGGTTTAAACCTGGATGGATGTAATATCAGACTTAACTGATTTAGGTTAAACTGGTTTATTGAACTTTTGTCTCAGTTCCTCTCCAGATTGCAGTTGGCTCACAGTGCCTCAGGATCCTCCCCTGCAAACTCCTGCTCATAGGGTAGGTGGGCTAGCCTTGGCCCAACTGTCTGCTCCAGCCAAGCAGGGAGGCATGCTCTAGTGCCTCCCAGCTTCTGGCCTTCGCCACAGAACACATGTGGCTGAATTTCTGAATTCAAAAATGAATTTCTGTTAATTTGCTTATCGATACATCTTAGACTAACCTGTGAAGATTGAATCGATTCAGTCTCAGGCTTTTTGAGTGTCTGCACTTAGGCTAAGAGTTGTACAGCTCAATGAAACAATAGTTCCAACATGCAGGACCCCCTCCTGTGTCCACTGGAGTCCATTAGACCCAGAGTGAATTTTTCAACAAACTATGCTTTGCTTATATTAAAAGAGAAAGTGGCTTTCAGTCACACTGCTGGCCAATACTTTTTTCACCTGTGCTGCTTCAGATGAAACACAGCCTTGAATTTAAGACTAGTAGTACAAAACGCCGTCTAAAATGACATGGCATATACAGCAGATTGTCTGCTCTCCTAAACAAGGAAAGCTATTCAGAGGAATTTCAGGGATAGTACATGTGAGTGAACAGCAGGTCTAGAACAGAGGCTAGTTTCTTTTTTCCACTGTGTTGTAATTACCAGAAAGCTAAATTACTTTCGTCTTTTAGTAGATCGGCTAATAAGCAACCCTGACCAAGTCTGAGTTGAGAGGTGTATCTAATAACTTGCTTCACACAAAACCACTTTAACTAAAACCTAAAACAAACTGAATGTTATCTCAATAATCTAATCAGCTTTTAACATGTGACAGACATTAATGTCATATAATTGCCTGATGGCAATGGATGAGTTCAGCATTGATGCACAATGTAATACCATAAGTAGGCTTGTGGAAATTTACATGAAAAATAATCCCATTGTATACAAAAGGCCACTGGCAGCATTTTTTCCCTGCAGAAATAATTATTTAAAGCACCTCCCTTTGAAGTGCATGCATTACAGTACTGTTAACTGCCTGTGACTTGAACAATTACTGGCTACTCAAAAATGCTTTTCTCATTCCAAGTCTGTGGGACCACTGGTTAAGGAATGACAGGGGAGCTATTGGTTGCCAAATCAGCAATGTTAAGCTACATAGCAGTCACCTAAAAATATTGTACCAACCCTGCAGACTCAGAAACTGGCACAAGAAGCAAGGGGGGTTCCCACATTTATGTAGAAAATGATAGGGGTTAGTGTCACAAGCGAACAAGGCTAAGGGAGGGAACAAGTTAAAGAAACGTCAATACAGTGGTAACATATACTCAGCACTTTAACTTCCTCCCCAAACATCTGGAGGTGTCCCCAAACAAGCCTTTAGTCCCTAGAGTACTCAAACAGCAGCTTGCAACTGCCCCTAAGTCTGAGTCTTGTTTGCACATGGTACAGTGATCAGGGGACCCAAGATAATCACGGCTATCCTTTCCAAGGGTCGTTCAGCCTGTGTGAAGACCATTGAGGACCTGGGATTACTCTTCAGTCTTTTTTAGACACCACACACAATGCATAACCTATACAAGTCCTGGTTTTCTCCAACTTAACCAGAAATACTGGGACTGGAAATTGATGGGCCCTTGTTCATGCCTAAATGTCCCCTGGAATTTGGAATCATGTAGAGCTTGGAATTGGAATCATGTAGAGCAGAATTTTTGGTATTTCCTTCTCCAGTACCACTGCTTGAATAAGCTGATCTCTTTGGGCAGATTCTAGGAGCTTTCACATGAGTACTCCTTACCTAATGTTTTATCTCAGACCACACTACCTAGTACCTCTTCTGGCACAAATGATGTTGCCTTCCTTCAGGGAACTCCTCACTATCGATTTTCTTCCACTTAATTAGCTTTCCAATGTCAGCATCTTCCCATTGTCTTGTACACCAATCTGCCAACCTTCTGCCTTCTCCTACATTCAGGGGTGGTTCACCCCGGCTCTCTCTATTGCTGACAGTGGCTGGACCTAACACTGCTTCAGGTTTAGGTTGAATGCCCACTATAAGAGGCCTATGGGACCAGGTGTTATCATTTTGGTGCTGTCTCCCAGAGCGATGCACTACTTGGTAGTAAAAGTCAGTCAGCTGTTCTAACCATATAGCCAATTGTCCTTGTTGGAAATTGTGTAACCACAAAGAGAACTGTGATCTGTTCTTAAGGTAAAGTGTCTCCACAGGAGGAAGTGTTGAAAATGTTTGGTAAACTCACCATAGCAAGCGATTCCTTTCTTATGGTTGCATATTGCTTCTCAGCTTTTCATAGTTAGTTTCATAGTTATTTCATAGTTTCCAGGGTTGGAAGGGACCTGAGTAGATCATCTAGTCCGACCCCCTGCCATGGCAGGAAAGAGTACTGGGGTCAAACGACCCTAGCCGCCCTGACCGTGAAGTAGCGCCTCCTGATATCTAGCCTAAATCTACCCTCTGCCAGCTTGTGACCGTTATTCCTGGTCACTCCTGCAGTGCTCAGGGGAACAGGGACTCCCCCAGTGCCTGCTGATCCCCCCTGACTAGTTT
>NW_017728948.1:31608391-31609567 GCF_001723895.1 Crocodylus porosus
CTGACTGCCTCCCCACACTGCTGGCCCATGTTCATCTTGGAGTCAATGATGACTCCGAGATCCTTTTCCAACTCTGTATTGACAAGAAAGGAGTTCCCCAACCTGTAGGTATGGTGCCAGCTGCTCCTCCCCAGGTGCATCACTTTGCACTTGTCGGTGTTGAATCCCATCCTATTCTCATCTGCCCACCCCTGTAACCTGTCTAGGTTTGATTGCAGCCTATTCCTCCCTTCTAGCGTGAGGACCGAGCCCTGCGGAACCCCACTGCCCACATCCCTCCAGGTCAAAAATGACCCATCCACTACCACTCTCTGGGTGCAGCCCTCCAGCCCGTTGGCAACCCAAATGATTGTGTGAGTGTCAACACCACAGTCCCCCATTTTCTTAATGAGAACAGGGTGAGAGACAGTGTCGAAAGCCTTCCGAATGTCCAGGAAGACTATGTCCACTAATACCCCTGCATCTAATTATTTGGGAATCTGATCATAGAAGACCACCAGGTTGGTCTGACAGGACCTGCCACTAATGAACCCGTGTTGGTTGCCCCTAAGCATGATCTCCCCTGCTGGCCCCTCATGGATATGCACCAGAATAATTTTCTCAAAAAGCTTGCCCAAGATCGAGGTAAGACTAACTGGCCTATAGTTTCCCGGGTCCTCCTTCTTCCCCTTTGTGAAGATGGGACCCATGTTGGCCCTCTTCCAGTCCTCTGGCACCACACCAGAGCACCACAAGTGCTCGTAAAGCCATGCCAGGGATCCTGCAATGACCTCAGCCAATTCCCTGAGTACTCTAGGGTGGAGATCGTCCAGACCAGCTGACTTGAATACATCCAGTCCCTCCAGAAGTTCCCTAACTAGTTGCTCACTAACCCTTGGCCTAGGTGTGCCTCCCCTGGGGCCTGAGGGGGGCCCAGTGGGGGGTGACTGTTTCAGTCCCTGCTTAGGAAAATGGAGGCAAAGAAATCGTTAAATATGTTGGCTTTGTCGTCTTGTGTGACAACCAAATTTCCTAATGTGTCTTACAGGGGCCCCACATTACCCAGAATCTTCTTTTTACCCCCCATGTATTTTAAAAAAGGACTTCTTGTTGTCCTTAATCCGGGAAGCTAGTCCCAGTTCCATCTCTGCATTGGCCTTCCTGACTGCCCCCCTACATCCCCGAGCAACTGCAGTA
>NW_017728948.1:31609717-31620546 GCF_001723895.1 Crocodylus porosus
GTGAGCCATGGGGGCTTGTGTGCCCTCCTGCTCCCTTTGATCTGTGTTGGGATTACCTCCCTTTGGGCTTGGAGGATTGTCTCCTTAAGGAGCGACCACTCTTCTTGGACACCTGGCTCCCCTCCCCTCCAGGACCTCAGTGCTTCCCCAACTATTCTCCTTAATTCTCCTTTGTTTAAGGCTTGGCTTGTACAGACTAGTACCTTTTCTTGGCCTCCTTCAATTTATGACAAAACAGCTCCGATAACAATGTCCCTCACATCAGTATCCAGAAAGAAGGGTAATCGAGGGTCAGGATATGCTAAGATAAGGGATAACATCAACTGCCGCTTCAGCTCTATAAAGGCATCTTGGATTCCCTGGTCCAGATGAACTTCGTCTGCTGGAGAATGTATGTAAGGGACTTGCAATTGTACAAAATCTGCCACCAATGTTCTATTATAGGAGGCTAAACCTAAGAAGCTGAGGTCTGTTAAATTTCAAGGTACTGGCCAGGCCTTAACAGCCTGTTCTGCACCAACAGCACAGGGACACCCCATGGGCTGAGAGAGTGCCTAATGAGCTGCTGATCAAAATCCTGCTGCAAATGGATGAGTACTCTTTTAGGCCCCTGTCTAACAGGTTTGGCATGGCCAGTATTAATTTGATGTTTTGTTAAGCCTGTATGCCCTAGGTCATGGTCTCCAACACTTAGTACATCTGCATATTCCAATAGGACTTCTTGCATTGCTCTCACTTGCTTGAGCTCCAGGCTATGATGTTTTAACTTGAACTTGTGTTCCAATTTTTCTTCACTCCACTGAAGATTATCATCTGGCTCTCTACGGTTTTGGGTGACTGTCTGACCTCAGTACTCTTACAACAATCAAATTCTTTGATCCAGGATCCGCCTGCAGGACAGCCACACCTGTCTCAAACATCCCAATCATAGTGCCCTGATATGCGACCTGTGGTTTTGTTGATGTTTAGCAACAGGCATAGGAATTTCACCCCTGTGGCTCTTAACCATTGTGGTTCCCACTAGGAATCCCAATTTATCAGTGAACTTGGGTTCAAATAAGCCTTCCTCTTCTTCATTGCCCCATGTCTTCAGTTTGCTGGTGATTATCATCTCACTTTTATTGTTAGATTCTTCTCCACTACCACTTCACATGCCTTCCTTTGGTCTTCTGTGGTATACAAGGGGAAATGGCTCCCCAAAAAGGAACAAGAACAATTTGCAAAATTCATAGTAACCTGATAATTTTTCAGGAAGTGTGTAACAAGGCATCTAAATTGGCATTCTTTGCTATGAGAATTTTGTGTGACAGGTGGAGGCCTTGGAAGATAATGTTTGTACTCCACTCTCACAGAATTGGAAGTGCTTCTCCACTGGCTGCCTTGACCACTAGGCAACAGGGTTGAGGGTTTCTTTTTGTCTTTGTTGTAGGTTGCTCCTGTTCCCAGCTCTGTACAATGGATATCTGGGCACCTGAATCTAGGAGGAACTGGCACAAACTTTTCCCTGATTTAACTCCAGGTAATGTCTTCACCCTGTGATACCAACAATCACCACCTCATTCTGTGAACCTCTCTGTCTGCTAGCAGTGGGTAGACCCCTCTCTATTGTCCACCTGTTTCCCTGCCCTGAATGCCACCATCTTTCTGGGCACTCCCTCTGGAAGTTATCATGGCTGCCACAGTGCCAGCATCCATCAGCATTCTCATGACAACACCATAGCAGCACCATAGCTGTTGTGGTTCAAGAGACTCTCCTCGTGAAATTCTGCTCTGGGACTGGGTTTCCATATTCTTCTCAAGCTGGTCCAGTTCACCTTGGATCTTTTTCAATGTCTCCATCACTGTTTTCAAGGCTGACAACTCTGGGGTTATGGTGTGTGCTCCTGACTTCTCCTTTCTGGCATGTGCATGCACCCTTGCCTTGACACCTTGGATATCTAGGGCCTCTAATTTTCTCACCACTTCCATCTGAGTGGCTAGCTTTATGGCATCATCTAGGCTATGAGGCTTCCCAAACAAAGGCAGACCTGTTTCTCCCCCCTGAAGGCACTGATGATGAACTGGCCATTGTAAAGGCTGACTTGTAGGAAGGTCTTTACAGCTAATTGTCTTGGAGCAATGCCAAACTCTTGCATCGATTCTGCTGAAGTCTTCTTATAATGAAAGAGAGATGCAAGGTCACAGTTAGGCCCTGTACCTGGTTCCAAAGCATTCCTGAGGGTCCCTGTCAGATGCTTGTAATCCTGCTTGGCTTTACTGCAGAGTCCATATGGTAGACCTCCCTTCAGAATTTCACCACCACCAGTGATTTCTGCCACACTGTAGCCCCAGAAACTGGCACAAGAAGCAAATGGGAATTCCCATTTTTATATAGAAAATCATAGGGACTAGGGCAGGGGTGTGCTGCTTCAGGGGCATGGGGAGAGAACTGAATCTGGGTAGTTCCTGCCCCAGTGCATGGGGCCCTAGATCCACACCACCTTCCACCCACTTGGCTACCCACAGGTAGCTACTCACCACACCAGGAGGGCAGAGTGGGTGGAAGGTGGCCAGGAGCTGGAGCCTTGCCCACTGGGGCAGAAGCAACCTGACTGAAGTTTTCCCCTACCTGGGGCAGCAGGGGCAAGAATAGGAGGAGGCAGGAGGAGCTGAACTGGTAGCAGTCCTGCCAGAAAGCTGTGCATACTGGCTGGGGCCAGGACCAAGGCCAACGGGCACAGACAGGAGTGCAGTGCTGCCTGCCCTGGGTGGAAGTGTGCAGGGCTTGGTCCCATGCAAAGCTGCAGGGGCAACTGTGGGCCGGTTCCAATCAATTGGAAGGTGCCCACCTGCAACACAGATCCAGTCAGTTGGTGGGCCAGATCTGGCCCACAGGCCATATTTTGCCCACTCCTCGCATAGGGTCACAAGCTAATGGGCGAAAGGGAGGGAATAAATAAAAGGTAAAGAAACATCAGCACTATAGTAACAAACACTCAGCACCTTAATTCCCCTTCACACCCCTGGAGGTGTCCTCAAAGAAGCCTTTAGTCCAGTGGTCCCCAAACTTTTTACGTCTGAGATCACTTTGGGAATTTAAAAGGAACCCAAGATCTACCTCCCCCACCTGACCTAGCAGGTAAGTTTGTGGGAAAGCATAAGGGGAGGGAAAAGGGTTGTGAGGGGCAGAGCGGGGCAGATCAAGGCCCCAGCCCTAGCCCTCATTCCCTCCCTCACTGCTGTGACCTCAATCTGCCCCCACCAATTGCAGTGAGGAAAGGAGCACAGCCAGTGTAGAGTGAGGGACAGAGCCTTGAGTGGCTTGTCTGGGGGGTGTGGGGAGTGGGACACACAGCCCAGGGGGGGAACATGTCCCTGGATCTGCCTGCAGGGTGGGCTTCAGGCTGGGCAGTGCCATGCTGTTCCTAGTTAGGCTGTGCTTGAACCAGGTGGCGGCAGTGGTGCCACAGGTGAGACTATGAAAGGAGGCCATAACCTCCCCATCCCCGCTCCCAGCACCACAGCTGCCCACCCCAAGCACAGCATGGGCTAGGCCCAGTGGGAACAGCCCAGTGCAGCTTTCCCCTCCCCTTGCCTCTTCCCTCTGCCCCTTGCCCTGCCCCCAAGGACATGGGGGCCAGGGGCTGGCAGGCATGATGTGGGGAGGGCAGTAGCTACAGATGTGGACGCTGCACTGGGCTGTTCCCACCAGGCCTGGCCCATGCTGTGCTTGGGAACAGCGGTTGGGGAGGCTACAGCCCCACTCCATTGCCTCACTCACAGTGCCACTGCCATTGCCTGGCCCAAGCACAGCCCAACTGGGAACAGCATGGTGCCACCCAGCCCACAGCCCGCCCTGCCCCACAGGCAGATCTGGGGCACACACCCTGTGTCCTCCCAGGCTGTGTGCCCCCCCCTCCCTGCACCTCCTCAACAAGCTGCTCATGGCTCCATCCCCAACCCTGTGCTGGCTGTGCAGGGCCTGCCCCTGCTCCAGCCCCGCTACATACCTTGGAGCTGCAGCTGCCCATGCTGCCCCACATTTGGGGGACACCACGTGCCCCCTCCATCTGTGCATGGCAGAGGTGGCTCCCGGTGTAGGCTGGGCTTTGTGCCCCAAGTCCCACTGCATGTACTGCCCAGGCCTCCAACCCTTCCCTCCCGCACTGACTGACCTGTCGGGCCGAGGGAGGCATGTGCACATTTGCACACATGCCCTCAGCCCCCCCGCCCCCCGCCCATGATCAACCTCAAGAGGCTGTGGGATCTATCGGTCTATCACTATTGACCAGTTGGTGACACTGCTTTAGTTTCTAGAGCCCTTAAACGGCAACCTGAGGGGTGGATTCAGAAGGAATTGTAGTTATTTGATATATGCCATAAAAAGCATAAATAATAGAACTCACTGATGTGGAAGTTCAGCTAGATTTCAAAGTGAAATTAGACAGCTTTATTTTTCCATAAAATAGAAGCAGTCCTACACTCTAAACTTAAAGCACTGAAGCAAGGCAAAATTATTACTTTCATAATGATCTTTGCTATAATAGTAAAGGTTGTCAAAGAAATATATGTGATCCCAGATTCTAGACTACTTTTTTTCTGCAACAGCAGATTTTTTTTGGTTGTGAATTTTAATAGGATGAGTATTTCACTACTCAGCATGTGATTGACTTGATGGTAAGTAATAATCTATACCAGACAAAGAACACTAGAAGAGATATTAGAAAGCTTGTCTACAAAATGCGTACAACAGATTCTCTGCTCTTGCTTTTGAATAAGAGGTAAGAGAATAAACTATATGCACAATTACGTTAATGAAACTAATGTAAAACTGCAGAGCTATAGGTCATTTGCTTGTTAGTGTCTCATTCTTTGTTCTACTTCAATTAACATTGGTCATCAGTTTTTGAGTAAACTAATGAAGTAGCCTCATTTTCAAAGTATAGCATTATAGGGAAGAATCCATCATGGACAGCTGTCTGCCAGACTCTTAAAATATATTTGGCTTTGGAAAACAAGCATGAGTTCACAGGTTGTTTCCTAAGGCAATTTCAACATAAATATGGTTCAATTAAAAAGTTAAGGGAAAAAAAAGCAAATGAGTTGGAAGCTAAGATGACATACAGGTATATATTTTGCTAGTCTTGGCAAACCTCTCCATTACCCAGGTAGTTGACCACTCCTGAAAGTGGTGTTTTAGGGCAGTTCATAACTCTAAGTGGAAAACTGAGCTCTCACAGATCATCTGGTGACTTGGTGTTAATTTCTGCTGTTTTTCTAGTTCCTTCCATAAGGAGACAGCTGCTGCCTCCTTTTATATTAGGTTTTGCTCCCCATGAGCAGAACTAGGATCTTGAAAACTAGGGTGCAAATGGCATGGTGAATCATCACAGACAGGGTTAAATTAATGCATTAGCAAACTAGGCACATGCCTAGGGCCCTAAGTAAAGAAGGGGCCTACTTCTGCTTATTTTACACATTATAATTATTGATTGAAAACAGTAGGGGTCCATGAGTTTGTTTTCCTAGGGCCCACTAAAGGGTTAATCTAGCCCTGATCACAGATAACATAATACATATTTTTCTCCAAACTAGAAGCTTGGCTAATGTGTTAGGGGCCTAAGGCTATATTGTTCAGTTTGAGATCATAGCAAAAACAAATATAACTTTATTGAAATGTGCATTGATTTTCTATGTCATATGTTTTATATAAAAACAGAACAAACTAGGCAAAAGTAATCAAAGGAAGTTGTTTCTTTAGTCCTGTAATCATTATAAATAAATATACATCTCTTTTTTTTGAGATTCATAGAACAAAAGTAAGTCTTGAGCATCTTAACTGTGCATCCAATACTTCACTGAAAGTTATTTCTACACCTAAGTTAATGCTTTTAGCTACACTTAAAAACAGTCTTCAGGGCTCAGGAACTACATTACCAGGGGGAACTAAGAGACAGAACAAATGCAGAGGAAAGAATAGCTGGATTAATGGAACATTAATACTGTTAAAAAGGAGAGGGGGTCATTGCACCTGTGGAACAAAGAGTTTGGAAAGAATCAAAAAGATTATAGTAAGTCAGGAAGTCAAGCAGCCAACAGTGGCAGAAATACAGGTTAGGGACTATTTAGAAAAGCTGGTCATTGTCACAGGAGCACTCAGGTGCCCTGTTCCTATGAAGGGCTAAGGGCAGCTGCCAATCTTCAAGGCAGCACAGGTGCCGGTTGCTGGGGCAACTGCACTGGTCAGGTGACCACAAGGGGGCAGGGCCAGGCCTTTATAAACAGCCCAGGCTAAAGCCTAGGTGGTAGTCCCTCTCTGGCAGCCTAAGGAGTAGCAGCGCAGCGCAGCCTGACCGGCTGCAGCATGATACAGGGTGGAGAGAACCCTGACAGGGAGGCTTGGAAGGAGAGCCATGGTGGCACAGTATTTACGTTCTAGCTGGGGGGTTATTTTTGAGTTATAGCCGGTTGGCTCATGCCTTTATGTTCCCTGGTTTGTTATTGTTATATCGGAGGAGCGGGTGAGGCTGTAGGGGAAGGATGAGGCCTCATTAAGAGCTTCCCCATAGCTTAGGGGTTCCTGGTGCCCTGGTGGGGGCACAGCGAGTGGCGCCAAGGAAGGCACAGCAGTTTGGTGCCGGGTGGTGCTGTGTTTGGGGGTTGTGTTGACCCCAGCCCTGTGTGGGCAATAGCAGGAGAAGCCCGAGCAGGGCGGAAGACCCAGATGGCTGTAGCCATGCCTGGCCCCCCGACCTACCATCTGAGCCTCAATCGTGAGAAGCGCTAGGCACAGGCCCAAGTGCAAGACTGTGGGAAGTGCGAGACACAGGCCTGAGTGTGGGTGCCTGTGGGACATACGGGAGGCAGGCCCCAGCAGGGCACGGCCTGTAAGGGAGAAGCCCTGGAAGGGGGCAAGCCCATTGAAAAGCCCAGTGAGGGAAATGAGCACGGAGAGACTGGCCCCAGTGAGGCACTGTCTGCGTGAGAGGGACCCCAGGAGAGGGCACGGACTGAGAGAGACTGGCCCCAGTGGGGCACTGTCTGTGTGATTGAAGCCCCGGGGAGGGCACGGACTGAGAGAAGCCCCGGAGAGGGTGCGTATGAGAGACACGGCCCGGTGTGAGAACATTCGGGCGGTGGCCTTTGAGAGGGCCTCTAGGGAAAGAATATTGGTGGGATAAGCACGCTCCAAGACTCATGGATTTTCTGGACGTTAAGGGGAGGTCAGAGGCATGTGTAGCTCATAAGGCTGGGGTGCACCAGGTCACTCCTAGCACCGTGTCAAAAGGGACAGAAAGGCAGCCTGCCATATAAAACTATATATAAACAGCAAGATGTGGCGGACGAGAGAGAGGGTGCTAGATCGCCTACTTGGCAAGGTAGGGGGGCACTAGAGAGATCACGGCTGCTCCTAGGCCCCACGCCGTGACAGTCATGTACAAGCCTATGGGTCAGATACAATGCATCTGAGGGTGCTGAGGGAGTTGGCTAACAGCTCTGCAATTATGTCTGCCATTATCTTTGAAAACTCGTGGTGACTGAGAGATGTCATGGATGACTGGAAAAGACCAATCTTTAAGAAAAGGAAGAAGGAGAATCTGGAGAACTACAAACCAGTCAGCCTCAGGATCTTAGCCCCTGGAAAAATCATGGAACAGGTACTCGTGGAATCCATTCCTAAGGACTTTGAGGAGAAGGTGATTAGGAACAGTCGATATGAATTTACCAAGGTCAATACATGCCTGACCAAGCTGATTGCCTTCTATGATGAGGTGACTGGCTCTCTGGATGGAGGAAAAGGAGTGGATGTGATATACCTTGGGTTTAGCAAAGTTTTGGATATGGTCTCCCAAATGTTCTCACAAGCAAGTGAAGGAGGTAAAGGTTGGATAAACAGACTGTAAGATGAATAGAAAACTGGCTCCAAGGGTAGTAATCAATGGCTTGATTGGCAACCAGTATCATTTGGAGTGCCCCAGGGGTCAGAGCTGGTTTCGTTCAATATCTTCATCAATGACCTGGAAGATGGTGTCATCTGCAAACTTCTTGAGGGAAGAATCCATCCCAAGCTGGAGGGAGTAGTAGATATGCTGGAAGGTAGGACTAAGATTCAGAGAGACCTAGAAAAATTGGAGGATTGGACCAAAAAGAATCTCATGAGGTTCAACAAGGACAAGTGCAAAGTCCTGCACTTAGGATGGAAGAATCCCATGACCTGCTACAAGCTTGGAACCAACTGGCTAAGAAGTAGCTCTATAGAAAAGGACCTGGGCATTACCGTGGACAGTAAGGTGAGTATGAGCCAATAGTGCACCCTCCTACAAAGAAAGCTAACAGCACACTGGGCTGGATTAGTAGGAGAGTTGCCAGCAGGTTGAGGCAAGTGATTCTTTCCCTCTGTTTGGCTCTGGTGAGACCATATCTGGAATACTAAGTTCAGTTTTGGGCCCCCAACTACAGAAAGGATATAGATAAATTGGAGGGAGTCCAAAATGGTTAGGGGGCTGGGGTGCATAAATTTGGAGGAGAGGCTGAGGGAAATGGGTTTATCTTTTCTGGAGAAAGGAAGACCGAGGGGATTTAATAGCAGCCTTCAGCCACCTGAAGGGTTGTCCCAAAGAGGATGGAGCTAGACTGTTCTCAGTGGTGGCAGATGACAAAGCAAGGATCAATGGTCTCAAGTTGCAGCAAGGGAAGTTTAGATTAGATATGAGTAAAAACTTTTTCACAAGAAGGGTAGTAAAGCACTGGAAAAAGTTACCCAGAGAGGTGGTGGAAGCTCCATTCTTGTTTTTTAGACCTGGCTAGGCAAAGCCTTGGCTGGGATCATGTATTTGGGGATGCAGCAGGTTGGAGTAGATGACCTCCTGAGATCTCTTCTAATTCTAATTTTCTATGATACTAGGAAGCTACTTCATCACTGCTGCCTGAACAGAAATGCTGCTGCCACTACCAGCCACTGCTGCAGTTTTTTAAAATTTTGGTTGGACAGGAACAAAAGTGGGGTGTAATTACCCCACTGCATCTCACCCTGGATCCATCCCTGGTGCTTTCTGCACTCTCCACAGGTACTATCCCATAGCATCCATGAAAACAAAATTAGACAGCTCTGTCTTCCACCTTCCCACAGTTGAATGATTACAATGAGGAAAAGGTGCATCAGCTGCTCCGAGGTAAATGCCAAGTGAGCATTTTTACCTCACAGCAGAGAAAAGCTAAACTGTGGTAGTGTAAGAGAAAACAGCTAAACTCCAGTGATTTACCTTTCACTTTAGCTGATGTATGAACAACATATAATAGTTTGTATGCCTATATCTTTAAATGCAGCTCCCCCATCTACGTGGGCAACTTCCCTTTGATTGAAGCTGTGTGAGAGGATATTGCTTTGCCAATAATTTGTTATAAAACATCTGAAACACATCCACAACTCTAAACAAGAGTGGTCAGCCTTCATAGAGTCTGGCAGAACTTGTTTTGTTTGAACTTAATCTTTTTTTTTCAGTGCAAAATATTGTCAAAAGGTAGAAAGTATAACATTCAGATAAAATTCTATGTAGCTTGAAACGTGCAAGAGAACTTTTTTAGCAAACATCCAGATGTCCTACCAAGTGTACCTATTACTTTTTTCCACTCTTATCAGAAATTTGGATCTTTAATAACCAAGCTGAGTTCTGTTCTCTTTTACAAGAAGTTTTACTACAAATGCTGCATGTGCTCTGGCACACAGCCACTGCAACACACAGCAGTTCTGTGTCTCATATAGCCACCATCTCCCACAACCTCTCTTCCCTCAACATATCCCTGAAGAATGAACTATGGGAAAAGGTGACTTAAACCACAGGAACTTCTGAAATCATCCTTGGTCCTGGGGGCCTATGGCAATTGAGTCATATGACCCCCTTTCCAGGAAAGCATGAATGCCAAAATGCATGTACCCTACAGCTTGCTAGAAAGACGAAGGGAAGGGGAATTACTGCAATCTCTTTAGAACAAAGAAACCTCATGAGCACACATGTCTAACACAACTACAGCTTCCTGATGAGTGGGATGTATGATTAGGATGTGTCACAGGTATGCTAATTAGAAAACAGTTTTGAATAATGATTTTAATTTGGATTTTTTTTTTTTTTTTTTGCAGTTTATGAGAGAAACTGTTCTTTAAAAAGGGGAGAGCCTGTCGTCTCAGTTCACAGGGAAGGTTTCAAGGGACAGTTCTAAGAATGTTTTAGTTCTTATTACAGCTCGTGTTGTGGTTGTTTTTTTGTTTTTTGGGTTTAGTTTTTTGTTTTTGGTTTGGTTTTTTTTGTTTGTTTGTTTGTTTTTTCTGGTTTTGTGTGGTGTTGTGTGTGGTTTTTTTCCACGTATGCTGTTAATCTAAATTTAACTAGAGTCCAAGGGTGGCTGCAGGAGCAGGTCTCTGATCATATACTTCTGTGTCTGGGTCCCTAATATATTAAAAATAATAATAATAGACCCAAACAATACAATGGATCAGACCCTCAGCTGATATAAATTAGTATGGATTCATTAAAGACAAGGGCATATAAGAAATTTTGTATAGGATATTTTTTACTCCATTTAATCCTGAAGTGCTATTTTTACTTTGAATTAAACTTGCTTAGAATGATTTTTAGTGTACTTAAAATCTATATTATAATACCTTTTTTAAGATTTGCTTAATACATATGAAAAATATCTTAATCTAATTTATATTCAATATGATTGGAGACAAATTGTTTGTTTGTCTTTCAGTATCATCTTCTTCTTCATACTATCCTTTTGCTTACAAATTGCACATTACATTGATATTCATATTCAAAGTCTGATCAGACATGTTGAGTACATTAAAA
>NW_017728948.1:31620646-31633978 GCF_001723895.1 Crocodylus porosus
CGCCCCACGAATGGCATTCAGAAACAGATGGGCACATACATAATTTTCATTCTAGGAAATAGCAAAATAATTTAGTGAGTGCAAATTGCATCAAGCAGAAAAAAGAACCGTCTGTGTTCTTCTGAAAAGTACCAATAATCAGCAAAGATATCACAGAAGCTTTCATAAGGGAGTAACTGACCAGGAACAGATTTCAATCAAAGACAGATACCAGGAAGCAAAGCAGCTGTATATTTTCCCAGCCAAACTTTGAAAGCAACTGCCTAAATGCATAGTAAAAAAAGTAGCTTAAAAGTGAAATACAAAAGGGTGTAAGTTTGTGCATCCTGATTTATAACAAAAGAATCAGGTTTTGGTCACAAGCTTTCTAATGAAGATTCATTCTTTTTGTGTGTTTTCCTTCCAGGAAACGTACATACATCTTCACTTCTACCGTAAAAATAATTCAGTTTTCATCCTCAATGAAAATCACTTTTTACTTTGTCCAGTTTTGGGGATGAGTGCCTTTGATATGTCACAGTTTTTCAAAATGTTTGTAAAGAAAGCTATTGCTGAGCAAGCTATTTTTTGTCTTTCTACAATTTCTTCAGAAAAAATGTCTTGGTTGGACATATATGATTCTAGATATATGGCTTCATCTGCTGCTTCTACAGCCTGACAGTTAATTGTTAAGCAAACATCTCATTTTTATTAATTGAAATAATATAAAAATAATTTTTGCCATGTTCAGGGATAGTTCATATTCCTCACTCTGTAGCAAAGATCATTGGGTCATCAGCCTGAGGTTGGTAAAGAAACTTCTATCGCTGGAAATCCAAGATTTGTTTACTTTATGAACGCTTTGCTGAAAAAGCATTGATGTGGATGGGGGACAAAACATACCTGCTGTCTTCTACTCGCCAAGAGAAAAGAAAATTTCTGTCGCTTGCTCTACTTACCAGAATAAGTGTGTTGGAAACTTTAACCATGGCATCTGCCACTTTACTGAAAAAATTTATTTGGGTTGTTCTCTTCTGATTGCCTCAAATCCATTGATGATAGAACTCGGGTCAATTTAGTTCATTCACAAAGTGGTAGATGTGCTGAATGTTTTAGCTTTCAAGCTTTAATGCTATGGTAGACGCAATAATTGAGTTGCATTTGGCAAATTTCTTTCTGATTGAATGACCCATCTCCACTGCTGTTGCGCTTTTAGATGGTCAGCTTGTTTGTTGTCCTGCCTGGTGACCTCCATGTGTATAAAATAAATGAAAATGGTGCTTGTAGAGATAAATTGATTAGGAGCAGAAGAATTCAACCACATATATTGCTCTCTTATTTTGTAGACCTAGACCTTCTTCTCCCAATTATCTCTCAAAGAAAGCTTATATTCCCAACTTTCATTATTAGGATTTCAATTACAAGGAGCTATCTTTGCTTTTGGTAAGTATGAATGTCTCTTCAAGCCATTCTCTAAAAGGCATCAACTTCATAAGCAGGATAATTCACTCAAAGGTAAATTGTAAGGATTCTATAACTGAGTGTGTTATATTCAAGCAGAAATGTTGATGTCATTTGGAAGTCCTTTTTGGAGGATAGAGGCAAACCCATTTTTCCTCATTTTCTTGGATCCTAGATAGTATACTGCACAGTGATTAGAAACAAAACCATCTTTTATTGTGCCTTCCTTTTTAACGATTACTTCCTATATCTTTTCTGAGATGTTTTACACTGTCAAATATTCAGATCAAATGTAATATTTAACAGTAACTATAAATTGACAGGAGGCATGAATACTATTAAGTTCAAGTCCACAGTCTGTTTCAAGCCTAGGCAGCTCATCAGGCCAATCTGGACAAGACATGGTAATGCCTAATTGCATGAAGAACTTGCCCAAATCCATGCAGGGGCATAGGTACACACTGCTTTCTAATCACATGGCAGGAGCAGCATCTGGAGCCATTCTGAAGCCCCCCCCAAAAGGTAAGAATTCTTCTTCCCTCCCATACTTAACAGCTCCTCCCTGCTTCCTTCCTTCCCTCCCGTGTCTGCTGCTGCCATTGGACCCACTGTCCTGGGGGGTGGGAGGAACTTGAGAGCTGCTCCAGCCAGACTGCTTGGGAGCTGTGCTTACCCAGGGACTGCACTGAGTGAGTTCCCCTTACCTACCTGGTCTCCTATGTGTTCCCTGCCAGCCTGGGAGCAGGATGGGGAGGGAAAACCCTCTCACTCACCACTGCTGGTGTTCTGGTCCCCATGCATCTCAGTTGGAGTAGGGAGAGAAAGCTGCAGCATTGAGGGGAATGGAGTTGGGGGACAGGTTCTGCCTGCAGATTGCTTTGGTCCTGCTCGTGCATGGGTGGGTGGGGGAGCATGTTGATGGTGGGAGGGGCATGAAGGAGCTTGGCTGCTCACAAAGCCGTACCAGGCAGGTGGGGTAGGAGCAGCATCAGCATCAGGAGGCAGTGTGGATTTGGCTGTAGCCCTGCCAGGCATGCATGGGACAAGTGGGTGGGGCTGGAGCAGCAGCAGGAGCCAGTGCAGGCTCAGCTACAGCCCCACCAGGCAGGCATGGGACAGAGGCCAAGAGAGCCATCAGTGGCACACTTGGCTTTCCCTCCCCCATCCCCGGGGCTTCCCTTGCTGCTCACTGGTAGCAGCTGTTTTCCTGCCCCTTTTTGTAGTGTTCTGTGAGCCAGGCAGGCAGTGCTGATTTCCCTCCTACCTGCAGAGGGGCTGGGCTCAACCATATCACAAAGTGGGTGGGGGGAAGCTGGGTGGTGAAAGGGGAAGCTCCCACAAACATGCACACCCAACCACATACACCCCCCACACACCACACTATAACCAGACCCCCCCACACACACACTATACAAGCAAACCCTCCCTCCCAAAAGAAGTACTTCCAGGGCAAGGGGAGAGATTTCTGGTGGCAAAAGTCAGGGGTTAGAGGACAGGACTTCCAGTCCCAAACTGGTGACTAGGGGGCAGGGCACTTATCAAGGGGCAGGACTACCCTTGCAGCCCTCAACAATACATCAAAACTCATTAAGCCAACATAATTGCCCACCTCTGTTTAAGATCCATAGTGCAATGTTCATTAGCAGTTCTATTGCTGATGCTCAATGGTGCTAAACCAAGAAATTTGAGCCAGAGAAAAGCCAGCCTATGGAAGAGTCCTGGAGTCACTGATAAAGAACAATCAGTTTTTGTTGGTGTTTTATACCTATTATTAGTAGGGTTCAAATTTTGCTATTAAAATCTACAGAAATCGTTCTCATTATAAATAGTACAGGGTTTTAGAGTAATGGCCATAAAACACAATTTATTTTCTATCAGTTTCAACAAAACAAGATTTCCTATAGGACTTTTTCATCAAGGAGAAATTGATTTCAGAGATTCATTTTAGTCATTTTGAGTAAATTCAGTTCTTCCACCATCTTCTCTCTTTCTCCTATTCCCAGTCCCCTTGGAGAAATTAAACTTGTCTTCTATCACATATAGTTACTTCCACTTACAAATTTGATTTTCTTTTAGTCCCATTAGAGTCCTTAGGATGCATCCCTAAAAAGAGTCATCATCCAGGCTCAACAACTTTTTATCTCATATTTTCACTCATTTATACAGACTATAACATTTCTTATACAACTTTATAAAACAAGAAATTATTATGGAAGTTAGGGATTTGCACACATATACATAACAACAGGGATGCAAGAGAACATTCTGTGTCACTTCCAAGAATGCTGTCTATTGGAGGAGTGAAAGTACAGTTCTCAACATTTACAAAGTACTGGCACCATCCATTAGCTGGAAGGATGAATCGGGAAAACAAGAACTGCGCACTTAAAAATATGGCTGTTAAATAAGTGCACTTAAAAATATGGTTGCAAACTGAGTTAGTTAAGTGCCTAGTCTTCAACAATGATTCAGGAGACTTTCTGATAAACAAGCCACGTAAAGCATCAGAAGTTCACAACAACAGCAACCTCCATACTTTTTCAGGCCTAACTGTGAATTTGACCATTTCTTCTTGTCAACAAATAATAAATCTACAGTATATATTTATTCATGTGAATGCCTTAGTTCTTAATGATAATAGAGCAGCAACATCAATTTTCCTTTACATTTGTAGACAAGATCTTTTAAAAAAACAAGATTATTCCTTCTCTAAAAATCTGTGTAAAAATGATAAAATGTTTAAAGTTGTTGCTAAGCTTATTAGAAGTATTTATGCACTTCCTTAGCATAATTTTAAGTAATTTTGCACCACAGCATTACTTTAGCTTGTAAACATCTGCAAAATAAAACATATCACATAGATATTTAAAAAATTCAGAGTTCTGATAAAAGCAGTGTCTCAATACGACATCCAAATGTGAAAATTGTGGTATAATTTTTATCTTGTTGGACTGAAAACAGGTCCATCTTTCCATCTTTTTTCCCCTATTTTTGACCACCATCCTACTACTATAACTCCTTCTACAGTTCCTGAGAAACAGTCCCTGTTTCTCTACTGTCAAATGCAAAATGATGGTACTTTCCTATCAGTGCCTACATAGTTCTAATCCTCCCTATTTATTCTTTTCTCTTTACACATTGCTTCTTATCCACCCAATGTCTTCAGTTATATCAGATTTGACGTAGTATTTGTCGTCTTCTCTGTGAAATATCTCCATATGGATTTCCAAGTTCTCTCCATTGTGCATCAAGCAAGCTTTTGATGCGTCTGCAGAGCTACTGCACTCATCTCACGCATATCCTTCCTGAAGACACATGCCTACTCTAACACCTTCAAGTAGCTACTCTAACATGGTTAAAGGGCAATTTAGGATATTCTAAATACCCATTCACACAAAATATATTTTCAATTACACATACAAGAGCTATTGTGTGTATATATATACATTTTGTATGAACAGGAAAGGTCCAACCACTTCCCATGCATCTTCCTTATTTTTTGTTCGTCTTTCCCACATTATTTCTGCCTCTGCTTTAATTATTTTTAACCTTTGATTTTACTGCTTCTTCATTTTGCATGATAAGCTGTTTGGATTGGGACTGTGACTTCAGTTGAGATAGTATGAAATAACAATAGAAATAATGTCAAAATACATTAGTCCTATTTTATGAGTGAAACACTGAAAAAAATCAAGGGATTTTAAAATCCAACTAAAGCTTTTCTTTATAACATTTGAAAGAAAAGAGCTTCAAAGTTCAGATCTTAAGGTTGGAGGAAAGATGTCGTCTTCAGCACATAGACAGTAGGGCTGTACAACGCTTCGATCGCTGTTTTGATTCACAGGAGATTTGGACCAATTCAGTGGCTGAATCACCAAATCTGAATCGAATCAGGAGACCCATTAATCTCTTTGAATTGAATTGGAAGCCTCTGATTCAATCTGGAAAGATTTGGAGAGATTTGACGATTCAGCCATAGACACAGCTTTTTATGTTTTTTCTACATATCTCAAGGTACAAGGTATGGCTCATGAACGCTCAGATGGTGGGGTGGATACAGTGCCCCCCCCCCCACACACACACACACTCGGTGGTGACCCTGGAAGTGGACCTGAAGTACTTCCAGTTCACTTCCGGGTCCACTGCTGAGCACATGCCTCCCCCCACCCCTCACTGCTCCTGTGGGATGCTCCATCCACCCTACCATCTCAGCATTCACAAGTCATGCCTGGTACCTTGAAGTATATAGAAGAAACATATTAAGCTGTGTCTATGGCTGAACTGCTGATTCTCCAAATCAGAATCAAATCTTCAGATTCAGATTTGACTGAATTGAATCAGGACAGTGATCTGAACCAGCGAATCGAATCACTGCCCCCCGAATCCGGCCGAATCAAAGCAAATACTGCCTGCTTCACACACATCTAATAGACAGCCTTTGTGGTGTTCCAGGAGTGATAAAGGGAAAGCATCTTTCTCTCTCCTGCATACCACACACCAATGTGAAGACCAAGAACAACATAGCCCCAGAATAAGCTGTTTATACAGGGAGAAATGTGACTGCTTGAATTGTCCCTGAAATGTATTTCCTCCTACAGCTCAGTGGAATTCTGCTTGTTAAAGGAATAATTTTCTCTCCAGTGTTTTGTCTTTGTTACTGAGATAAATAAAAGTAACCATAATACTTTTATTTAGCAAACAGAATAAAAAGGAGAGGGAAAAGATTTAGGCAAAATGATCTAGATACATGGGCTATATAGAAGTTCTCTTTACTTTCATCATTTCTTGTAATGATTATTTATAAAGCAATCATTTTTGCTGTTGGCTAAGCATCAACAGTTTCTCACCCTGCAGACAGCATCTGATTACATAGGGTTTATAATCACATTATCACGTCACAGACTTCATACACACACTTCACAGACTTCCTACACACACGCACATACTGGGTGAAGATAGAATTCACAATGACATGAAATTCAATTTCTGATGGGATTATTTATGTTTCAAGTTAAAAAACAAAACAAAACATAATGTATTTATTGTAAAGTTGCAGCTGCAAAAACATTCATAACTTTAATAACCATAAATATTAAAACTGCAGGAATTCTTTGGGAAAGTATTTTGTTTCCCAATTTAGGGTAGGTACAAGATGACCTTGCATTAATATCCAAAATCTCTAAATTGAATTTTTGAAACTTTTTCTCTGTCACTTTAAAGTCCATTAACTTGTACATACACAACTTCAGTTTAATTCAGTAATATCCAGAAGATGCAGTTCAGACAACAAACAACTTTCAGATGCTGGCAATTTAATGACTTTGATGCAGGACATCCAGGGGTTGTGGCAGCTCTGGCATGAAGCACATGGTAGCATCAGCATGGAATGGTGGCAGGGCCAGCAGCTGAGAAGGTAAGGCCTCAGCATTGGAAATAGGACAAGGGGTCAGAAGGTGAACAGAGCTGTACCAGCTCTTGCTCACCCTTCTGTTGCCAGTCATGTCCACTTGGGCCCAGGGGCCCTGGATTCTGGTGCACAACACTTCCTGTGGCCATGGCCCCCTTAACTTCCAGTACAATGGCCCTGAGGACCAGAATGTTCAACACCTTTGCTCTAAGACACTTGAAGTTTTTTTCAAAATTCAACACCATTCCCTCAAACAGTGAAAAATGCCCATCTCTAATGACTGGCCCGCAGCCACACAATACAGCCCAAACTACATTTTAGTCCTCACTCTTTTCTGGGAAGAAAACTAAGCTTTTAAGTATGCCCTGGAGATCAATCTATTCCAGTTATTACAGACCAAAGGGGTGAGTGAATTTAAAAGCATATTCTTTTGCATTATAGACAAAAGAAAATGGTCATGTGACTTATACTGTAGGTTAATTCAGTACAGGAAAGACAGTTTTCACTGGGAAGTTATTTAGTTATTGTGTATCAAGTACATAAAATTATTGTAGTCCATGGGTTTCAAAAATATGGCCCCTGGGCTAGATCAGGCCCATACAGCCTATCATCTGGCCCCTGCTGCTGCTTGTGGATTTCCAGCAGACCCATAGGCAGCATGTGGGGTGTGCCAGATAGCACTGCATGTTGCATGTGGCACTTCCTCTGGCTGTTCTGGGACTGCATCATGTTTCACGCTGGAACTAGTACGTGTCCTGCAGCTACCAGAGCAGGCATCACACAGTGTTTGGCCCAGGAGTGAGTGCCATGCAGAGCGTGGTCCTGGACTAGCTGATCAAGGAAACACACTACTTATGGCACCAGCTCCAGGACACATTGGATCTGGCATGAAGCAGACACATGCTGCACCAGGAGATGTACATGGTGTGATCCTGGAGTGACCAGTCCAGGATCATACCACATGTGGTACCCACTCCAGGGCTGTGTTCCATGGGGCAACTGCTCTGGCTACTCTGGGACATAGGACACATCTGGAATGCAGGACCAGTCTGTGGGTCTGGTTTGGCCCATGGACCAGCTGCATGACACTCATCTGGCCTATGGTGGAATGAAAATGGATATTTTCTCAAAACAGGAGAAGCAAAAACCATGGGTCAAATTACTTCCTGGTGCATCTCTAGTGACTTAAATAGAATGACCCCAGAGAACATTTTGGCCCAAGATGTTTTTCCTATGTACTATGAGTGACATTCTATTCAATTGCAAATTTTAATAAGCTCAGGTCACTAGTAGAGAATGCCCTGAGAAACCAAGGACCACAGGTAAAGGGAGCATGAAACAAATGGTCATTCCTTAAGGATACAATCCTTAAGCTTCAGAGAAAATCCATTCCCTTATGGAGAAAAAGTAGCACAAGGGTCAAAAAAACCCTCTTGGCTAAGCAGGGAAGTTGTAGCCCTCCTATAGAAAAAGTAAGAGGCATACAAACAATGGAAACTTGGGACAGCCTCTAAGGAAGGCTACTTGACAATGGCCCACACTTGTAGAAATCATATTAGGCAAGCTAAGGCAGAAATCAAATTAAAACTAGCTACAAGAATCAAGGACAACAAGAAGTTCTTCTTTACCTACATAGGGAGTAAAAGGAAAATGAATGGGAGTGTGGGGCCGCTGCTCAATGACTCAGGATACCTGGTCACTACCTCTCAGGAAAAAATGGAACTCCTAAATGATTACTTTGCCTTGGTCTTTCACAAGACCAAGGGGAACAACATGCCAGGTAGGGCACAGAAGGAGCAGAGCAGGATTGACATTGTTGCCATCATTGCCATAGAACTCGTCACCTGGATGAGAGAAAAGAGGTGGACATTATATACCTTGACTTCCAGAAAACCTTTGACCTGGTATCCCTCAGGGTACTAATCAGAAAACTGGAAGATATCAGGCTCAATTGCAGGGACCATCAAGCGGGTGTGAAACTGGTTGTGGGGTAGGATGCAGAGAGTCCAAATGAATGGATCGGTGTTGTCCTGGCAAGATGTGGGCAGTCGCATACCCCAGGAGTCAGTACTTGGCCCAGTGCTATTCAATATCTTTATCAATGACCTGGATGAGGGGATGAAAAGCACATTGGCCAAGTTCATGGACGACACCAAAATATAGGGTTGTGCGGAAACACCTGCAGATAGGCTGCAGATACCAACAGGACAGGCTGGCATGTTGGGCAGAATGGAACCAAATGAGGTTCAATGTAGAAAAATGCAAAGTCCTGCATCTGGGAAGGAAGAACCCCCAGCATACCTACAGGCTGGGCAACATTAACCTGATGAGCACTACAAGTGAAAGGGATCTGAGGATAATAATAGACCCTAGTATGAATGAGAGCCAGTAGTGCAATGCAGTAGCTGCTGGAGCCAATAAAACTCCGGCATGCATCAATTGATGCCTCTACAGTAAATCCAAAGAAGTGATTCTCCTGCTTTACTCAACAGTGGTGTGGCTGCAGCTGGAGTACTGTGTCCAGTCCTGGGCACCGCACTTCAACAAGGATGTGCTAAAGCTCAAGAGGGTCCAAAGAAGGGCCACCAGTATGATCAGGGACTTGCATGGCAAGCCATACAAGGATAGGCTGGGGGATCTTGGACTTTTCAGCCTAAAGAAAAGAAGACTGAGACAGGACCTGATTGTGGCTTACCGCTACATCAGGGGCTTGGTGAGCAACTGTTCACCAGGGCACCCTGGGGGGAAACTAGAAACAATGGTCACAAACTCCTGGAAGATAGTTTCAGGCTGAACATTAGGAAAAACTTCTTTACAACTAGGGTGTCCAGACTATGGAACAAGCTTCCCACAGAGGTGGTGCAATCATCTACCTTAAAGGTCTTCAAGAGAAGACTAGATGGTCACCTCACTGGGGTCATCTGACCCCAGATGTCTTTCCTTCTCATGCAGGGGGCTGCACTGGATGATTCTTCAGGGTCCCTTCCAGCCCTATGATTCTATGAACATCGATGCAACTGCACTGAGCTAGACCTGGTGAGTAGGAAGTGGGCAGCTTAAAAAACGTGGAGGTGGCTATACCTTCTTCTGGAAGGAGAATGCTGACTTCACGGAGTTGGTTTTCCTATTAAGAAAGAACTCATAAACCAACTCAATGAATTCCCTATTGAAATTAATGAGCATCTCATGACTCTATCTTAAACTGGCGGAGAGTCAATATGCCACTGTCATCACCGCATGTGTGCCGACTCTTGACATCATCAATGAATACAAGAAGAAATTCTATGCCAACCTTGACCAAGTCCTTTCTGAAATTCTGGAAGGAGACAGACTTATTCTTGGTGATTTCAATGCCAGAGTCAGAAAGGAATCTAACCTCTGGAACAGAACCATTGGCAAGGAAAGAGTAGGAAAGGTCAACTCCAACGACATCCTTCTCTTGACCAAATGCACAGGACTCACCATCACCAACACACTGTTCCACTAGAAAAAACAGGAACAAGGCATTATGGAAACACCCATGATCTAAGCATTGGCATTTGATTGACTATGTCATTGTCCATGATCACAAACATGTCCACATCACTTGAGCTATGCTAGGAACCTATGACTGCTGGACTGATCACCAACTCATCTGCTCAGTTATGTCACTCAAACTGGCTACCAGATGATGGCTGCAGAAGAAGCAATGCCGACAGAAGACAAACATTGAAGGACTCAAGAATCCAAGCAACCGAGACCTCTTCCATCAGTGCCTCAGTGAAAAACTGGTGAATTCCAGTCAACAACAATGGGAAAATATCACCAGCATATAAGGTGCCCTCAAAGCCACCATTAGCAGTGTCTGTGAAGAGACACTTGTATTCTCTACCTGCAAACATCAAGACTGATTTGATGAGAATGGCCAAGAGATCCAAGAATTGATCGACTGCAAGGGCAAAGCCTGTTGTGATTGGCAAAATGGTACCAACTCCAAGCAAAAGAAATAATCTCCAACAAGCCAAGGCAGAAGTCCAAAGAAAGACACGTGGCATGAAGAACAAATAGTGGAAAGACAAAGCAAAGGAAATTTAACATCTCACTGACATCCACTGTATGCCTGGTTTCTTCAGTGCCACCAAAGCCATCTATAGCCTGAGCACTCAGGGATCAACTTCCTTGAGACCTAAGGACAAAAGAGACCTGATCAAGGAAATGGGAGCCATAAATGCCTGTTAGAAGAAGTATTCTGAAGACCATCTCAACCGATACTCTGTTGTTGATGACAGTGTTCTCAACTCCATCCTGCAATACCCAGTTAGGGATGCTCTCAGAATCCCTCCAACCCTTGATGAGGTAAGAAAAGCCATCAAGCAGATGAAAAATTACAAGGCATCTAAAGTGGATGGAATCCCCACCAAAATCTTCAAGCAGGGGAGAGAGGAGCTCACATCATAGCTTCATGCCCTCATCTTAAGAATCTGGAATGATGAGAAAATCCCAGGTGATCCCAGGGATGCCATGATTGTGAAAAGCTTCAAGAAACAACACAAGTCAACCATGGAAACTACAGAGAGACTGTCCACTACAGGAAAGATCATTGTGAAACCCATCTTGAACAGTCTCCTTCCACTTGCTGAACAGTTCCTCCCAGAATCTCAGTATGGATTTAGAGGATCAAGCAATATAGTGGAGGTGTATACACATACACATTTGATGTGCATTGGCCCGATATAAGATGCATTAAGGGCATGGGTCTACATGTTCACATCCTTAATGCACCTTTAAAATGGTGATTTAAGCCTATTCTAGTGAATAGCTAAATCACATCAGCAAACATGATTGAGAAATAAAAATAAAAACAATAAGAATATATTACTGAGGTTTTTAATTAACTTTTTATTTTCCCCTTTTTGTTTTGTTTTTTATTTAATGTTGCTTTCAAAAAAAGATTTCTAAAGAACTGATTATTTTTCTATTCTTTTGCAAGGCATCAACTAAAAAAGAAAATAATAATAATGCTAAGAAATCAAACTTCATGATTCACATCTAATTATTGTAAATTCTCTATTGGCTATTTGTAAAATGACTGCTGCCCATAATTGTGATACGAAGCAGTGGATTTTGTTTGGACGCCAAAGCCCATAATACCACCTATGAACTCAAAATTGGGTTTAAGTGGTCTATCATTATGGCCTCTCTGCATGTGACTGCAGTTCTCCCTATTAGCTATCAAACTGCAAATAAATAAATAATAATAATAATGAGACATATAGCTCTCTATTACATCTCATAAAAATGTTATCCAAATTTGATGCAATCCTACAAGATACAGGGTGCTCTGGGCCCAACCCAGGAAGAGCACTTAAGTGTATGCTAAGTCAGTGAGATGGCTGATAATACCATCTCATAAGTGCTTTGCTGTATAAGGGCCAAACTGCTCAGAACTTTGCAGGACCAGGCCCTTAAATTCTAAAATTAATATTAACGAGCTCAAGAGTGGATCTAGATTGAAGTTATTTTTGGGAGAAGGAAGAATTGTTTTGTTTTGAGTCTCCAAGGTTAAAACTCAGTGTCCTTAATAAAGTACCCATATTTGAATGTTGCAAGTACAATCACTGTCAGACCTTGCAAAAGATATTAAACAAACAGCAAATCATTCTTCAGCCATACACATACAAAGAGAACAAGCTACACAGTGAGAAAGGAACAGAGATTAAAGATAAGATAGGCATGGCTCACAAATTAAATTAATCCTGTGCTTCAGTCAATCCTGACTATAGTCATGATGGCTAATAGGCAAGAGGTTATTGAAATGGAGATTACCACATCTGAAATAACTTATCTTAATGGGCACAAATCAGGAGTCTGGATTTATCCTCACTTCAAAAGAACTGACTCAAATCACAGGTATGGTAGATTTTAACAAATCTATCAAGTTAGGGTTTGTACCATAAGACTGGAAAAAAACAAACATGTTATTTATATTTATATTTATATTTAACAAGCAGAAAAGTAGTCCTGTTAACTACAGGTCTGTTAGTCTAATTTCAACAGTATATGAAGCCTCAGAAAAAATTCTGAAGGTACAAAAAACCAAAGACAAAGGAGAAAATTAAAAAAAAAATTGAATACAATATAACATGGGTTTACCAAAGTATGTTGTCTCAGACTAAATGTATATCTTTGTATGATAATACAGTCCAATTACATTAGTAGATCTACTACAAATACTACTCAGCTTCTAGTAGTAGTAGTAACTTTCTATTATTATTTAACCTGGAGAAGCTGGGATTAGTACAGAAATGGTAAATGGTTAAAGAACTGGTTAAGGGGACGCAAGAAAGGATAATTTCATAGTTTCATAGTTTGTAGGGTCGGAAGGGACCTGAGCAGATCATCTAGTCCGATCCCCTGCCATGGCAGGAAAGAATACTGGGGTCAAATGACCCCAGCAAGATGTTCATCTAACCTCCTCTTAAACACCCCCAGGGTAGGAGCCTGCA
>NW_017728948.1:31634078-31648817 GCF_001723895.1 Crocodylus porosus
GTGAAGTAGCGCCTCCTGATATCTAAAGTGAATGGCTAGAGGGAGCTCTTCAAGGATTCAGCACAAAAAATGTTTATTAAGGACCTTGGCTGAAAAAGGAACATATTAATGAGATTTACTGCTGAATCAAAGTTGGGAGCCACTGTCGATATAAAATATTTTACAGGAAGAAATGGATGACCTTGAGGACAAGACTAAGGGAAATTAATAAAATTCCATCGTGTATATGGCAAAGTCTCTTGCACATGGACTAACAGAATGTCTATGATAAAATAAGAATATACCTGTTGGAAATGACTGAAATGGAGAAAGATCTGGGTGTACTAATTGACCCAGGATGACTATGAGCTACTAATGGGCCATGAAAAATGAAAATGCTGGGAATTGTCAGGGAAACTGTTTGCATTAGATATAGGGAAAGATTAATGTTGCTATACAAAACAATGAAGAAGCCTCAGTTAGAGTACTGTGTACAGTTCTGATTACCCATGTTCAAGTAAATTGATTTCTTTGCAGCAGGTACAAAAAGGGTGAATACGACAGCCACATGAAAAAAAACAGATGTGAAAAAACTAAGTGTGTGGCTTATTTGGCCTAATAAAATGTAAGATGAGTGAGGTCACAATTGCTCACAACATGAGGTTGGTTAATTCCAGGGAGATCAAATAAACATTTACTGTAAAACAATAATAATAATAATAAATAATAAAATGTTAAAAATTAAATGTGTATAAGCTGGTCAGGAACAAATTTAAAATGTTTATTTTAGTTTAAATTTAAAATTAAACTAAAAGTTTAAAATTTAAATGCTGAATTAGACATTTCTTAAAATTAAACAAGTGAGGCTTCAGAACAACCACCCAGAAAAAAAAAATAACAATTGCTTTTAAGACAGAACTTTATCAATTTGTGACAGGGATACATGACATGATTGCCAGCAACAGAAGAATACAAAACTTAATGACATAGATGTCTTATATTTTTAAATACATCCACATAATTTTTTTAAATAAATTTTGGCTCCTGAATTCTACACTTAGTCTTTTGAGCAGAACTGACTCAAATAATTGTGTATTACATTAACTTTGTCATGTATTTAATTTTGTTTTATACATCAGATTATGCCTATGGGAAGAGAGGATAGCATTACTCTCATAATCCGACCATTTCCACCCTACAATGGTAAAAAGAATGCAAGACATAAACATTAAGGCTAGGGACAGACATTCAAAAAGCCTGAGCCTGAACTGATTCAATCTTTGCAGGTTAACTTGGGTAGGTTGAACCAGTTTGTAACCAGATAGACATTCTCTCTGCACTGAGTAAATTCAGACACATGGCGGAAGTGGCTCAGGTTAGAAGCTGGGGGGCACTACAGCAGCCCTCCCTTCCCTTGTAAAGTGCTGAGCTGAGAAGGGTGGTGTGGCCAGGCCCCGGCAGGACCTCTGATAAGGGAGGTCTGCCTGCACCATCCCAGGCTTTTCCCTGCTGGCTGCTCAGGAGGCAGGAGTGTTGCCAGCCCCAGCTAGCACTCTGAGGCAAGGGAGTGTGTGCAGTGCATGCATCTGTTTATGATACGGAGCTTTTCAATCTCCTTCCCTGCTTCTTTATAGTGCCTGCAGCAAACTGACAGGGAGCAAGCAGGCAGGGGGGTGATAACAGTGTTTATCAACCCATCAGCAAAACAATAGCCTCTCTCTATTAGTTCAAATTCTTCTTAAACAGCTCTCCACCTGACTTATTGATTAGCTCCAAAAAGCCCTAAGCAGTCACTGTTCTGTCTGCCTGTCCAAGTAAAACTGGAGACCTCTTGGCATTAGCTAGCATGCCACATGCCTAGGGTTCATAGGGCTGGGGTCTGTGCTGTGGGAGATGGGAAGAAGAGAGGGAGAAAGGGGGGTTTCCTGTTTAAGCAACAAGCAATGAGGAGGGAGGTTGGGCAGGGGGAAGCCAGGCAGACCCTGCAGTCTCTACCAGAGCTTCAGCTAACCAGGTTAATCAGTTAACCAGGTTCATCTCAAATCAGTATGTTCAACAAGGTTTATCTCAAACTGGTTTTAGCCATTTTCAGATTGGTTTATGTGCACTGAACATCTGTTCTGTTACAGGTTTAAACTAGTTTCTGATCACTTAAACCAGTTTATGTGTGATGTCTGTCCCTAAACTAAAGGATACGATATGAAAATCAGAGTTAAGATATGCTTCTGTGTTATGTCAAAACAATGATTTTACTTTAGCGATGCTTTCATAAAGGACTTCAATCATTATTTTAAGCACATCAGACTATGTTGGATATATTTCTTTTTACTATTAGCACAATTAATTGTCATATAATCAATTTCATGGCGACACACTGTTAATTATATGACAAATTAAAGACACTTAGGTTTGTCTTTATGGAAAGAACTAATTTCTTTAAAACTATTTTTTTTCAGGACTAATTGTTTATTTTCTGGAACCTTCATTTTCTTGAAGCTATACATTTCTGAAGGAGTCTTTTATGATGATACAAGTCTTCATCTAAAATTAATGGCCTACATGTCTAATTTCCTTAAATAGCTTTCAAAAACAGTCAATGTCAGGCAGAAACTGAGCAACTGAAGACATAAAATATCTCCAAACATATTTATTAAAACAAATGCAGTTATCAGATAACTGCATTTGTTTTAATGTTAAAAAGATTGAGTTTTGGATCACTTAATCAGCCTGCACATTTCCTCACAAAATGCTACAATCAATTCACTGCTGAAGAAAGAAGGATCCCTTTTAGGTTGAGTGGCAGTGGATTGTTTAAAGGTGAAGTTCCTGGGTCTGATGCTCCTCTTGCAATGAAGCAGTCAGAAATAACTATAAAAGTAAATTGAATTATTTTCTTCATGTCTGTATTAATACTGACATGAAGAAAATCAGATCTCCTTATTTCATAACATATGTTACTTATGTGTCAGCACCTAACAAAAGATATCTATTAATCCACATATGACTGCAAAAAAGATCAGTCTTAACTTTAACAGTTATAATAGACAAAAATTAATGCTGAGAGAGAAGTGAAACAGTTGTGTGAATCTTCATTCTCCAAAAGAGATATAAGGGGCATAGAGTGAAAATTGTTCTAGGCTAATACTATATTTACTTCAATATAAGATAACCCTAACTATAAAATGACGCCCCTCCCCAATAAATAGGTTCTATATATAGAAAACTTAGTATTATTTTCCAGGTATTGGAAGTTTCCTTTGAATTTGTCCCTTCCCACTGCTACAGCAGGAAAAATAAAACTGGGAAGTCAGGTGGCACTCTTGAAACTGCCCCACAACTTCTCCCCCTACAGCCCTCCCCACCCCCCTAACTGTCAGACCCTGCTCTCCCTGAGCACAAGCAAGTGAGGGGCAAAGTTGAAAACAGTGATTCTCAAATAAACATGCCTGTAGTAAGTAGCATACAAGCAAATTGCTTTGAGTAACCATATACTTAATTCATCCAGAATTGATGTAGTTTACCTTTTTAAGCTATTGAAAGTTTTAGTACAAGTATTCCATAAACATACCTTTAAGCAGCATTTTTATACTTATATATAGTACAAATTATGCATAATTGCAGCCTAAAGCTAAAAGGCTCATCATTTACCATATAGTTCATTGCTGGGCCCAGCATAGTCAACAGCATTTCAAGCCATGATGATCTCATAGCTCAGCACTGCTCAGTATGTGCGTGTACTCCCAATATTCCTCACAAAGGACCTATGTGCTAATAACCCCCCACCCATGACTGGAAATAGGTGTTATTGTCATTAGTCCTGGGATCCTCCAAAAAAATTATATGCAGATGAGGCACAAGACAACCTGCTCTAGCTCTACCTCATGGAGGGTGGGGCCACATCAATCATATGCTACAGTCGGAGAGAGAGGGAAACAGAAGGATTCTGGGTGAACTGTTTGGGGCCCCATTTGGTGATGTTTTCCAGACATTTAAGGCTTGTGAAGAAACAGGAACCATTGGAAAAGAGAAATAAATGGACAGTTCAGCTGTGGGAGTGAAGAGGAAAAAAAAGTGTATACAATTTAGTGGCTCACCATGACTTGAAAAAGAGTTGGTACTGAAGGACTGAGCACAGTTGGCACTACTGTACATTTTATTCAGATGGACTGTATTAACCTATCCTGCATCTTTCACCGGTCAAACGAAGGCATGCTGGAAACAGCGGCTGCCTCCTATTGAGAGCTCTACACTGGATGACCAGAGGACCTGGGACCATACAGCAGTGCCCGCAGAGGCTCACCCGGGTCCTCAGGGAGGCTGAGTAGCAGCAGCTGGAGGAGGTCAAAAAGACTAGGGCTGTGCAAGGCTTTGGACCACGCTTCAGATCCAGGGCTGCTTTGGACGCTTCAGTGTCTGAACCAGCATGCCCAGAGTGAAGCGATGGCTCATTCAGGCTTTCCAAAGTAGTTTGGAGCTTCTGAAGTACTTCAGAAAAGCTTCAGATGCTTCAGACAAGCTTTGGAGGCTGAAAGTGAAAGTTAAAATACAGAGGGGGAATGGGGGAGGGAGGGAGAGTGGGGTGGGGAGGGGGAGCAGGGTGCGGAAGACTGATGTGTAGGTGGCCAGTAAGAAGGATTTCTCTATGGCTGCCTTTCCAAAGGCAGTGTCTGAGGGGAGGGACCTAGAAACAGCATAAAAGCCTCTGTTTTGGAGGCATGCTGTGCCTTTTACAAGCTTTTTCCCTTTCAGGAACTGTGTGAGAAAGGTACCCTGGCAGACACAGACATCTTCGTCTGGTTGCTTTACTCAGTAGTTGAACTTGTCTGCTCTTTTTTGTTGTTAGAAAGGATTGAGTAGGATTTAGCTTAGCTTAGCATCTCTTAGTAGTATTCAATTCATTTCTTTCAATTTATATTTGCTTTTTTTGTGCAAACTTTGAAAAAAGAAAGCTCTGTGTTTTCACTGCCAGTGTGATCCAGCACTGTGCAGGGAGGCACACAGATTGAACACACGCACGCACACACACAATATAAAGAACAAAAATCAGATATTCGTAGGAGCAGAAAACAGACAGACAGCACACCATTTTTACAAAGCTCTTAACACTGAAGCAAACAATCAAAGAAGAGTCCAGTGCACACATGCAACAGAGGGAATAAAACACACAACACAAAAGGAGTGACACACACAGACCTTTTGCAGTACAGGAAAGATTACTATGAAATGTGCTGAAAAGGCAGGTGCCAGGTCTTCTGGCAGAGGAGGGAGAGGGTACAGGGGTTGAGCTAGAGATGCAAGCTCCCCCCCACCCCCAAACACAGATGCAGTCTCTTCCCAAGAAGCCACGACATCAGTGCTACCAGTGGAAGCAAGGAAGTGGGAGCAGTGTCTGCACCTGACATTCCTGCACCTGCACCTGCACCACCTCCTCTCAGTCCAGAAGTAGGCACCAGCAGTGGAATCACTGTCTTCTCCATCCCAATGTCATCTCTCAATGTGAGCCTCCCACTGTCCGAGGAGGAGCTGGAGCTGGAAACAGGGATTCTGAGCATGTTGGCTCAAGCAATTCTGGAGACTGAGGGGCAATCAAAGTTTGTGCTCCACATCCCTCAAATTTCCCCTAGACCAAGGTCTCTTCCGGAAAGCAGCACCTTGGAGGAGGCTGAGGTTGTGAAGAGAAGTGGCTCAGTTGAGGCAGCTCCTCCTGCTGTTGAGCCTCAGCCTGCTGAGGAGTGGGATAAGGCAGGATCCTCATCCTCAACCCAGAAGCAGGGAAGTAGTGTAGTGTGGGAGTATTCTGAGCTGGCAGATGATCCCAGGCTTGCCATCTGCCAGTGCTGCCGAAGATACATGAGCCACGGCAAAGATGCAAGACACTTTTCCACCATGGCTGTGCTGATGCATCTGGGGAGGCAGCACCCCCTTGCCCTTCTTCCTGCTCAGCCTGGCACCAGTGTAAGCATGCTGGAAGGGAAGTCCTCTGATCACTCCAAAGCTCTCTTCCCCCCAAAGCAGAGGAAGGCCACCCTGGACCACTGGGGGAAAAGTGGACACAAAGAGGGGCACGTTCCTAAGGCAAGCAAGATCACCCAGAGCATTGGGAAGATGTTTGCTCTGGATAGCCAGCCCTTCTCCCTAGTTGAGCAGCTGGAGTTCAGGCGATTCATAGAATTTCTGGCCCCATCTTACAAAGTCCCTGCACACACCACCTTTAGCAGGATGGTGGTGTCCTCTCTGTATGAGGCATGCAGGGAGTACTTGAGGGAGGAGCTGTGCAAGGCAGGCCTGCAGGTAGCCTTGCATTTCACCTCCGACATCTGGAGCGGCCGGGGTAGTGAGCACGTCTACCTCTCCTTACAGGGTACTGGTGCAATCAATCAGGCCATCAGTGGGCTTTACCACAAGCCGAGATGATGGATGAGTCGCATACATCAAGGGAAATCATGGGGCCCATGAACTGCATGGTGCAGGGGTGGCTTGTCAGGCAGGCAGAGCTCACCCATGGGTTCATGGACACCAACAATGGGGCCTATATGCTGAAGGCCGTCTGTGATGCCAACTTTTCTGGCATCTGTTATGTGGCACTCAGGCTGCACCTCATAGTGAGGGATACCTTGGAGGGGGACAGGGCTACCAGTATCGGCGCCACCACCAGTACTGCTACAAGCCAGCTGATTTCAAAATGCAGGAAGGTGGTGGGCTACTTCCACCGCAGCATCAAGCGGGGCAAGATACTGTGGGAGAAACAGACAGAGCTGAGCATCCTGCAGTACAAAATCATGCAGGTTGTGGAGACTCAGTGGAACTCCACATACCTGGTGCTTGAGAGGCTGGTGGAGCAACAGAAGGCCATCCATGAGCTGGCCTTGCTTGAGGAAATTGGGATCAGCATCCCCCTGGTACCATCTCCCAGATCTTGGTGATCCTCAAGCCCTTCCTCGAGGCCACTGAGACCCTTAGTGCTGGTGATGCTCTCCTCAGCCAGGTGATCCTTCCAGTGAGGGAACTAGAGAACCAAATGGAGACATTCCAGGGGATCAATGTTCCTGGCTGGCTACTGTCACCAGACATGCAGGTACTGGTGTGTTGAAGGAGGGCATCAGGAGATGGCTGGATCCCTTGCGGTCCAGTACGGTCCACATGATGGTGGGCATGTGCAACCTGAAGGTGAAGGGGAGCATGTGCACTTGCAGCCACCAAAACCCTCTATCACTGGACACAGGTGCTGGTGAACAGAGTCACGCAGGCCAAAGTGCAGAGCTGAGGAGATGTGGAAAAGGGGGATCCACTTTCCCGTGCCAGCACTCCCAGCACCAGCACTGGTGCCAGCACCAGCACCGGCACCAGCCCATCTTTGCCACACCAGCCACTGCCAATGTGGGCCATGGGCATGGCTTCAGTGCTGGAGTCCAAACACACCAGACCCCAGCCTTGGGCAGGTAGCACTGAGGCTTCAGTGGCTACCTTTCTCACTGAGGATGTGGAGCCACTGGACTGCGACCCCTTGGCCTACTAGGCAAGCCACAGCCAGTTGTGACAGATTCTGGCCATGGTTGCCTGGCAACATCTGTCCTGTCCACCAACCAGTGTGCCAAGCGAGAGGGGTTCAGCATTGCTGGGGATGTTGTGACACCCCACCAAACCTGCCTGGATCCTGCTTTGGTGGAACAGTTGGTGTTCCTAAAGGTGAACCTCCTGCTGCTGGGGTTCCCCAAGCTCCACCTGCACAGGGCTACCCTCTTCACTCCATCTACACAAATTTCTTTTTCTGAGTTTTTTAAAAGCTGAGTAATGCCCTGCTCTCAGCTGGAGGGGGCACTAGCTGCATCACCAGCCAGCAGGGGAAGAACATGTCCCTGCTGAGCTCATTCCCCTCTCAGGATGAACTTGGAGGGTAAGGGGGAAAGGAGGATGTAGCAGCACAGCTAAAGGTGCAGAGGTGCCTGGGGTGTCAGATGTCTGGCAGGTTGTGGTGTTCCAGTATTCCACTGTGTATATTGAGTTCATGAGTTTCTGTACCTACTACTTAGGAGGCTGATGAAGTGCAGTTCATAGGGCCAGCTCTGAAAAGTAGCTTCCATTGTAATTCATTCCCTTTCAGGATCAGGCCTGAGAGACTGGAGGCAGAGTGTTTTTTTCATGAGGAATGTGCCCCCACAGGTAGTTGTCTTTTGTTGTCTTTGATAGATTCTGGTTTGTGGGGGTACTGGAGATAGTTGGCAGGTTTTGCATTTTGAGCTGTAGGAAGTTGGCTTCAGTTCTGGTGATGAGGTTAGGTGCTTGTTTGAATGTACAAAGCACTTTTCTGAGCTGGGCATCTCTGCACTTTTACCTGTGCTGCTACATCCCCCTTTTCCCCCACCCCCGACCCCAGCCTGTCCCTCATCCCCTGATGCCTCCATTTCCATTTTCACTGACTGGCTTTCTTGCCTGCATCGCAGGCCAGGCCAGCCTCTGGCTTCTTTACTATTCCTTCCATCCAGGACCAACTGCAGGTACTTCCTCAGCTTGACAAAGGGGTTTTCAACCCTAGAGCTTCCAAACATATATTTTTTACAAGTACTCTTTTCATAATAAAAATATAGACATAAAAACACAATATAAGCCATCACACACCATGAGTAACATCATATGTCCAACACAACACAACACAACACAACACAACACAACATCTTTACTTCTTGCTGTCAATTCCTTTATAAAAAGAAGGCCTCTGTGACAGTTCCATTTGGGTACTTTTGATGCTGCTGCTGATGCTACTGGTGTTGAGCGAGCTAAGTTATTTTACCTGTTGTCACATGAAGTGGTGGATAGGGTGTGAGGCTGTAGGGGAGGAGGAGGCCTCACTGGGGCACACTGCCATGCTGTGCAGAGGCCCCAGTGCCAGGAAGGGTCCACCTTAACACACACAGTGTCACCCACCCACACCATGAGTTTTGCCTGTTAGCAGCCAGAGGTGCAGGGCCCCAGAAGCCAGATTCCCCCAGTGAGACACACAGACAGCTGACAGGCTTCATGGCCTGGCAGGGTCCAGCACCCAGGCCTTCAGTAGATTTCACCCCCACCCCCGTGCCCCAAGACAGATGCAGTCGCACAAGCACCCGCCCACATCATGAGTTTTGCCTCTTAGCAGCCAGAGGTGCAGGGCCCCAGAAGCCAGACTCCCCATGCACCTATCTCCTTGACAGCTGTCAGGCTTCGTGGCCTCAGCAGGGGCCACCACCCCTGCAGTTTTCAGCCCGCTGTGCCTTAACACACACAGGTTCATCTATGTCATGAGTTTTGCCTATCAGCAGCATGAGGTGCAGTTCCCCTGAAACCCTTGCACTGATCTTCTTGAAACTTGGCAGGCTTTGTGGCGACAGCAGTAGCCACCTTCCCTGCAGTTTTCACCCCTGTGGTGTAAAACATAGATGTGACATGAGTTTTGCTTTCAAGAATTTGGGGTGCATTTCCCCCCAAGCCCCTGCACCTGTCTTCTTGAAACTTGGCAGCTTCATGCTCTCGGCAGAAGCTACCACCCCTGTATGTTTCAACCAAATCAGAAAAAAAAACAAAGAAGTTATAGATATTTCATTGATAAGGACACTGTACACAGAGATGGACAGCAAGGTGCTGGTCAATGGGTTCTTGAGCATGCAGATCACAATACAGCCCTTGGAGTCCCTGGGGATCTCAGTTTCCCATGAACGGGTCAAAATTCTCAAAATGAAGTTAGACCCCAAGCTGAGCGGAAGGATGGTCTGCAAGAAGGAGGTGGCCAAGGTGAAGCAGAGGTTGAGTCTGTGGCATGCATGCCACCTCTACATGGGGAGGCGCATGGAGCTCATGAAGGCAGTGTTCCTACTAGTGCTTCTGTACACCACACTGGTCTTCCCTGCTCCAAAGTGTGTCAGAGAATCCAGAATCCAGAGATCCATGTATGTCTTCTTTTGGAGATCCAGAGAGGAGAAGGTGGAAAGGAAGACCCTGTACAAGAAGAAACGGACCAGGGGCAGGGCGGACAGACATCCACCTGTTTCTGCGGACATGGTACACCAGCCAGATCCACAAGCTGGTGACTGGTGTAGAGACCAAAACAGCCTGTCTCATCAAGTATTTGCAGGTCACCTCCTGAGAGGGTGGAGGGTGTACACACTGACCAATGGGAGACTGCAGACTATGGAACACCTCTTGTTCTACAGGTCTTGAATGAGTTTTAGAGTGAGTACAGGCTACAGAATGACTATGCCCGACCACAGGAAGATACAGAAGGTGGTCACAGCCAGAGACAGGCTACCGACCATGGAGCTGTTCCCTGAAGATGACTGCCAGGCCATCTGGGACTAGATCGTCTACAAGGACCTACAAAAGGACCACAATAACTTGAACTGGCTACTAGCTCACCTGGCTACTAGTTCACCTACTCCCAGTGAAGATGTGGACACACATAGAGGGGCAAGGGACTTGACCCAGTTGCTCCAGAGAAATCTGCCAAGGTGCAAGAGAGACCATTGACCACCTTCTATGGCTCTGTCCATATGCCACTGGGGTGTGGAAAAAGGTAAACCGGCTCCATGAAGAGGTGACAGGAGTCAGGATGATGACGAGGGAGGTGGCCTGACTAAACATCATACGGACACCTGGCTAAACATCAGGGGTCCCCAACAACATGCTTTGACAAGTTTGTGCCCTGCATCAGGAACGCCCTGAAGTACAGGACCTCCTGATGTACAGATATGTAGAACTCAAGAAAACAGACTGTGTTAAAATGTTTCTGGGTGAACTGCAGGCCTACTACTGGAAATCAGTGGGAGAGAATGGAGAAGATGTAGCCAGTTCCACCTGGAAAACAGCCACTTGGCACAGGCTGATCAAAGACTCCCCAAGAGGGAGAGTGGACAGGCATAACAAAGAGGATAATGACACAACTGGACCTGGAGACAGCGATGATGACAGCAGCAGCAGCAGAAACAACAGTGACAGTGACCTTGACAAGGACAGTGAATGAACTGAGAATGTAAGACCCGAAATCAGGGCTAGGACTAAGAGACTGTAATTGGGTTAGGAAAAGGACTGCGGATGGATGTGCGGGAGTGCAGGTGCATTTATTGTAATGGGTACACAGGCTTTAAATGTGGTTTAAGATTGCAAAGGAAATCTCATGCTAGATTTTGTACGTATACAACTATATATAACTACATATAACTATATTTAAAAAAAAATTCTCCCTAGTTTACTCATGTGGCCATCTGGCTGAGGGCAAACCAAACTTGGGGGCACCTGAATGCCAAGCTTACGGGCTTGGGCCGACACATAGGATGCTCGCCAAAGGATTTGGACGTATATGAAGCCACATGCGAGGGTGGAGGAGATTTGCCAGTAGTTTGGTTCTTGAATGACTCACAGAGTTGGAATTGATTTGGCTGATTTGACTTGGAACATGAAAAATTTTCCTTAAAAAATTTTTTTCTTTGGTACCCAGAGGAAGGTGCCAGGGCTGGGTCTAGTCCTCATGGTGCCAGCCTGGTTTTGCAGTACCTTCAGGCTTGGTGCCAGTTCCCTGTGGGGGGAACACCTGCCTGTTTTCTTTAAGGGCCAAAAAAAAATAGTTCCCATCAGTATGTCTGCCCAATTTGGGCCATGCTTTTAATCGACATGCTCCATGCTAACTGCATTAAATCAGCTTCAGAGTTGATTTCCATTACTGAGCATGTGGTTATTGTGGCAGCATTTTAATGATAGACAATGTATTTGATGAGGTTTCCTTGAATGCAAATATAAGATGAAAATTTTTTTCCCCCTTGCTGACTGGGAGAATAAACATATATGAGTAAATATGGTGCCTTTGTTGGGACAGCATTTGAGAAGAATTTAAATTTGTCTCTCAATATGACTTAATTCAATAGCAAACTAGAAGGTTTGGGGATGAAAATAGCTGATGTCACCTATTGTCTAGAAAACCACTAAAAAAAATTTGTAAAGCTTGATATAAGAGAATATATATCAACAAGAATTATAATGAATGGCTTAAAAACAAACTTCTGTATGCCCTAAACAGGGACAACTCTCTAAATGCTTTCACTTAGTTGTTTATAATTGTCAGGAGTTGCAGAGTCTTGTTACCTTTCATGGATCCTGCTGCTGCCCTAGTCTTGGAAAGCAGCAGCCCTGCTTGCTGCTACAGGTTGGGGAGGATATGGGGAAAGGAATACGCTGGAGAATATGCTGTTGTGTGACTTTACAGTGCTTCAGGTGAGGAAGGCTGAACATATGGACACCCCAAACAGTGCTATATTTTTGTAGTGCTACAAATTAGGCCTGTGCAAAGCTTCGGTCCCTGATTCAATTCAGTGGAGATTTGGCCCAATTCAGTGGCCAAATCTCAGAAGCCAAATTGAATCAGGAGACCCATTAATCTCTCCAGATTGAAACCCTCCAAATCGATTCAGAGAGATTCAGAGATTCAGACATAGAAACAGTTTTCGATGCTTTTTCTACATATCTTAAGGTACCAGGCAGCTCGTGAATACTGAGATGCTGGGGCGGATGGAGCATCCCACAGGAGCACAGGGGGTTCCCCAGTGCCCTTGGCAGCAGACCTGGAAGTAGACCAGAAACACTTCTGGTCCACTTCCGGGTCTGCCAGAGAGAAAGCTGGGGGGCCCTCCTGTGCCCCCTGGCTCAGTGACTGGTGCCTCCTGCATCTGGGGGGTAGTCAGGGTCCCCCCATGGCTGATAGCTGAGCCAGGGGAGATGGGGGGCCCCCCTGCATGCTCAGTGGCAGACCCAGAAGGCCCCCCCACGGTCCTGTGGGACGCTCCATCTGCCCCACTATTGCAGCATTCATGAGCTGCACCTGGTACCTCAAGGTATGTAGAAAAAACATTTAAAGCTGGTTCTATGGCCTAATCACTGATTCTCCAAATCAGCATCAAATCTTCAGATTCCGATTCGACTGAATCAAATTGGGGACAGTGATCCGAATCAATGAATTGAATCACTGTCCCTGATTTAGGCCAAATCCAAATCCAAATGGAAAATGGCCTGTTTCACACCCCTCTACTACAAATGCACATCTTTCCATCACCACAGGCAGATCCAGAATAAAATAAAATAAAACAAAATAAAAGAGTCTTTGGTTTAGGCACCTCTTTAGAAGTACCTAAGATTATCTTTCCAAATGAAGAGTGAGACTTTGATTACCTGATAACTAAAAGAAAAAGGTTATTCAAGTCATAGCTGAGTCAACTGACACAGCTTTAATACTATTACATTGCTTTTATATAGAATTTTTCACGTTTTGGTTGGGAAAAAACCCTGTAAAAAGGCAAATTAGTATGATTAAATTTCCCCATCTTACAGATAAGGAGAAAGAGGCACAAGTTAAGAGATTTCCTTTCTGAGCAAATGACAGATGTTAAACAGAATTTGCAGTTGTTGGTCCCAGTGTTATACTCTAAATAATAAGAGAATGTTGGTTCCAGTCGAGGTACGCACAGGCTGATCTGCATTCATTTATATAAAGGATTGCAAAGATGCCATACAGATGAACAGACTGTTTTCCAATGGGTACATGCTAAGTGTAAAGCTGATAAGGGTTATTTGCAAGCTAAGACTCTAGTCAAGATTAAGTTTTTAATACCATATTAGTGAATTATGTGTTAAGATTTAAAATGGTGAAGCAGTGCCTTCAAGCATCATTCCTTTACTATATTAGCATTCTGAGCTGAAGAACAAGTTCACAGTGGCATGTTGCAGCCTAGGTGGTGTTGATTGTCTTTGGATAGAAGCATAAAAAATATTTTTAAACAAAAATATGAGAGAGATTACCATCATTATCATTATCATCTGCATATTCCTTGAACTCTCTCCCACAGTTAGTTTTTGCCTCAAGGAAGCAGCGTGTGGCACCATTATTCCTATGGTTGCTAACTTTTCCTGTAATACAGTATTTTCTTTTTATTATCTATGTTTCTTTTTCTTTCTTTGCAAATTGATCAACTATCAAATGAAACGTAAAAAAGTATAACATATACAAAGAAATAAAAAAATATTATTAGTTGGTTAGTTAATTTTTTTCTTTAATTAATATCTTTTTTTTATTTTAGGAGAATTAACCTTTTAAATTTACCATGTAAATAAAATGTGGAATGATATTTCAAGTTCTCTCTAGCTTGGAAGAAAAGAAAGAGGGAAGGACAAATATGCCCCCCCCCTTTCCCCCACAACCCTGTGTATGACTTCTGTCTTGTAGTTCGTAGAGCATAATCCAGAGAACCTCAGGATTTGAATGCAAGTATTTGCAGAAAAGTTGAAAAAAATGAAGGAAATGAAGAGAAATAGAGCTTTGGATTCTGCATGGAAGTGACTCAGTGATCTAAATACTACATTTAGATTAGTCTTCTCAAAACAACAGATTTAGTACTAGTTACTATAAGACTGGCTGTGTATTTCATTGGAATATGGGACTGGGCACAATCCTTTAACTGGGCACAATCTCTTGGGTCACAGGCAACTCCAATGTAGAATCCCCTTCATAAACTGATCAAATTCAGTCTTATAAAAAAGTCGTCTTTTACTTCAACTACTTTTATAGAAAGCCTGTCCCAGAACCTCACTGCTCTGATGTTAGAAACCTTCTTTTGATTTCCAGCCTAAATTTATTCATGATGAATTTATAGTAATTTATTTTTATAGTTTCATAGTTTCATAGTAGCTAGAGTCGGAAGGGACCTAGGTAGATCATCTAGTCCGACCCCCTGCCTTGGCAGGAAAGAG
>NW_017728948.1:31649358-31665112 GCF_001723895.1 Crocodylus porosus
CTCCGTGCTGGCAAGAGGGGAGTTCCCCAACCTGTAAGTGTGGTGCCGGTTCTTCCTCCCCATGTGCAACACCTTGCACTTATCAGTGTTAACAATGCTTGCATTGTTCTTTAATTTAAAAGGTTCTTCTCTGTCTTCTAAGAGAACAATCATATTCCTAATCTGCTTTCACTTCACTAAGCTAAATAAATGAAGCTCCTTTCATTTAGCGGGTTCTCCATCTCCAGACTGCTGTGGAACTCACTGAGCTCCGCAGCACTAGAGGCCAAGACTCATAACTGAAAAATTTTAAGGCCAAAATAACTGTCAGTTTGATGCCTACATAAAGCAGGCTGCATAACTTCACTCAATTGACTTTCTAGAATGAAGACAATTCTTGATTTCAAGATGTTGAATTTCCTACATTCCTTGATGAGTTTTAATTGTTAATTACCCCTGCTTGTTTACAGTTTCCTCCTTCACTCTAAATTTTTCTAGCTTAATCCTCCGGCCATTTAATTTTGTTGTTTTCATTTGCTAGATTAAAGAGCCTTTCGCACGATACCTTCTCCCACTGATAAGCCATTATGTGTTATGATGAAATAGCTAATCAGCCTTCACACTGATCTACTGAACAAACCAAAATTCCAAAGTCCTTTTATTCTAAAGGCAACTGTTCTGGTATCTTAATATTTTGTAGCTCTTTTTGAACCATCTCCATTTTATTTTTTTCCCCTAGTTTGAATACCAGAAGTGATATTTCAGCAATGACGTCACTTTCCCCCCTGCTTCTTTTGTAAACTGTTCATTCACTTAAAATAAATAAAATAAATAAATAAAAATTGAGAATTGTTACTGGAAATTTAGCAAACAATTTTGGTCAAATATAAAATTCAGATAACATTTTGGAAATGTGGAAACAAATCATTTTGTGGAGAAGGAGTTAGCTGTGGTAGTGTGTTAGAATCTGATGAAACCTCAGCTCACGAATGCTTGCACTTTATATATATATCTTAGTCTATAAGGTGCCTATCTACCCTGCCTTCTAACAAAGCATTTTGAAAGTTCCAAAACTTTTTTTTTAAATTTTTATGTTAGAGTCACAGAACCTTTGTGGAAAGAGGTTGAGCTAGCAGATATAAATTCAGATCTGCCTTAGGGTTTCCTGTCCCTCAAAAGAGTACCCTACGTACAACACCCAGGACCTTTCTCAACCTGCGCATTTGAAATGATTGTACTTTACACACTACACACTCTTTTACTGGCCCAGGTAAAGAAAAAAAAATACTATACAACCTGGTGATTGGAATCCTCACCTCAAATGTGGGGCACCTCAGCTCCAAGTCATGTTCCAACAAATAGTTAAATATTTCATGCAAAGTGATACTTTATGTCTCAATTTGAAGCACATAGCATTGGTCAGTGCCAGAGACAGGATGGTCTGTTGTTGTTATCCAACGTGGGAGTTCCAAGAATACCCATTGTGGCTACTCTTGAGCCAATGGAAAATAATTTAGAGATGCTGGCACAAACATTGCCATTCCTCAGCCAAGTGCACAGAGCTTGGCAAACATGGGAGGAAGAAGAAGCTATTTGTGACTAAAGTAATGATTTTTCAATCTAGTACTTTACTTCTGAAGGTTAATATCAGGTGGTCAATTTATAAACTAACATTTCTAATTTATAGTGAGACAAGATGGAGACTCAGTAGTCCAGAAGATCTGTGTTTTGTAAGAATATCAAAACTGAATAGGACAATAGATCACTGATAGAAGAAACTCAGTTATTGACAAAAACAAAAGGAAAAGCTATGTTCTTCTATAATTATATTTGTGAAAGGAGACTTTCCCTCCTAATTTTCAATGTCCCCTCCCCTGCTTTGGACTTGCAAATTACTGATGTCCAGAATGAAGCGTTCTTTAAAAAACTTTTATATACATGCAAAAGGTACAGCATTACCTTTATAATGTTCTTAATATCACTTATACAGACACACATTTTCATGTAAACATTTGAACTAGGGGTTTGCTATCAAATTTCTCGGTGTATTATATTATATCAACAAAACGTAGTTGTAACAACAAATCACACTGAACATATCCTGACAGTTTAACAGTGGTTAGATAAGAGAAAGAGTTGGCATATTTACGCTTGAGCATCATAGATTATGTTATTCTGTGTTAAAGATAGAGATTTTCTGTCTCAGCATCACATAGGGGGCAACATATTGCAGTTTCACCCCAGGAACTATTCAGATTTACAAGTCTTTCCCTGATTACCATGGGCAAGAAGAAACCTGCTACAATGCTTTACAGGGTGTCTTTGGCCAGTGTCTTGGCATAGCCAGTCCAATCACTTTTCAGCCATTATGAGCGGAGGAAGTAGCCGTCTCAATGCACAAAAGAGCAAACTGGAAGGTTGTGCAGAGGGGTAGAAGCTTGCCATTTATGCCCTTAAGCCCTCTGTGTGGCAGCAGTAGGTTACAAGTTACCATCTGGCCCAAAGTAAATGGTATGATTTCTTAGGCAATCGAAACATACTGTCTGCAGCATGGTATGTAAACTCAGAGCTTAACTAAATAAATTAGCCTTCTGCCAATACATAATATGAAAACTTCATGCTGGGCTTATTGACCATGTCTGATTACACATTCCTAAGTGCCTTCTTAGAATCAGGAAAATGAATGGAAAAAGAATATGACAACATTAGAAGAGAGCCATTTCCAGAGAGATGAAAATATCAATTGCAGTCCTTGAAATGTTGGCATAACATGTAAGCTGTTCTTAACTAGTCAAAAATATATGTTTCCTATAGGATAACAATGCTGGGATGTTTAAAAATATGTCAACATAGATCAGGGGTTCCTAAACTGTGGTATTCGTACCCTTGGGGGTATGCAAGACTTCTCTGGGGGGTATGCAGGAAAAATTGTGTAATGGCAGATTTAATTTTCATTATAATAATATTTGGCACTTAGGGGGTTAAAATATAAAATGTATGGTGATAGGGGTACACGGGCAGCTGGTAAATCTGGAAAGGTGTATGCAATAAGAAAAAGTTTGGCAAAGTGACAGATAATACATTTAAACAAAATCTACTTGTGCTTACTTCGTTTTGTAAAAGCAGTGATTCAACAGTTACAAGAAATGTTTCTCCCTTTAATTTCAAATCACATTTATGGGCCCCAAGACCATGTAAATGACAGATCTAGTCTACCAATAAAAGAAAGGGTATAAAAATGAATATTATCTTTATGGGCTAATGAGAACGACTCTAGAGCCTGGAGAAAGAGTGCCACTATTACCTAGAACAGTGCTTCTCAACCCATGGGTCACGACCCAAAAGTGGGTCACAAGAATATTTCTAAGGGTCACAAACCTGTGCCAGAAGCCCACACAAAAGTGCAGGTTCCCCCTTGCAGGCCAGCAGCATTCCAAGATGCAAGAGGAAACCTGGGCTTTTGTGTTCCAGCCCACAAGCAGCTGCTGGGGGGCACAGCCAGGACGCAGCCAGGCAGGGTCCTGGAAGCAGCCCCATCAGCCAGATGAAGGTAGGGGGAAGGTGGCCAGGTGCTGAGGCTGTAGCAGGGCAGGGGTGGCAAGGGACTGTGGGTCGTGCACCAGCAGGACCAGGGGTGTATGGGTCAGGACAAGCCATTGAACTTGGCAAATTGGTCCCTGTAGAAAAAAGGTTGAGAATGACTAGGATTGCCACAGCCATCTGAATACATTTTCCTGAATGGAAAGAGCACACACTGAAGGAAGACCGTTAGTTTTCTCATGTGTGCTCGGCCTCATTCATTTCCCATTATATTTACTCCAACTGCAATGGTTTTAAGTAAACTGAACTGTAACATCGGGTTTCTTGAACCTAACAGCTTGTTCTAGATGGCATTTGTTTGCTCATCTGACACCTGAAAAAAACCCCTTTAATCTCACCTGCAATTTGGGCCACATTTCCACATCAAACAGCCTAGATTTTAATGATCATGATGAGACAGTGCCTGGTCATGAAAGAGCTCTGCCACCCTGCCTTTTCTCACCTTGAAGTGGTATCATCACCCATGCACTAATTGTAAACAAGCCTAATTTCTCCCAAACTTTACTTTTTAATTTTCTATATATTCTCCTTAGTCTGGTTTTAGGGAAACTTGCTTAACAATTACAGGAGTCGGTAAGTATAACTTCTTTTTTAAATAACCCAATTAATACTTTCCATCACATAACACAAGGGTTAAATCAGGTTTTATAATTTCCCCTGCCTGTTTAAATAAATAGAGAAAGAAGTTTTTAGCACTAGCCGTGGGGTGCACTAAATAACATCTCATTAACCCATAAACCATGACAATTCCCTAAAGACTTTGAACATTAACACAGTTTTTCTCTGAGTGTTAAAGCAGTATCAAAGTAGGATAGGAATGATTTTTATAAAAGAGATTAGATCTAACATTTAGTTCTGAATTTGCAAGTAAATTCAATCTTCCCTGAAGTTCAAAGATAGTCTGTATTGGTATCCTAGTTGGATCCATGTTAGACAAAATGTGAGTGATAAATTTTACATTTGGATCAAAAACTACCTCCAAATTAAAACATGGTAATTTCTATTCTATTGTTTTTGTCCTTAGGTTCCCTAGAGTAACAAAAATACTTTTCAGCACTACAGTGGCAAACACTAGGGTCATGCGATGCTTCAGTCGCCAATTATGCTGATTTGATTTGGAGAAGATTCTTCCCTATTTGGAGGCCAAATCACTGAATCTGAATTAAATCGTGAGACAACCGCCCCTTCCCCCCCAAATAAATCCATTCGGAGCCTCCAAATCCATTTGGAAAAGACTTGGAAAAATATTCAGAGATTTGGAAGCCAGTCTTTCAGGGGAACAGAAACTGAGAAGAGAGAGAGGGGAAGTGGTTGGGGGAAGACTGATATCTGTAGCTGGCCAGTAACTGATCTTTCCCTGAGTCCCCTTCCAATCACAGTGCTCTGTGGGAGGGATATAGAAACAGCATATAAACCTCTGTCTGCAGCCTTTCTGTCCCTTTTGTGAGCTGTTTCTGCCTAAGCAACCACATCTGAAAGGTACTACTGGACTGGCTTAGCTTCCTAGTTAGTCTCATGCTAGTCTGTCTTCTTGGAAAGGATTGGATACAGCTTACTAATTACCCTTGCCTAGAATCCCTCTACTTATCCCTATTCTTTCAACTTATTCTTCCCCCAAAAACCTCTTATTTGTACTTGTTATTTTTTCCCCCAGCCACTGCCAATGTGGGCAAAGGGCAGGGCTTCAACTTTAGGGTCCGGATGCACAAGACCCCAGCCCCAGGCAGGTAGTACCAAGACTTTGGTGGCTACCAAGGATGTGGACCCACTGGACTCCGACCCCTTGGCTAACTGGGCAACCCACAGCCAGATGTGGCCGGATCTGGCCACAGTTGCCCAGGAACACCTGTCCTGTCCACTGACCAGTGTTCCAAGCAAGAGGGTATTCAGCATTGCTGGGGATGTTGTGACACCCCACCGCACCTGCTTGGGTCCTGGTTTGGTGGAGCAATGGTGTTCCCCAAGCTTCACCTGAAGATGGAGTGAGTGCCACCATCCTCACTCTGTCCACAACTATTTCCATTTTTTTTAAAACCACGTAATGCCCCTTCTCTGAGCTGGAGGCAACACTAACTGCATCCCCAGCCAGCAGGGGAAGAACATGTCCCTGCTGAATTCCCATGCCAGAATGAACTTGGAGGTATGGGCTGGGGCTATAGGGAAGGAGGAAGCCCCAGGTCCTGGGCATGACCAATAATACTGCACCCTGCCAGGGTTAGGAAGCCTAATGGGACTGCTGGTGGCATTGCAGCCCCATGAAATGCCAGGACCGAGGATCTTCCTGGCGAAGGGTGTGTAGGAGGCTCCTTGTAGCCTCCACCCATTGCACAGTCCTGGCTGGGGAAAGCCCAGACCTGTAACATCTTTGAGAGGCCTAGGGCTTGTTGGTTGCAGTGGAGTTGTGAGGGTGAGAATAGGGGCTACTATCCCTGCAATTTTCATCCTGCTGTGCCCTAACACACACACAGTGTCACACATGTCACAAGATTTGCTCCTCAGCTCCTGAGATGCAGTTTCCCAGAAACCCATGCATCTACCTCCTTGAAACCTGGCAGGCTTCATGGCCTCAGCAGGGGCTAGCATGCCTGAAGTTTTCACCCCGCTGCACCTTAACATACACATAAAGTTTGTGCCTGCGCCTTAACACACACACACACACACACACACACACACACACACACACACTTCACCGATTTTGCTTGTTTGCAACTTGAGGTGCAGTTTCCCAGAACTGCACACTGAAGAAACCGCAGAACTGTTCCCTGTACCTATCTCCTTGAAACTTAGCAGCTCTCATGCCCTCAGAAGTGGATACTATCCCTGCTGTTTTCAATCAAATCTGCCAGAAAAATGACAAAGTTTTAGGTATTTCAGTGATTCCCCATTATAGTTTCTTGTCGAATCGCCAAATCTCTCTGAATCAGTGCCGAATCTTCTGAAGTCGATTCAGCCAAATTGATTTGGGACAGTGATCCGAATCTCCAGATCAAATAACTATCCTCTGAATCAGCCAAAGCCAAATTGAATACTTCCCTATTCACACAGTCCTAACAGACATAGAGGTATCATCTTTCATTAACAATATTATATAAAATAAGTTAATGGTTACTCTTAGTATAAGAATTTTCAGGCTATTCGATGGTCCAAGCAGGATTAACCTGCAAAAATCTGCTGGGGATTCAGGAATTTGTATACTGATTGTTACAGAAACAATGTAAGAATTCCTCATAATAATGTTTCTATAGCAATATGTTGAACACTTAAGCCAAACTTCTATGCTGAAAAAACAGTGAGCATCTTCTTTTGGAAAATACAGGCTTCTTCAGGAATAAAGTAACCTCATATATACTTTTCTATTAACATATTTTTAATCAGAAGATAATTAGAAGCTTATTTCAATTTAATGCTATGATCACAGATTTTAATATTCCACAGCAGGTGGCCCATCCTTGTGCTGTTCAAGAATTATTGCTCTCTTATGGTTGTTCAATGAGCTTAGTGAAATTAATTTGTGATCTCAGGCCAGTTTTTAACTGACAAGTGTCCATAAGACTAAAACCTTTCAAATGACTGACAGTCATAGAGGTCAGAGGGAATGGACATGAAAACAAAATAATTTTTCACTCTAGACCAAATTCAAAGTCCATTGAAATAAATGACTTTATTCTGAAATAAATCTTTCTTCTGACCTCAGTTAGCTTTGGATCAGGAACTCAGGAAATGAGTTGTTCCTTCATGTCCAAGCTAACATACTTTGGGAAGATCGGGAAAGAGATGCTCAATTTTTGTAGTCCCTTGCTTTACCAGATCAAAAGAGTGTGTCAGTCTTGACCCTTTACAAGAAGTAGACCCATTTCCTTTTACAAGAAACACAAATGGCTGTATACCACTATCTTTATAAAACCCCAGTCAATAAATCTGTTGAGACTGCATCCTACTGTGTTCTGTGCAAGAAAAATTGGAGGTGCCAACACATAGGAGAGGGGTTTTGTGCTCTTGATTCGTAGCTGGCTGGGATGCCTGACTCAACTCCTAGACTCCGGAGACCTGGGATTTTCGACATACCTTGTCTTCAATGACTCTTAGCTGCAGATAGCTCCCAGCTCATCATGATGGCTGTTTTCAATGCCAATTTATACTTAGTACTTTGATTACTAGGCATATCCATTCAAATGGTGATGAGAGTAAAAGAGATTACAGGTGTTTCACTTAAAGAAAAATCTTAATCATGATGTTGTCTCTCATTTCCCATTAGTACAGATCTGTATAGTAGTATCATTTTAAATAAGTTTAAGCCAATACTTTAAAAATATATCTCAAATTAGAATATTAAAGCTACATTTCCCTAAGATATTATGGGTGCCTCAGCTTTTCACTACTCAGTTTATGACACTTAAAAGCCTGATGCAGAAATTGCTGAGTATCTGTCCTTTTAAAGGGATCTCAGATTGAGAAGCCAAAGAAAGCAGCATATAAACTGTCTGGTCACTTTTAAGATTTTATACCCCCAGTCTTGATTTGCAGAAGCCCAGAGTACACTGGGATTCTCGCTGATTCACTTAAAGTGAATGAGAACAGATGTGTGCTCAGAACGTCTGAAAATTAGGTTAATTGTTCCAATGACTAAAAGTGGATTTTTGGCCTGAAATGCTCAAATAAATCCACTTAGATATTTAGACACACAATACATTATAATTAGAAAGCAAACTGCCTGGTCATATCTCCTTTCACCTTTCAAAATTAACAAAAAAAGGTGGGGGGACCCTATTTTTAAATCTTTTTTCCTTCTTATTTCTTAGCAGGAAGTTTTCAAATGGGAATTGCTCTCACAAAGTTTCTTGCTAGAAAAAAATTCCTTTTTGTAGACAGCTTCACTACTGACAACAGTAGCCAACAGTTTGTTATGAGTGATATGAATGATAGATAATCAGTAATATTCAGTGATGCAAAAAATACAGAGGCTTCTATCTAACCTGCTCTCCCCTGGCAAATATATAAACACATTCTAGTTTAAGAGTAATCATTCAGTGCTTAGCAAGCAAACTGACAGAAAATCAACTTTTATGCAAACTGAAAATAATATCCTCGAATAAATTTTCTGTTAACTAATCTGAAGTTTATTTTTATAAAATGCAACAGTCACAGATATCTGATATAAGTGTATATTATCCCTTTACTACTACAGAATGCATAAAATGCATTTACTCTTCATGTTCCTGGTCAAAGGCCATTAACCTGGTATAAGGAAACTGAAATTATTGTTGAAGGAGTCATGCATTTCGGAAGAATTGTTGGGAGATAAAGACAATATTTTAGTAGCAGACATAGGTTAATTGCTGAGGGAGTCAAAGATTTTTATTTGCTCCAGATTACTCAATGACTTCTAAATTTATTGGTGCTAAACAAGGGTGTCATTTAATCTAGTTATTCAACTTTTGCTAGCACTTTCACAATTTAACATAAGATTTGCAATTTAATTAAATGCTAATAAAAAGTATCACTCATATCACCTGCAAACTAGAATGTGGGTGGCTCAACTATTTCAGAATTTACAGCTCATTGAGTTGTGAAGAGCAAATGGAAACTTTTTCACATTTCAAAACAGCAATTATCAGTCAACATTACGGAAAAATACTAAGCATTCTCTCTTCTATTTTGAAAATGGTGCACTTCATACATGAAAGCAGGAAAGCAGATACACTAATGATTCCTGATGGCAAAGGTGGGGGGGGAGGTGTTGAAATAAGCCTCTAATTATTGATTAGGACTTACCTCTTTAAAACTAAATAAGGCAGATTCACTTCACTTACAAATGTACACCTGATTTTTGTTGTGCTGTTAATCACATCTTTAAAAGATCTTTTTTCTCATATTTGTTCTGATTTTTGAGATTCATATATTCATCTTTTTTCAGTTGTGGGTTAGAACTAGTAATTGTAATTATTTTTTCCTGATGCTGATTGTATTTTTCCCATAAAGTAAAGGGGATAGCATGATCATAGCACTGGTATGTGTTCAGTTATGTTTACAGAGTTTTAAACTGAATTTTAAGCAGATATAATCAAAGCACATAACTGTGCACAAAGAGCTCTTAAGCCAAGGAAGAAAGAAGGAAAGAGAAGTCCTATTATAAGATGCATATTTCTTTATCTTGCCATTCTACCTCCAGCTCCAAACCAAATTTATTTCATAGTCATGATAGTGATTTGCATTCCAGAAGTACCCACAGTATGCAGGGTACTGTCCATACACACATGCTTACAGTGACAAACCTTTGCGCTGGAAAACATATCATGTAAGAAAAAAAGCAGCAAATGAGCTTGTTTTTTTGTGGGGGGATGTTTAAACCTAAAGATGAGATCGCTGCTGCCATATAGGTAAACACAGAGAAAAATGACCCCCTCAGATATTACAACCTAAGCCAAATAGGGCTCAGTGCTACTGTAGGCTGAATCCAGTCTCTACTAGCACTTCTGTCCTAAGCAACATAATCCTAATTGATGAACAAAGCACACAGTAGCAAGAGCAGATGGAGAAAAATGGAACACAGCAGAAGACAGAAGTTGCAATTCATGCTCCTAAGGTTGCTCTTAGTAACAGTAACAGAGAGGTGGAATCTAGAAATCTTATCCAACAACATGACCCAGGTATATATAAAAAATAACAAAGAGCTCTTGCCTCAGAGAGTTTACAGTCTAAACCAGGGGAGTCAAGCTATGGCCTGCAGTCTGAATTCAGCTTACGCTGCCCCATATCTGGCCCCGGGCTGCCCCTGGAATTAACTACACATTTCATGCAGTTTGTGGTAGAACAGACCTGCACACATAGTCTGAGGTGCATGCCACTGCTCTAGTTAGTCTGAGACCCAAAATGCATACAGCATTTGCTCCAGGATACACTGCATGTGGGCAGGTGCCATGTGCAACCTGGGTCCTGGACTACCTGCAAGAGGTGCTGCATGCATTTGGGGTCCTGAACCAGCTGAAGCTGGTGCTGCATGCACTGGGTCCACAACACTTAGAGGGAGGATGGTCCATGGACCTGATTCAGCTCCACGCTATTCATCCAGACCATGGACTGACCCTCAAAACTCATCTGGCCCTCAGGGCCAGGTGATTTTGACACCTCTGATCTAAGTACAAGACAAAATAAACAGAGATGGGAAACAAGGAAACCATGAGATAGTACTGGTTAGCATGACAGACAGTGATCATACTATGTTGGCAGCACTGATGTTAAGTTTTTTTGTAGCCGTCATGTCAAAGAAGAGTTTTAATGAGGGATTTGAAGGAGGATAATGAGGTGACTTTATAGATGCTTTGTAGTTTTTTATGGACATTATGTCAAAGAGGAGTTTTAATAAGTGATTTGAAGGAGGATAATGAGGTGACTTTGTAGATGCTTTGTAGATGTGGATTTCTTTCCAAGCAGGAAGGATGTGAGGAGTGCTAGTATGAAAATCATTCATGGCTACATCACAGCCAAGAGCTGACCTTTCATAATGAGGACAAACAACATTAAAACAAGATTTTAGGACCCAGCTAGTATATATCAGTCCTGGAAATTCTTTCACAACCATTACCCAGAAGCCCAACTTCTAGCATAAATTATTTTTACTGTTGCATGCCCATGCCCATGGTTACTGGCAGCTAGATGCAATATTGTCCAACCAGAGTATCATGCCATCCTCTGTCTGATCCACTCAGTTAATGATGATGAACTTGATTGTTCTCTTGTCTTCTTTCTTGCTGATTCTGGTCAAAGAATCTCCAAGGCAACTTATTCATAAAGTCATTACCCTCTCCTCCAAATCCCTCCTGCTCCCTTATTTCCTCCCATCCTTACCTACTCCGATTCCCACTCAAATCTTCTCCTCCCCACTACCTTTATAATGTCCCTCCCAAGCCCATACCTCCCTCCTTTACAGGAAGGCCATGGCTGTCCCATCCCACCTACTTTCCTGCCTCACACATACAGGAGTCCTTCCACACCCTTACTGTACCTCCCTCTCTCACGAGGCGGTCATGGCTGTTCCCAAAACCCACTCATTCTCCCTTTCCCCACAAGGAAACATATTGTTCATTAAAACAATAACAGAGAAGGCAATACAATAACAATCTTCCCAACTTCTCCCTCCCCCAAGATGCATGACTGAAAATGTAAGGAATTGAAAAGAGTACAGAATATTGTGGCGGGGAGTACATGATATGTAGCAAACTCAAAGTCCTGTTTATTTGGCCACAGGCCTGTATGAGGAAGCAAAGACAATGTGGCCTTCCTTGGCAAGGAAGGAGATTGTGTGAAAGTATAATGCTCCACCCTCTGTTCTGCCTATGATTCAGTGGTGCCAGAGTTATGCCTAAACATATTTTTTACTTTCAGTATATTAGTGATGCAGTAGTGAAGTTTCTTGGATCATCTTCAGAGGCAAAGTTCTTGTTTTGTGATTTTAATAATGGATACATCAATGCAGACAGAGATGCCTGTTTCTAATGCCACTGAACAATGGAACATTTGAAATATCTTCTTCCCAGAAGTGTTCATAATATTCTTCCAAACTGAACATATGGATTGGAAACAGTTGATCTCAGTCTTTGCGACAGGGGGGTGGGAATCACAACCATGCACATTTCTAATATATTGAGCTTTTTACTGATCTCAACATAGAAAAATAAGTTGGGATCTCTCTACTTTGGAAAATTTCTACCCTATAACAACTAGGGGTTCTAAGCCTACCCATAATCTAACCATAGCCTGATAGGTATTGTAACTGCACGTCTAGAAGAAAGAGCTTATTCTTTTCTACTCAAACTGTATAATCAACCTTTAACAGCTCAAGTATTTAAAAGGAATGAATTAGGATAGGACAAATAGTTTCTCTTCAAAATGTGACTTAAATACTTCTAAAATACATTCTTTCTATCAAATGCTACCAAAGTCCATAGTCATTTTTAAAGAAGTTTGGAAGAAAGCCAGTGTACCATGCACTTTCTGTCTCATTCGTATTCATATATATCTTACAGTGGCATATTATTTCCATTGTATAACTAATATAGCCAAGGTGAAGCTGAGCATGTGAAGGTATAATAGCTAGAGTATACAGCGTGGGGATCTCCAACACAGGTGGAAAGGAATCGTAAAGTAGATTTTTTGTACTCAAGTAGTAAAACATTCCTAATTTCTAATGAAGCTGGCTGTTGTCTATGAAAGCTCATACCTCTCTGAACCAGTTAATCACTAAGGTGCCCCTGGCCTACCTTTTTGCCAGACATTTACAAAGAAATATATCTTGAGTTATTCTCTCAAAAGAGGAGGCCAGAAGGCCAGCAATAAAAAATAAAGCTAAATGGCAAGTTTTGGAGGGGTATTTCAGTAAAAAAATCCCTTCAAATTGAAATCTGATCCTAGGGAAGCCAATCAGTCAAAGTACAAATTGCAACACGTGATATGTAAGAGGAGGTCAGACTTGATGATACTAGTGATCACTTCTTGACTTGGAATTAATTCATCTCTTAAATGAGCTAAGCAAGCACAGTTTTTGCAAGGAAACTCATGGCTCGCTAGTCTCTTGTAATTCTTTGATTATATCAAAAAAAGCAGCAAATGAAAGAAGAACTGGTTGATATAATATATTCAGACTTCCAAGGGCCCATGAAACAATTTTCAGAGGTCTTTTGCAAGAACTTACTAAACAAGCTAAATATTAGGGCTATGCAAACGATTGTGATTCGGATTCAGTCATTTCGGAGGACAGTGATTCATTTCAGTATTTCAGATGACTGTCCTGTTTTGTTTTGGCCAAATCCCTTCTAAATCCATTTCAAACAGGAGGGCTGCAAACTTTGTACAGCCCATCTCAGCCATTGGTGGCTTGTCCGGGGGAGGGGAATGGCTGCTGCCCTCCATGCAGGCGAGGAGACCCCTGTGCAGATCTCTGATCCCTGTCATGCTGGGTTGCGGGGCAGGGAAACAGTACAGAGTGACGAGCAAGCCTGCTGATCCCTACCATGCAACTCAGCTCTGCAGGGAGAAGAGATCCATGCTGGGGTCTCCTTGCTGCCACTGCCTGCCCCGCACTGCCCCAATTCTTTGCTCCCTGTGAAGCCAGGTTATGCATTAGGGAACAGCACTGTCCTGCCATGCAACCTAGCTAGCAGGGAGCAGAGATCCGTGCCAGTGTCTCCCCACTGCCGCTACCCACCCCGTTCAGCCCTATATCGCCAGGGCAGCATGGGGCGGGTAGTGGTGGCGAGAAGCCCCCTGGAAGAGATCTCTGCTCCCTGCAGAGCTAAGTTGCATGGCAGGACAGCAGCATACAGCTCCGTGGGCTCCCTGCAAGCCCAGCTCCGAAATTCTGAAATTTTGCAAAACATTTCAAGAACATTTCAGATGCTTCATTTCATTTCTGAGCTGTTTCTGACCCTTCCATTTTGATTCAGATTCAGTGTTTCATGAAACAAAATGGCACCAAACACCTCTGAAATTAAACAGTTGCTGACATTTTTCAGCATAATAAATATGTCTAAAGTGAGAAACAAAGTATTGTCCTGGATCAAAAACAAAGAGGATTACCGCTGATCATTTGAAGATCAATTATCTTTATGACACTATAAAAGTAAGGTGCTTCAAAGTCTTCTGTTAGGTGTTTAATAGTGTTGCAAGTAAGCAATACAAGACAGGGGTGAGTTAAGTAGTAAAATTAGCAGATGACACAAAATTAAGGTCAGTCAAAACTGGAGATGACTGTGCAGACCCAAAAAAGTTATATGAATGGACAATATAATTGCAAATGGAGTTCAGTAACAAATACAAAGAAAGACTATGAAAAATTAAATCAGCTGTAACCGTACAAGATTCTGAATTAACTATTGGTTCAAAATAGGGACCTGAAAAATATGGAAGATAGTTCAGTGAAATCTCTTATTTTATGTGCAAATACGGGGGGGGGGGGAAATCAAATAGGACATTAATATGCATAAAAAATGGAATAGTGTATAATATAACACATTGTAAAATAACATAAAATGATATTATAATATTCTATATGTGTATGCATATGAAAAAAATTAACATTTTCAGACCTACTGCACCTCAAAAAGCATATTATAGAACTAAAGGAGGTTCAGAGAAAGGAACTGAAAATGAGTAAAGGGATATGAAGACTCATAAAAATAGAATAAATTACCTTAGAGACTAAACAAATCAAGGAAGATACATATGTATAAATGTGTGTGTGTGTGTGTGTGTGTGTGTGTGTAAAGTATGTAAAAATCAGTCTTAGGATAACAAAATAGATCAGGAGTTTCTGTTCTCCCTAATGAGATGAGAACAAAGTAATGTTCAACCAAAAATATCCCAAAACCTAAAAACTCAAAAAGTAGTAAATTTTTACAGTATGTAATTATACAATAAAAATAACTGCCATGCAAAGTCATTGAGTCCAAGAACTCAATAAGAGTCTACAGAAATACACACTGGGGAATGACTGGCTAGGCTGCAGTAGTCATAGTAGACAATAAACTGAACATAAGCCAACAACATGCTCTTGTTGCCAAAAGCTGACGGCATACTGGAGAGTCACTTTCAGAGCAAGGGAAGTGATTCTTCTGTTCTGTTCAGGACTGGTGAGGCATCACCTGAAGTACTGTATCCAGTTTTGGGCCCAACACTTCAAGAATGGAGTAGCTTGGAAAACATCCAAGAGACAGCAACAAAAATGATCAGGGACCAGGGAGGCATGGATTATGAGGAAAAGCTGAAAGAACTACAGTTGTTTAGTTTGGAGAAGAGAAGGTTTCTATGACCAGAGGAAGGACCTGGTGGCCTTCTATGACCAGGTCACAAATCCTTAGATAAAAGGGTAGCAGTGGACATAGTCTTTCTGGACTTTAGGAAGGCCTTCCACACTGTCTCTCACCCTATTCTCGTTAAAAAAACTAGAAGACCATGGTGTTGACACCTACACAGTCAAGTGGGTCGCTAACTGGCTAGACGGCCACACTGAAAGAGTGGTGGTGGATGGGTCATTTTCGACCTGGAGGGATGTGGGCAGTGGGGTTCCACAGGGCTCAGTCCTTGGGCTCGCACTGTTCAACATCTTCATCAATGACTTGGATGAGGGGGTAAAAAGCACCCTGTTCAAATTTGCTGATGACACTAAGATGTGGGGGGATGT
>NW_017728948.1:31665877-31669927 GCF_001723895.1 Crocodylus porosus
CGTTTGACCCCAGTACTCTTTCCTGCCATGGCAGGGGGTTGGACTTGATGATCTGCTCAGGTCCCTTCTGACCATACTAACTATGAAACTATGAAGGGAGGAGGGGCAGGAGTTGATAATAGTTTCCAAATACATGAAGAGTGATTACAGAGAGGATGGAAATGGGTTTTCCTATATGGATAGGACTAGGAGAAATGGTCTCAAGCTTCAGCTGGGGAAATTTAGTTTAGAGATTAGAAGGAACTTTCTAACTATTGTCACATAGGCTGCTTGCAGGTGTTAAAAAAAAGGGGGGGGGGGCTTTACCAGGAGCACTTTGACCTAGCTCCACAGTGTCTGTATAGATTGGGCACTTCAGGGGGGCTTTTTGGTGCTTTTATCTAAATCAATCTAACCCTAGTTAGGTAGATCTAATTATAAGATCTGCAGGTAAGTAAATTAAATTGGATCTGGTAACCATTTTTTGCCCATCTAACTTCCCAAACTTGTTTACAGTTTGGCATAGGTCGATTTAGTTCTCATTTGATCAATTTAAGTATAACATCATTATATACCCTAAGAGAGTGGTCAAGCACTGGAATAGGCTACTTAGAAAAGTTGTGGAATCTTCACCCTAGAAGTTTCCAAAAACAAGTTAGACATACATGGATGGGATGGTTGAGTCAGGGATGATCCTGCCCTAATCTTCCCCTAGGGGGTAGATTAGGTGACTTAGGTGATTGTCTAGCCTCCTCTTAAAGACCCCTAGGGGGTAGATTAGATGACTTTATAAGGTCCTTTCCAGCCCTACTATCCTATTATTCTAAGATTCAAAAAAAGCTTGAACATTTATGTGAATATCCAGAGTTATTATAATTGTTGAGGCAAGGGAAGTTATCTTGCAAAAGCTTCCTATGTTCCTGTATTCCTAATATTATTTAAATTTAAATCCTCCCTCTGGAAATAGAGCAAATACCTGGTAACAAAATTATATGAAAAATATAATTTATTTTCAAGAAGCTACTGTAAATATATAATAATTATCTAGAAATTATTTGTATTTTAAATTCTTGGCTTTACTGTCCTGTGTTGTAATTTGTAATGATACAACCAGCTCTGTTTAAAAGGAAAAGGTAAGCAAATATTAAAATAAATGAACCTCATTAAACTCCGAGAATAAACTAATTGAAATTGAACAATAATTAAGATAGATTGAATCAATACATCAGCGTGGTCTCAGATTATCAAACCATCAAATTAATAGAGCAGATAATCAAAACAAATCAAATCATGAAGCTGACAAGAAAGAATTGCATTGTTGTTAATCCTGCATCAAAGGATTGAAGGAAAACTATTTCTAAATAAATCTAAAACCCCAAGTAATATTCTGTCCATAACAATGGCCTTGATTTAGCTGGTGAAGGACATGAATGCTTTTCTGATTTTAGATTCTTGGCCGAGAGAGAGGAGCTTGGATAGACAATGACATTGGCTTTAGTCTTAAAGAAGTAAAGAGACCAAAATAGTTTCCTTCTAGCTCACCCCTTCAAGATGCCTTCCTTAATTTCCCCTGTTCTTACCATATTGCATTACATTACTAAACTCTATCTTAACTACATATCAATTGAATTCTAGTTTTTCCTTTTACACAATAGCACAGGACATACAAATGATCTGTAAAAACAGGTTTATAACTCTCAGCTTCAGATAATACTTCTTTCACATCTGCAGGACTTAGTATAGAGGAAAGACTTGAAGTTTTAAGGAATTATTAATGGCATTAATTTACCACAAACATATATGAACACAGGCTTCTCTCCTATAAGAGGAAAAGAAGACTTTATCCACTTCTTTGTCTTGGAATTTCTGACTCACATGATTGTAATTACTGGAGCCAGATGATGAAGTAACTTGGTCAGAACTCATAACACTAGCAGGACCTCTTGGATAGGAGCAGACTGGTTAGGCTGGCATAGCTGAAGACTAGTGTCTTCACCTCTTTTTCCTATGGATGGCCTGTCCAGGGAAGAGTCACACTTCACTTCATACACTATTGGTGAACCAAGCAAGTGCACTTCTCTTCTTCATGTTCTAGCCTTGGACTTTTTCCTTTTACATGCAGTTGAATGCATTTTAACAGTGCTTTGAGCTCTATTGAGGAAAATCAATTTTTGAGAGTGAAGTATAATTATAATAATATTAATGTAGCAGTGCAACTTTGGGTGCTTGCCACTTTAAGGGCTTGGTCAGGCAGCCAGCAGGTGCCTGATGACATCAGCATTTTCAGAACCTGGTATATAATGGTTGCAGTCTTGTGCTGCCTGCCCAAGTGGAAATATTGCCTGGCTGAGCTGTAGCAGGAACATGTGGAGGTAAGGGTAAAAGCTTGTGGAGATGGTTAGGAGACTTTTGGTCCTGGGCATGACTTGAATCTGCATCCTGTGAGCGATGCGTGGCCCAGTGGGGCTCCTAGTGGCATGGGAGCCCCCAGAAAAAGCCAGGACAGTTACCACCCTGGTGAAAGGTAGGTCAGGGTGACTTAACCCCTAGCCCCCACAATTTGGTGGGTACGAGGGCCAGGCATAGATTCATAGATGTTAGGGTCAGACGGGACCTCTATAGATCATCGAGTCCGACCCCCTGCATAGGCAGGAAAGAGTGCTGAGTTCAGATGACCCCAGCCAGATGCCCATCCAACTTCCTCTTGAAGACCCCCAGGGTAGGGGAGAGCACCACCTCCCTTGGGAGCCCGTTCCAGACCTTGGCCACTCTAACTGTGAAGAAGTTCCTACTAATGCCCAGTCTAAATCTGCTCTCTGCAAGCTTATGGCCATTATTTCTTGTGACCCCCCAGGGGCACCTTGGTGAGTAGAACCTCACCAATTCCCTTCTGTGCCCCCATGATGAATTTATAGGCAGCCACAAGATCGCCTCTCAACCTTCTGTTGCATAGGCTAAAGAGGTCCAGGTGCCCTAGTCTCTCCTCATAGGACCTGGCCTGCAAGCCCTTAACCATACGAGTGGCCCTTCTCTGGACCCTCTCCAGGTTATCCACATCCCTCTTGAAGTGTGGCGCCCAAAACTACATGCAGTATTCCAACTGTGGTCTGACCAGCGTCCGGTAGAGGGGAAGTATCACCTCCCTGGTTCTGATGGTCATGCATCTGCTGATGCATGATAAAGTGCAGTTAGCTTTTTTGATGACTTTGTCACACTGACGACTCATGTTCATAGGCATGGCTATGGCCACCTGAGCCCTAGGGAGTGGTAGACCCCAGGAGAGGAGTGGGGCCAGGCACGGCTGCAGCCACCTGAGCCCGCAGGGGAGGAAGACCCTGAAGCCCCCTGGTTGGGGATAGTTGTGTGGCCCTGGAGAGAAAGGGCAGGGATGGAGGTGGCCCCACAGAGAGTAGGGCTGAATGGGAGTAGGCCTGAAGGGCTGTGCATGACAGGGGCTGAGTAGGGCTGAACAGTGAGCATGCCTGAGGGGTAGTGCAAGGGCCAGCCCCATGAGTAGTTAGCTGATCATGAAGATAAGACCCCAGAGTGGGGTGTGGTGTAGAGGCCCTAGAGTGGGCATACTAGGAACCCCATGTGTGGGGAAGGGGCCAAGGTATGTACATGGGTGCCTGAGGCCATAGTTTGGGCCAGAGGCTGAGTGAAGGGGCACAGCCAGAACAGAACAGTGTGTGTGTGTGCACGCGTGTGTGTGTGTGTGCGCGCGTGTGTGTGTGTGAGAGAGAGAGAGAGAGAGAGAGAGAGATCTGCGAGGCTTGGGATGTGTAGCGGAATGCCAAGCTAGCGGTTCCAGCACCGCTTAGGGGAGCCACGGGCTTTGCGGAGCTGTGCAAGCGCGCGGCTTGTGGGGTGGGATTGGAGGTAGCTTTATAGCCACCCTCGAGGTTCGCTGAGTTGGCACAAGTAGACGACTTAGAGTAAGTTGTTAATGTTTCTTAATTTATAGGGTGTCCGTTGATTCACGAGGTTCTAGAGCCAGCCCTTGCTCTCCAACAGTGGAACTAGTCCAAAGCTAGGTGTGGCTGCCAGCTCCGTAGTCCCAGAACTGGTCAA
>NW_017728948.1:31670337-31707079 GCF_001723895.1 Crocodylus porosus
AGCTGAGCATACAGGGATAGGATAGTTTCTTTTACATAGTAATTGCTAGGCAGACTTTTTACATAAGTTTCATTTCTGCAAAAATAACACTTCTAGATAAGAAATAAAATCTACAAAATGCGCATGTGTAGCTTAATGCAACAGAGAAAAATACGAAGTGCTCATTTAGCTTACTAGTTAAGACTTCAAGGTTACATAAATGTGAGAGTGCCGCGCGGCAGTTATACAGAAGAAAAAAAAATAAAACAGTTACAGGATAAAGTACAGGGGTGATTGGAGCTGCATGCATAGGCCCAGGAGAACAGGGCCACCAAAGGGTAGCCTCTTGCCTAATTAAGACACCAATTATTAAACAAAGTGCAGTAGACCAGAGAGGTGGGTGCTTAACCCAGAAACGGGTAGGTGGGCCAACATCAAACTGGCCCTGCGAAAGCTCCCTGTTACATTTAATATAGTTAAGGCAGTGTTCTACTCTGCCTCAAGGACCACGTTTCTAGTCATGGGGCCAATTAGATATTCCTGGACCTGTATCACGATGGCTCAATCCATTTGCAAAAGATGGTTTAAGCTTTGGGTCACTAACAGAAACCAGTCACGGATGACTTGTTTGTAAGATCTGCTGTAGCAACTACAAATAATGTATTCTCCAAAAATATAAAAACAGGATGTGTTTAGGGCACTCTGGAAAAGAATGACACCAGCCTTCTGGTGCAATGAACAGGGCCCACTGTTAGCAGTACTAACATTTCTTTAAAAATAACTAATGGCTTTGCACATGCATTCACATGTAGGCATAGACATGCCATGCTCTCATTAGTTGATGGTAAGTCTACATTCTGTATTAAGCAAATAAATTGGGGAAGTAACTATAAGGCCTCACCTAGGGACAATTCTTTAACTTTTCCTCTAGAAAGAAAGAGCTTCTCTTACATGTTTAATCACAATAAATTCCAGTTAACATCAGTTTTCTAGAGTCAACTCCAGTACTTCCCCATTCATTCTGTAAAAAAATCTTTTTTGTAGAAATATTCATGAGCATCTTCCTGTACAATACTCAAGATATAAATAGTATTGATTGGACACCACTTCAGGAACCTGTCTTTACAGTCTACATGGCTAACATGGGTTCTATAGCAAACAGCATACAAGTAAATAAAGCTGGCATCATGCCCAGCCACCACTGAACCCCCAGGCCAAATGACCAAGAAACGACTTATGACCGACTCAACTGAGGGACATATTGAATACAAGGCCTGAGTGGTACTCACACGCACAGACCCTAGAGCTATAGAATCATAGTTCGTAGGAAAAAAGGGCTGGAAGGGACCTCATGAGGTCATTTGATCCAGCATCCTGGCTCAAGTCAGGCTCATTCCTGATTAAAACATCTCAGCCGAGATGCCTTGTTTGCCCTAACAAAATACCTTAAGCATTGTTACCATGCCTCTCCATTGACACAAGGTAACTTTGTATTCCATAACTTGAGACGTATAAACAGTGACAATAAGGTTTCCTTAAAAATGCACATGACTGAACATTTGGAACTTATTTTTACAATATACCATATTTATTCATGTATACCTCCCCTCCCCCAATTTGGCCCCTAAAACTGGGGTGCATGTCTTAAATGGAAGAACTTATTTTCTGCCCAAAATAGAAGAACATTGCTTTCCTTTCTGCTCCACAGTTCAGCAGCAGTGGTGGCATTACTATTCAGGCACCTGATGGAGTCAATTGACTTAATGACACACTTTATTTCACTCTGTTAACAACTGCCTCACCCTTTTAATGGTCTTAATGTTCCATTAACCAAGCTAATCTTTCTGAGCAGTATGCATCCATAACTCTGAAAAAAAAACAGTCTTTCTACATTGCCTCCCCCCCGCAAAAAGGTGTGCATCTTATTGGGGGTATATGTTATGTGAGATATGGGATTTACTTAATATTTAGTAGCTCATTAATATTTGTATTAGTAAGCTTTCCTGCTTTACTTATGCAGTCATAAGCCATAAAAGGGTAAAAAATGTAGTGTAATTGTAAAAAAATAATTTGTCATGTTTGTCCAGTAAACAGAACAAGGACCATCTTATATTATCTGTATAGGGAGATAGCTGTAGGCCAAAGACAAATTGCTTTCAGCGCCTAGCAGAAATATATTATATACACTATGGCAAGAACATTCCAAACTAGGACTTCAGTAAGACATCTTTTAAACTTTAAAGGATCTTCACTGTAACTACAATCAAGGCCATGGCTAATATTAAAAAACCCTACAATTTCTCCTTTGCCTTGTTAATCACCATATCAATTTACTAAATCTCCAAACCTTTATTCAGATAGCAGGCCCTGGAATATCTGTCTTTCAATTTCTGAACACTGGCTTTTACAGGGTAAGCTAAATTTTACATAAGCCCTTATGTGTAATGCAATATGGCAAGTCTTGTTCTGTTGTTAGTGCTAATATCACTTCTATTTTTTCATTCTTCCCACTCAAAAGTAGCAAGGTACTATGTGAGGTTACAAATCTCTCACAAAACTTATCTGAAATTTAATCACCATGGGGGGAGAGGGAGCAAGGGAAAGGTGGAATCCATGAAAAGAAAAAAAGGTTGGGTAAAACAATGAAGATGACAGAGTTTGTTTTAACCCACTGCTTACATTGTGAGTGCACTGTGCTCTATCTGTATGTATTTGTAAAAAAAGGGAGTCCCCAAAACCTTGACAAATTAGAGTATATTTAAGCAGTAATGGAAAACAAAGTATATGAAGTTGTTGGAAGCAAACTAGATATAATAGTCTATGTTAAAGATGGACCATTACCTTAGCCGGCAGGATAGAACAATTAAGTCAAAGTGAAGATGTGAGACACCTGCTGTACGACCATCCCACAGCATAAAAACATCTGAAGTCACTCGAGCTTCCTCATGAGCACCCAATCTCTTGATGCCACACCCAAGGAGACACAACTACAGATGTGGAACAAGAGATTGAAGAAAATCTCAGAGTCAAAAACTGCTGGAAGACCATTTTAGACTGGACATAAGAAAAAACTTCCTTATCATGCCAGAAAAAAAACACTTCTAGGAAGAACATGCTCTATACCAGTCAAACTTTGCTTTCATCAATATAGTTTATTCTACCTTTCCAACCTGCATCTAAACCTACCCAGTCAAGAAAAACAAGTTATATTCACTATGCATAATTTCTAATATAACTGCATCTATACTAGGAACTTTTGTTGGCTGACCATACTTCCTCATACCCATGACCTGCAAAAACTGTTAGCAAAAGTTTACAGTATAGACTTGGCTCAAGCAGAAACAGTAATATCATTACGATCAGTCTAATAAGAAGAGGTCCTAATAAACCTGCTATCCAGCTCTGTCAAAGCATTACATCAGAGGAACATTCAGAAAGCTGTGGAACAGAACAACAGGGTGGCTTTGAAAATAGATTTTATTTTAGTTTTTTGAAGCTTCTCCCAAACATAGAATATGGTATGCAAAAACAAGTATCAAGTGGATCAAAAGAAAGAGAAAGACAGGAAACAAAGAGAAGGAGAAAGACAGGAAATAAAGAGAAAAACATTATGTTTTAAATCTGTAGGAAAACTATTTCTTTTAAAAAATGACAGTGATTAAAAGTACCAAAGCTGTATATTAATTTCACACATAAGCAGCAGAAAGAGGGGGCTAACAGGGCTTAGGCCCCCAAATGTGGGGCAGTGGTAGGGCTACCAGGAAACCTGGCCACGGGCTTCCTGCAGCAGCAACAGGGGTGGGGAGGGGCACGCAGGCAGTGGTAAGGGAGGGAATGGGGCTAGGGCTGGGGGAGGAGCAGGTGTTCAAGGCAGGGCTGAGCCCTGAGTGGCTAATCCAGGGGGCATGGCTCCTGCTGCAATGCACACCCCGGGAGGCACAGGGAGCACGTTGGGCAGGGCACATCTGCATGGGGCAGGGCGGGCTGCTGCTGTGGGCTGTGGCCGGGTTCTTCCTGGCAGGGGCAGGGGCAGGGGCAGGGGCAGAGGCAGGATTACACCCAGGACAGGTGAGGGTGGTACTGGGAGGGGGATGCAGACACCCCAAGATTTGCTGTAGCTCACCCGACCCTGCTCCCAGCGCCCCTGCTGCCCATGCAGAGCATATAACACTCCCCGCCACCATACCGGGAATAGTCCAGTGCTTCCCCAGCTCCAGTCCACAGCAGCAGCCTGCCCTGCCCTGCACAGATTGGGGTCATGCACCCCATGTGTCTCCTGGGATGCATGTAACAGTGGGAGCCGCTGCCCCCCCCTGCACCTCCAGACAAGCCATGGCTCTGTTCTGTACCCAGCCCCACCCTGCCCTGGCTATGTAGGGCCTGGCAGGCTGGGCACAGGGGTCCCAGGGGCTCTGACTCCTCCAATCCAGTGGCATAACTGAGGCTGGCCCTGCTCTGGCCCCTGGCTTGGCCAGGGCCAGGGTGGGGAGACAACCAGGGCTGGCATAGCCAGGGCCAGGAGGCAGTTGGGGCCAGTGCAGCCAGGAGGCACCTGGGGCAGGGGCAGGGGCCGGGGCCACGGACAGGGTGGGGAGGCAGCTGGGTCCAGCACAGTGCCAGGCAAAGCCACTCCCCCCTGTGACCCTTTCCCATCTCCCTGCAGACTTTCCTGCATGCACCCCCCATTTTTTTTTTCCTCCACCTATGATTACACATCAGTTCAATTTACTGTACAGTATACCTATTTGTGTTGCAGTGCTTAGCAGACTCACTGCATTTGTAGGTGAAAGAAAAAAAAGAAAGAAAAGCCATTAATGTACTTTCTGACAACACAAAAAAGTATTTTGGTTTGAAAAATGCTAAATTTAAAATGTGAAAAAGGCATATCTAGATTCAAAGATGATATTTGGAATTATTTGCCTTTGTATCTTTCTGTTCTCACAAAAAGAAGAGAGATTGCTCCAGTAAAGGTTTTGAAGCATTTTTAGGGGTATGACACTTTTTGGGATTTTTGTCCCCTACTAAGTGGATTTAGCAACCCTTACCATTACCTGGAAACGACAGACTTTCATTGACAGCATATATTCTTAAAATCTAGCCCTAATATACATGGTTCTGAACCTGGTTAACTTGGGCAGTTAGTTAAGCCACTTGTAGTAAGGTTCCCAAAATGGCTAACATTATCAGAGACAATCAACTTACATGAATGGAAAGAATGTTTTCTAAAAAACTTGTGTAAATGCCTTTAGCATTTTACCTAGAGCTGGTTGGCATTATCCAACAGATTTTTTTCAATTATGCTTCACAACACCAAAATATTTCTGCATGAACACGTAGATTTTGATTGAATTTTATTTTCAAAAAAAGATTCCTCTGGATATTTTTTGGAATAGAACATTTTCAATTCAACTTACTTTTTCTGTTGAAATGGATTTTTTATATTTTGAAAAAAAATTCAATTCAAAGCCCGTTTTGACCTGAAACTAAATCTTTTTAAATAGTTTTCGTATGTAACATTTAAATTTGATATTTTGTTCTGATTTGTAACAAAAATGTTTGATGTCTCAGAATTTCTGCAAGATAGGTATTTTGGTTACCTCCCAACTCTAGCAATATCATTTATGCATTCAGCAGACAGGATGGAGGGTAGAATGCATTAGGATGGCTTTGAAGCTTTGTGTTCTGATGCAACATAAAGCTTAAAGATAGTTAGCACAATTAGTCTCTCTTTTCTGCTCATAAAATATCTGTAACTAAATTGTTACTCCCTGCTTTCCTCACTCCAAGAAACTCTAATAGAGTGCTTTCAAAAAAATTCCTTCCCTTACTTAACCCTTGGACATAGTCATGGAAAAGGCAAAGAATTGCTCAAATAGAAACAGAAAGCTGACTGTGTGAGTCATATTCATCTAAGGACCATTAAGCAGAACAGTTCCATATAACCTACAAGATCAGTTCAAACCAGTGGTATAACTGGGGCAGGGAAACAGGGGCAACTCCCCTGTGTGCCAACAGGGATGGAGTGGTAAAAAAAAAAAAAGGTTTGGCTGCAGCCACGTGATCACAGTTAAGGTGGCAGCAGCTGGAAGTTCCTGCTTCCCTGCATGTGGCAGCCACCCCAGACTCCTGGCTGCATTCCTACACCGCTGAGCAAACCCAACACAGGCACATTCTGAATGCTCAGTGCTCACAGTTAATTGTGAACAATACAAAGCAAAATAGTCAAATATTTACATAGAAGATATTGGATGAGCATTTTGGGAAAAAAATCCTAGATTGCTTATAGACAATTCACAGAGGTGCTAAATTTGTCACATTACTTCCTATATGTTATTTGCTCTGCCCTGCATAGTTCCTGTCTAAACTGTTCTGAAATGAGCTGACATCTCATACACCACTGAATAATAACTGCTAACCGGAGTGTTTTTACGGCAACCCTGCAGCAAGCACTATATAATATACAAGGCTGCATTATTCACAAAATCCTTGCATAAAAATAACCAGAGCAAAAGAAATGCATTTTTTTTGGTATTGTAAGTGTCGACCTCTCTTCCTAGGCAATATTATTGAAATGCCACGAAACCAAATTCAGTGTTGTTTGTAAGTTCATTTTCTTTAGAAGTGGAAATATGCCTCAGAAGTGTACTGGGGTTATTTGTTAAAACTAGTGAAAAAAAAAAAGAACTAAAAAAGGATAAATGCTGCTTGCAGATAAAGAATGTTTTTTTCTTTAATTCTTTCATTTCTAACGTATTACAGTATTGGGCTTTTTGTTTTGTTTCTCTGAGCCCATTTCAAATTACATTACTTTCAGATATATAAATGAGACAGAGTAAGTAAACAGAAAAACAACAATATTTTTATATATTTATCTGGAGGCTAAAATGTCTTACCTAAAATAAAATGGCATTATGAAGTTGACACACTGTACATATTTTAAATCATACAGTACAATATTTTAATATTTTTGGGACAGAACCTGATGTAAAGGATTATAGTCTAACTCATATCAAGATAGATCAGGAATGTAAGAATATGTAAAATCTAAACTTTTAATCAGTTTAAGAATGATTTCAACACTCAGTGTCACACTGTAAAAAATTATATGAAATCAGCAGTACAAACTGAATGTATAAAATGTCAAAGTTATGAGAGTTGTAAGATTTTGCAGAGAAAATTTAATGGTTTGAATTCAAGCAGTATTGTTACTGGGGATATGAGGAGACAGGGCCAACCAGGGGGGAAGAGTTTTGGTACATAAACCAAAAATAAAAATTCAATAAAAACAAAGAAAAGGCACCCTAATAACCCATAAAAATTAAGTGTGACAATCCTTATACATAGTGTATATGCACACTGAATTCATAACGTGTAGAAAAAAGTACCAAATTCCCTGCTTAATTTCCATACTAAACCCATGACAATCACTGTGGAAGCAAGTGAGAATGAAACCTACTTATTATCTTACTAACCTAATACTTTTTATGCTACTGATACTGTTGCTGATAGAGAATTGAGAGTGACTCCTTGAATAAATCACAGCTGGAATGGTATTTTAGTTTTTGGTAATGATGTTGAATCTGTAATTACTAAAAATGCTTTAAAGAGATCATTTTTATGGTATTTCCTCTACTTTGGAAATAAGAAAGTTCTTAGTGAAGCTTTTTAACCCATATCAAACAGTGTGGCTGGAAACAGAATAATACATATCTTCCAAAATAATAACCCAATGGCATAATCGTTATTCACTCTATAAGCATTCCTTTCTCCATAGAATTTCTATTCTTCTTTTATCTTTGTTTTATCTTCATCAGTCTCATTGGTTAAATCACTGTCAATGCCAATATTTTCTCTCCAATTCACATATATCCAATATCAATGCATATTATGACAGCTATATATTATTATAACAATAATATTTATTACTTGATACATGCATGGTCACCCACAAAATTTCATCCCTGGATTCATGAAATCCAAAACACAAACAGCTGGCATAATGCTAAAATAACAACAGAAACCCATTTATCTTTGACAGGCATGTATTTTTGACCTCTCCTGTGCAGAGGAGAGGAGTCAGCCAGCTCAAACATATCCATGTGCCCCAGTCTAAAAGGAATATATAGATGAATGCCTTCCAGTAAGTTAGTAAGGTCAAGTTAGCAAAGACCCCAGAGCCAATACAAATAGGTCCACCCTTCAGTGATTCCCCTAGATTTGCAAGATTGAGTACTAGAATGTACCAGGACTTCTGATGTGTTCCTGTGGGGCACAGAACAACATTCTCACATTTTCTCCTATACCAAAATAGTTTTGAGAAAATTCTGTAAAGGAGATGAAAGTTGCTGGGAGTTGACTGCAAGCTACTGAGATCTGGTTTTAAGTAAGAGTCAGAGAACCAAATCAGAATTCATTTGATAAACCTATTGGATTAAATGGATGACAGCATGAGAGAGTTGGAACTGAAGGATGTCTGAAAACAGACATGCACTATCTTCCTTTAAAAAGGCAGCTGATGATACAGTACCTGAACATACTATAAGAAAAGTAATAACTCAGAAAATCGATACTCCCTTTGTATGGCTTTAACAGGAAATTATATCCCCATTATAGAATATCTAGGGCCAGATTAAGACTTAAATGTATTCTATTAATCAGGTTTTAGAGTATTTTTAGTATCCTATGAAATTTCAGTAGGACACCTTTAGGCTTATCTCTGTTCAATTCCACCTTTCCATCAAATCTGAGATAAAGTATTTTCCAAGACATTGATGCAGATGCTTGCAACTGTTAAAATTATTTATTGCTTGAATTGTTTTCAATTTACTGAATCTTAAAGTACTGAATGGTTTCTGTCAATCAGGACTCATAGTAGAAATGATATCTTTTATTAGACCAACACAATTTTTGCAAAAAAAATCTCTAATTGCAAGCTTTTGAGCACAAACACCCTTTATCAGGCACTGGAGAAAAGATTGATAGTTGGATACCTGAATTGTTTCTATAGCATTCATTTTTATATCCAGAAATTAAATTCAGAGAAAAAAATTATATTCCACCCTTGTAGATGCTCACTAAAGAGTAAGTGGACTTAAAGAAGCTGCTTCTTTCAAGGCCTAGACCTATATTCAAGGGCCAGCATTCCTGTATTTCCTGGAGTTGAGGGATGGTAGGGACCAGAACAAGGTATAATAGCTCCTTGCCCCTTCTGCTAGGGAGTGTTGGATGTTGCATCCTCTCAGTTTTTGGTTTAGCATCTGTGTTCCTCAAAACTTTACATTCCTTTGACTTATAATTGAAGCACATCTACCTGAAGTTCCTACCGAGCTTCCACTTTAAAGGCATAATCTGGCCATGCCTAACAATAGTAAGCTGTAGTATTCTGATATAATATTAAACTTGTTGCCCATCTGGGAATTTTATATGACTTCTTGCCCTCTGGAATAATACAAATAAATGATTAGTTCAAGAAAAGGCTGAGAGAAAAAGAAACACACTTGAGGGTACACTTTCAAAGCACAAGGTAGAAATTTATGGTACATCTACATGGCAAAATGCAGCTTGCAGACATACCAGAAGTGGGAGAGATATGCTAATGTAGTGTACTACCCCAACAAATTCGTACAAGCTTGGTTTAATTACATCTTTCTGAAAATTTACCAGCTGAGGATCAAACAGTTTCTAAGTCAGTCAGAAATCTTAGTAACTGATACCTTTATACTGGCATCAGAAAGCAACAACAAGTTTATTTTTTTTTAAATGTAAAACAGGAAAAATACCAAACAATATTAAACAGTGGTTTCAAATTCATGAAGCCCCGCAGGCTGCAGGAATGGCGTTGGACCGGTCCTAGTCCTTGGGCTGGACTGGGTTCACAGACAAGCCCTGCATGCTGGATACAGTGCAAGGGGTCATTCTGGTGCAACCCCAAGTGCAGCTGGTAGCATGGGCCCCGGGATATAGAAAACTGTGACATATGAAGCACAGCCTTATGGTACTGTAAGGGTGAGGCATAATTGATCGGATTGGATATGTAACTATTCCTGCATACTTGAAATGACAGTGCATTCTTTAAAAAGAAAATAAATCTGATCTGAAAATGATTTTCAATTAAAGGCAGAAGCACATTTTTAGGCTTTCATTGAAACTCACTCATGATAAACAATGATTTGGAACAAATTAATTCCGCATAGAGGATGCTTCTGTCACAATGCTGTACCAGTTCTCTGATATACTGCCCATTCAAAGCAGGTATTGTTCTTATCTGGACAGTCAGTGAGGAAAAATTGTATGGGTGTTATATAGCTTTCAACAATTTTACATTTCAGATTCAACCATTAGATTCAAAATGGAAAATGTGAGAGGAAAGATCAGTTTTCTCGATCTTACAATTACCTTTAACCTTGAACAAATCAAAATCTCCATCTTCCAACAACCAATGGACTTAATTTATGCTATACAGATTATACTAAAAAGCTTCTTCGGCCAATCACAGGTATTAGCATATCCATTCAGAAATAAAAGACAAAGATAAATAACCCCCATTTAGAAAATGTATACATTTGATATAATTTTACAGGTATAGAATCTAATTACCGGGGGTTTGTTTTCAATTTGTCCCACCCCCACTACTACACAAGGAAGATAACTTTGGGGAGTCCAGTAGCCCCATTGCCCTGTACCCTCCAACTTTTTTCCCCTGAAGATTCTCCCAATCTCCCCTACAGTCAGATCCTGCTCTCCCTGAGTGCATGGAAGTGAGGAGCAATTTTGAAATAGTTGACCTTGAAATAAACATAACTGTAGTAATTTGTATATAGTACCAATAGTTTTAGTTCATCCAGAATTGATATACTTTACCTATTTTAAAACAGCTGTAAATTTTAGAACAGGTACTTCATAAACACACTTTTAAGCATTACTTTTCCATCTGTTTACATGTAGTACAAATTATACATGGCATTTAGTCCAAAGCCAAAAGACTTATGATGTACCATACAGCTCACTGGGCTGCATCCCAGCAGTCAACAGTGTTTCAAGCTATGGTGAATCCACAGCTCCGCGCTGCTCAGTATGTGTGTGTACTCCAGATATCCCCTCCCTCCTCCCCCAGCAAAGGATCTATGTGCTGATTAGCCCCCAGACTTATGCCTGGAACTGGGTGATCTTGTCATGAGTCCTGGGATCCTCCAAAAAATGACATACAGATGGCACATAAAGCAGTCTAGTCTGGCTTCACCTCATGGAGGGCAAGGCCACACTAATCAAAGGTGACAGGCTGAGAAAGGGGGTGACAGATGGAATTGTTTGGGGGCCCATTTGGTAATGTTTATCAGGCATTTAAGGCTGGTGAAGAAACAGGACTCATTTGAAATAGGAAAGAAAGTGCAGCACAGTTATGAGAGTGAAAAGGAAGTAGAAATGTATGCAATGTAGTGAGCCGTCATGACTTGAAAAATAGTAGGTGCTGGGGGGGACTGCACACAATGGGCACTGCCATATATTTTATTCAGATGGGTTGCACTAACTAATATTCGTGGTAGGTTTCCATTAGCTTGCTTGCCTAATATGGGCCATACATTTTATATTCATGCTCAGTGTTGGCTGCATTTAATCAACTTCATAGTTTCCATTTCAGAGAACATACTGCTCAGTTCAAAAGATAGACAATATATTTAATATGACTGTCATAGATTTCATAGATATTAGGGCTGGAAGGGACCTCATAAAATCATCAGGTCCATCCCCCTGCCCAAGGAGCAGGAAGTTAGTTTTCTTGTCTGCAAGTATAAGATGAGGGGCTTTTTCCCCCATGCTGATTGTGCAATACAACTTTGTCTTGTATTCAAGTAATTATGATAATTATCTCTTCAGGACTTCTCTTGTGTAACACTGGCAAGTAGTTTACACTCTAATTTGGTGTGAGGAGGAAACAGGAACAAAAAAGAACACCAAATGAAAGAAAAAAGGGGAAATAGTAACTGAGGGACATTGGGAGAAGTTACCAGAAAGCTTAAGATGTATTTGATTTGTTTTAGTACTTGTATATCACAGACACAGGTCCCTTAGGAATAGTTTAATTTAGAAATAAAGATAAAACAACAGATATGCATAGCCATAAATATTTCTTCCATGGCAAGACTTGAACAGTCTTCCTTAAGAGACAACACAATCAAGAACTAGAATGACCGTCTTTCCCATTTTAGCCAAGACAGTCTTGGATTTCAGAAGTAACTGAAGGACACTGAATGAAATTACTGGAAAACTTAAAGATTAGATATTTATGGATTTAGAGGCTGGTCATGGCTGGCTAAGGAGAATTATAATGAACATCCTGGAAATGTAGGGGTACAGGGCAGAGAGTCGGACTGGTGCAACCCAGCTTGCAAGAAGCAGGTAGGCATCACTGCCTGCCTAGAAGGAGGTCTAGCCCCCTCCTGGTTTGTGAGAGAACAGTGAGCTAGGAAGTGGAGGGGGGTAATGTCCCAGATATCAGAGATGAAAGTCCTGGTTGCTCAGGATCTCCTTATGGTCACCCTATCAATGACCATAACAAAACATGTATCCTGTATTAAGAGGGAAGCATATCAAAATCTGCAAATGTCAGCTGTGCCAGAATTCAATAGCTTTCATATTTTTAATGATTAATTTACATCTGTGCATGAAATTATGGTAAAGTGGTCATGGATACTGTAATTCAATTAAGGAAATTCAAAGGACCACTTGTTTGCTTATTTTCCTCCATCACTTTAGTGAGTTTTTAAATGTCTTAACATTTTTAAAATTCTGAATGGGAGGCAAGGGAGGTTGTAGGCTTGTGAAAAGATGAGACGATGCAAAGACAACAATTATCCATATTTTTTGGTGTTAGATTTGAATGTTTTGTAAGCTAAAGAGGTGCTGCAACCCAATTTGCTGAATCTATGTTTGGAAGATATCTATTTGTCCTGGTAACTGGAGTCACAGTTTTTCAATCCAAAACTACTTATAGGTACTAGAAAATATTTTGGGAATCAATGGATGTGGTTTAATTCCAATGAATAGCAGGAAATCTAACATAAAAGTTAATCTGCAAGACATTTCAGAGCTAGCAATACTAAAGTCATGGAAGTAGAGCTGGAAGGGATCTCCAAGGGTCATCTAATTCAGTCCCCTGCCTGCGTCAGGATCACCCCTATCCAAACCATGTTATACAAACTGTAATCTAAACTGTACAGACTACCGTCAACCCTGACACAACATATACCTAATGTCCTAACTTGCCACAGGTAAAGTAGGGCAACCATGGCAACCAGTGTCCGGCTTCTGTGTAATGTTGTCAATATGTGCTCAAGAGGGCCCGGGTAGAGAGCCCCACCCACTACTACAGAGAAAGGCAAAAACCCACACAGTCAATACCAATCTGATCATGCAGTAAAATTCCTTCCTGACCCAAATATGGTGATAGATCTGAGGTTTAAAACGTGAAAAAGGAGTAATATAAAACTAATATGAAATATCAATGGTAACCAATGTAGGGTTACAACAAATCCAGATTCAAACTTCTACTTCTAACCTGCTACAATACCAGCCCTGGGACAAGGACCTCTGGTTGTCACACAAAGTCCCTGGCTTGAACACTAGAGATGCACCATTAATACCTCCAAAACCTCCTGGAAAAGAATAACCAACTCAAGGTAGCTACGGGGGACAAACCTTTTATAGATTCCAGCCCTCAACCTCAAATGGCATCTCTCAAGAAAGAGGCTAACTAACTCCCAGTCTTACCACAGCAACAGACCTTGAAACAGACCCAGAGCTCTTCTGGGCCCTAACATCAATATAAACCACAATATCACTGGACTGAATTACACAGAATATAACATCCATGGTTCACTCACTTGCAAGTCTACCAATGTCATATACACCATCACCTGTTCACAGTGCCCTTCTGCTGTCTACATCAGACAGATGGAGTGATCCTTATGGGAAAGAATGAATGAGTACTGATCTGACATCAGCTGTCAAAAGACATGCAGGTCTGTCGCAGAGTCCTTTGTCCTCCTTGGACACTCCACCCCTGACCTGAGGGTGGCTGTTTTCAGGCAGCAAACCTTTGAAAAATGATCCAAACAGGAATCTGCAGAACAAGAGATCATTCACAGACTGGACTTCATTAAGTACAATTTAAACAGTGCATATATTTTAAACAGGGACAATGCGTTCTTATCCCATTACCTGGATTAGCCTTTGTGCCTCCTTCGTTCCTGTGGATGTATTGCTTGCTTATTTGCCTCTCTCAGAACTGCCCCTCATCCTACCTCCCACCTCTCCTCTCCCCTCCCTTCTGCCTTTGTATTCAAATTTCTTTCCCCTTCTTATACACTGCCTTGTGCATGTCCTTTCACAGCATTTGATGAAGTGAGCTTCATCCCACAAAAACTTGTGCTTTATAAGCTAGCCAAAGTATATAAATAAAGTGCAAATGTAGCCTGCCTTCTTGATTTTAGACTAGCACAACTAACTATGTCATGTAATACAGAAGCTACACTAATACAATAACATATTTGGCATGCAACGAGAGCAGTAGCCACAATGTTTTATATCAAGTGAAGGTTTTTCTTTTTCTTTAACAGCCTGCACTTTTGTCATAAAATCAATATAAATAGGAGCAAGATTCAATATCTAATGCCAAGAACCTGCTATACTGAGGCCATGTACAGACATTTCTTTTCTACTGGAAGAAATGCTGCTCCCCAGTAGAAATCACAAGTGTACAGAAGTTCCCCAACTTTTTCTCCCAGAACAAAAATGACTGTTCTGGGAGAAAAATAACCTGACTCCAACTAGGTAGGAATTACTCGCAGGGAGCATTTCTCTCAGGAAAATGAATGTCTGTGCACTTTCCTGGGGATGAGTAGGCATAGAACTGTGAGGAACGGCCCTTGTGCCTTCCAGAGACCAGAGTCACCCCACTCCGGAGAAGGCATGGGGGACAGATGCTCCATCCCCTCCCACAGAGAGGAAGAGAGGACAGGAGAAGAAAAAAAGTGGAGCAACCACCGGCTGCTTCCCACCAGCTCCTCACACTACTGAATCCCCAGTGTAAGAAGCAGGAAGGAGGCTTTGCCATGTAGTTCTGTCTGCTTGGCTCCTAGGCACCAGGAGTCAAGCAGAGGAAGCAGCACCACAAGGCCTTGCCTGCTTCTTGCTCCAGAGTCTCTGGTGTGAGAAACAAGCACAGGGCTTTGCCACACTATTCCAGCTCTCTTAGGAATGGGAGGACTGGAGCAGCCTATGCTTTCCCCAGAACAGGATCACCCTGGTCCCACAGAAGTGCAAGGAGAAAGGTTATAGCTGGCTCTGTCCTGCTAGGTCCAGCTGCCTATCCTCCCACCTGCACATCTGATGGCACCTGGAATAGGTGTGGAACCCAGGTGCCATCACTTGGGTCCCCCTCAAGACAGTGGGACACAGCCCCCGAGTTCTGAACTTAACCCAGGGCTGGAAGAAGTGCTGGGCTGCTGAGGTGGTGGCAGGGGCAGGGGCAGGGGCAGGGGCAGTGCAGGGCTGCTTCTGCTTTGGTGGGATGGGGCTGATGCTGCTGAAAGCCCCATGTAAGAGCCCAGAGCCTGTGTCACGTGGTTCAGGTTGTTTAATGCCAGTCCATATGAACTGCCTGCCACCAACTTCCCAACAACCCAGATAAATGGTACAATCTTCATCCTTGGTGGTTTTTAAGACCCGGGTAGACAAAACCTGGTGTACCATGCTGCTCCACCTCTGCCTGCAGCAGCACTGCTGGCTTGGGAGAGTGGAGTGGGGGGCAAAGTGTCCCCATGGTCCCGTATGGTCATCCTACCTAAACACTTATATAATTCGTGGGAAAGGTTGTGAGCTTTAGGAGCAGAATGCTGATCAGGGAATCAAAATGGCTGCAAATAGACATTGCCCTTGTACTACCATAACATTTTTTTTGGCAGCAGAAAATCCAAGTGAACAGATATCCCTGCCCCTTGTCATGCCCCAAATGCCCAAAGATGGTGGCATGAAAATTCCTAGTAATAGTTTGTGCTACCTTTTTCTGTTCATTTATGGATTGAGAGTGCAGAAAGTCTGGGGCTGACATGCTCTCCAGCTGCCCCAAGTAGGTGCTCCCCACATTTGAGGGCCTGATCCTGCAAAGCAACAGCCCTGGGTACTCACCCAAGACCTGGGGTTCCCTGGGGAAACCCATGCATTTCCCACTCTGTACTTGCCAACATGTACCTATGCCCTCATTCATGTATTGGCTCAGTTGTTAGAGTGCTTGCTCAAGATATGGGAAACCAGTCTAAAGGACTTCAAATATATCTTGTATCTCTCAGGAGAGTGCTCTATCCATAATGCTATAGACTGCTCTAGGGTGGGTGTAATCTTCAAAGATTCCTTGAGTTGGAGAGCAGAAGCAGGAGGAAACATGTCTCTGTAACCAGGTGCTTAGGTGATTCATCTTAAAGGCAGGAGAGGACCTGGTTCCAATCTCTGCCCTATCATCCTATTCAATGACCTTTTGAAATGCATTAAAAATGTCCTTGAAGCAGAGATCAGAACTCAAGTCTCTCCTCTCCCAGGTGATTCCAACTACTGGGCTAGAGATTCATACTCTTACTCCCCAGCCCAATGAATCTTAGACTTTTTTCTTTCCTTCCAAAGTGTCAGCATAAGGAAGTGATGAATGTTTCCCACTCAGAACAGCCTATAGCTTCACTGCTCTTGGCACTCACCTGAGAGGTAAAACGTGTATTTCAACCCCCTCAGGTAGAGGAGGCCACTGAACCCCTATGCAGCACTGAACCTGAGTCTCCCAAATGCTCTAACCACTAGATTATTTTATTGAACATGTGCATGTGTGACCTAATAACTAAACTATTGTATAAAGATAGAGGTGGCGACCCCATTGAGTGGCAGTATAAATGACCACTGGGGTTTGATCAGAACTAAACTATTTGGTGCATCTTAGATGTGTTTGGACCATATCTATCAGAACAGGATCATTAGAGGGGTTAGAGAAGATGGCTAGTCTGAGGACCCTGATCGGGCTTAGGTGCCAAGATGCTCAGGCAAAGCAAAGTCTGGGTTTGGGCAGAAGCAGAACTTTAAGCATCTAGGCATTTTTACTGGAGCAATTCTGGTGCCTAAATGGTTGTGGGGGTGGGTGCGCGTGCAGGAGTGGTAGTTGTAGATGATATGATATTATTGCATTTAGATGTCTCCATTAAATTTAAGTCCTTTTAATGAATTATGGTCTCAGAGCCTGTGGTGGGTTGTGCTGTAAGTGAGCGGTGGCTTTCCTGAATCTGTTTGGTCAGCAGGGTGAAAAGGTGGCCTCTAGAGAAAGGATGATGCAACTGCACCCATCTCTTCTCTATTACGTTGGTCAGCTCAAATTGATCAGGAGAAAGTAGAAAGAGAGAGACAGAGAGAAAGTATAAAGAGACATTGTCAACTGAAGATCAGTTATACCAGGGTGTATCCTGGCACAGCAGATCTGCAACATGTTGCTCATTGTCCCATCCATTGATCTTGCAGGACAATAGGCAACATGTCCCTGTTTTGCAGAGACACACCCTGCAGCATCTCAGAAAGTATCTCTGTAAGTGGGGACAGCCAACTCTGGTGCCATCCGGGGGGCTGAAAAACAGTTCCAGCCTAATCCCTGTTTTTTCCTTCCTCTCCAAATGGGAGGGAGTGGAAAGCTATAAAGATCATCACCTCCTTCCCCTTCCTGTACTAGCAAAGTTCATATAGGGTCTCACATGCTGAACAAAGCCATATGCAGACCAATGGATGCCAGGAAGCAGCATCCCATTATATGTCCACTCACATACCTATCAGCTTAGATGTACTGTATTTTGCATAGTAGAGAAGAAAATATTTTAGCACACTGGGGACATTTGTACATCTCCTGAAAATTTTACCTATAAAGTAAGAACATATTAGATTAAAAATAAATAATGTTTAAAAAATACTGGAGTTCAAATTGTAGTTAGCAAAGCAGCATTTCAAATAATAATAATAATAAAAAATATATTTCTAAATGCTGCCTAAAACAAAACAAAGAACTGGCACCACCTTAAGAACTCTTGAATCTGCCATATCATGCCTCCAACAAAGCATCCACATTAAGTACTTTGTCAGAGCAGAGTTAGTTTTCAAAGTAGTTAGCCCTGAAAAAAGAGGAAAGAAAAACATTGTTTACGCTGCAAAAATGGAGGAATAGGATCCTCCCATATGTTAGCTCAATAGTGAAGTCATTAGAGCACTTGCTCAGGCTCTAGGCCCCATTAACCCAGAGGCATTTGACCCTATATTTCTGACTTCTCAACAATATGCCATCAACTTGGCATTGCTAAGAGTGCTCTCCATCCCTGTAGTTGAAGCTAGCAATTAAGAGGGAAAGATATGCAGGGCCAAAAGGACAGCAGCAAGAAGGGTGACTCCATGAGATGGGCATCCCATAAATGGTGCAGACTTTATCCTACTACTCTCTATCTCATATAACAAGGTAGTCTTGCAGTACTCTGTTGGCCAGTGAGAGCAGGAAACAGCTTGTTTGCCTCCAAAAGACATCGGTCATGAGATGGACACAGACAGACAAAACCCTAACCAACATAACTTATATCAGTAGAGTTTTACCCCTGATTTCTGGGGTAAATTTTCATCTGTCAATATTCTGAACTAATACCTTTTTACTAATAAGTATGGCTAACTGGATTTTTGCCTTCCCTTTTCCTCAAAAATTCTTTTTCATTTTTATCTTTTGGCTCAAAAAACAGAAATCTGCTAATCTAATCTGACTTGCTACATGTCTAGGTCATGTAAATTCACCCAAAAAATCCATATTCATTCCATAGTTTCTGGATGAAGTTGAGTCTATTTTTTAAATACAATATGCCATCTTGATCAAAAAGATTTAGGCAGAAGGCAGGGTTGCCTTTGCACCTTATGGACTAAATCAGAGATGCTGTTTTTTATAAAAGCTTACACTTGTCTCTGATTTCATCAGTTTGTAAAGTGCAAATCTACCCTGCCTTCTGCCTGACTTCAAACTAACATGGCTACCTACCTACCTCTCTCTGCAAAAGATTTAAAACTCTCTAAAGCTGTCACAGGTGTTAGCAGTCAAGAATTGTATCTCTTTTGTCCTTTTATTATAATTCTTATCATTTTCCTCTTTCTTTGCACTGTCATCTTCATGCTGCTATTAATTTCTGTTTCTCTTCTCTAAAAGTTTTCCATTCCTGCTATGAATTCATGGTTTTACTATTTTTACCAGCATAATCTCACAGCATTCCAACAAAGCCATGCAAAAACTACGCCTGTACTCAAGGGGACTAGTAACTTTAGATTCTCATTATCTCCCTTCAACCAATATTTACTATAAGAAGAAAGAAATCCTAAAATGAAATTCTATTCACATTCAGTATCAATTGCACATTATTTGCAGAACCTAAGTTTATTAAAAGCAGCATAGATTTGCCTTTGTTTAAATTTGACCTTCACATTTAAGTGGGACACAAGGTTTAATAGGCAGGAGATTAAAATAAACCACTGTGGTGGGTACATTCTTCTGGATTAGAAGAACTGCAAGGAAGAACTAAGAAATATGAATTAAAGCCAGAAGGCAAAAATACTTTATAATGAGAGATTAAGAAAGTGCGTGAGAGAAAGAGAAGAGGTGAGAAACTAGGTAAAAAGAAAATATACCAAAGTTATAGCCTTTCACACCTTTCTCTATGTTGCTTTCCAGGTAATATACAAACTGCTGCCTACAGGGATTCATGTATATATTTAGACAATACCCACAAGAGTCCTATGAAAATATACAAATTGCAATTTGCTGTAAATAAGCAACTTGTTTGAACACAAATATCCAGCCTTAGGAGAGGGATGTTTTCTTATCACATTTTCATCACAGTTTCCTTTTCTTAACGGGTTTGGAAAGAGGATAGGTTAGAGATCTTCTCACACTATAAAAAGACTAACACAGATGTGAGCAGTGGAGATAATAATGATCATTAGTACAAGAGGGAAGAGACAGCTTAGAAAAACATCTTATGAAAAGTGTGCCAGGACACTGATATAAGCTTAGATTTATTAACTTCTAGGACAGAGGTACTCAACCTTCTGGATCTGCAGGCCAGATGACTGTGGTGGGGCTGGTCCATGAGCCAGATTGAGCCCCGAGTGTCAGGCTTGGGTCCTGGTAGGACCTTCACCTCCCAGCCCTGGGCATGAAGATTGGGCCTCAAGGGTCTGGGGCTCCCCATAGGTCTGGAAATTCAGTGTTGGGGGAGCAGTGCTACTGCTCTCCCACTGCTAAATTTCCAAATCCATGAGGAGTTCCATGGGCCAGAAAACAAGGGACTACAAACCAGAGGTTGAGGCACTCCAGATGTTGATTACTCCTTTCCAGGGCAAACTGCAGAGTTCATTTGTTTTATCTTACCTTTAAAAAAACCAGGTTGATGTATGTGCTCTCATTTTATAATCATCTGGTCACTTACTGCTGCCAGTCTTATCTGCTGAAAATCTTATCTGCTGTTATTGACTTACTAATTCCTTACTTATACTTACACAGACTGTATAACACCATCAGGTAAAGGAATGCTGGGAGAACATTATGCATAACTTGCATAACTTTATCCCCTTTTCCCTGAAACTCAGTTGAACTTTTGGCTGAAACAGAAATCACAGTTCAGTTTTTTCTGGACTTCTCAGAAAGTAATGCACAGAGTTAAATTCAGGACTACTACAGAGAAGTATAGAAAAGTAGAGCTGGAAGGGATCTTCACAGGTCATCTAATCCAATCCCCTATATGAAATAGGATCATCCTTATCCAAACCATCCCATACAAATCCTTGTCTAACCTATTCCTAAAACTACACAGTCAATCCTGTCACACAAGTACAAGGCGCTTTGCCCAAAGACACCAAAACACCCTAAGCTCAACAGGTGAAACAAAGCGATGAGGGCTGTTACCATGGGCAAATCTAGAACTAGATTTTTTTTAAGTGAGATGCAGATAGTGACGTGCATCATCTTACATGAAACAACACATTTTCTCCACCTAAAGTATATTAAAATTTTTACTTATATGCTAGGGGCCTAGGGCTTTATTGAATCAAACACAAACGTAACATAATTGGAATGGGTCAAAAACAGTCTGCAGGGCTGTAAAATAAAAATGCCATTATCAGGAGCAGAATTGCAGAACAAAGAATAGTTTGATCGGTAGAACATTAAGACCATTAAAAAGAAAAGAGGGACATTAACAGCTGTGGAATGAAGAGTTTAGAAGGGATCAGGTAGAGTATAATGAGCCATGGAGTCAACTGACTCCCTCAGCACTGCCTGACTAAAAATGCTGCTGCCACTGCCAGGCAGTTGGTTTTAAATGTTGGGTGGAGCAGGAACCAAGGGGAGTACAAGTGCACAATTATGTCCCTCTGGATCTGCCCCTGGCTGTCCCACTGTTACAAGGGTTGTTAAAATACAACCAAGAGATCTAAGGGAGAGGGCCATGCCTCTACTGCAGAGAAAGGCAAAAACACCTGCAGTCTGACCATGGTGTAAAATTTCTTCCTGACCACAATTATTGGTGATTGGTCTGACCCTGAGCAGAGGGGAAGACCCTCTAACAAGGAAACTTAGGGTTTATTTCCAGCAAGAGCTCTGGCTCACCCCCTATGTAAATCCCCGATATCAGATGCAGACAAATTCCCTTAGATAATACCATGCAGTCTCCTAGTAAATCAAACATTTAGTGCACAAGAAAGACATTCTAATAGCAAAAATCAAATATACAGTATTTGAAATATTATGGATAGCTTTCAGACAAAATCTTTAAGTAAAATTTACTGCTGTTCTTTTTATAGGTTTCCCATCTTTGTATCTATTATATATTTAATTGCAACATCCAAACATAGTGTAACATGCCCATTTCTGTATGTTAGCATACACACAGAAACACGATCATCTCTAATTCTCTTTCAGAGTTAATTTCCCAGTCTTTACAGTGTGAACATAACATGTGCACTTACCTTGGACTCTTCAGAAGTTGGTAAGAATGGTACGGTCTCAGTCCTTACAAAACACAACAGAACCTCCTCCCCCAAAACAAGAGTTCAAAAACTAGTAGCCTACAACTTTTGGGTTAATTGTTGACTGGTTCCTGATCAGTGGTGAAAAATAAAACTGTAATATACATAAAAGTGCCACAGGTGTTGGGACTCAGACCTCATACAGGTGACATCAGTTGGCCCTGAAGCAATCAGCCAGTCTTTAACTTCTGCACACACACCCCTCTCTTACACCCCACAAACCCACATCCTGCCCCCCAAAACTCCACCAACATATGCATATACCCCAACACACCCTATGCCCCCCCACACAGCCACACCTCCTCCACACCCCAAACACACCCTACCACAAACATACACCTCCTAACACACACACACACACACACACTACCATACCTCCCCCCACATCCTACCGTATACATCTCCCCACCCCCAACCACATCCCACCATTTACACCCAATATAAGAGGCTTTATTTTTTTAGTTATTATGCAATCCCTTCTATATACAGTACACAAACACAAATCATGACAAATATTTGCTGAAATAAAATTAAAATATGTTATAGTAGGTGTTTGACTTCTAGTATATGATTTGGTTTTTTCCTGGTTCTAAGATGGCAACCCCCCCTCCCATAAGGAATATTTGGGGCACACAAGGGGAGGGACTTCTGATGGGAAAGGTCAGACTTTCCCAGACTTCTGGTTCCAATATGGCAACTAGGGGTGGGGCAATTGTAAAGGGGCAGGGCTACCCATGTGGCCCTCAACAGCTCACCAAAACTTCTTAAGTGGCCCTCCAGCAGAAATAATTGTCCACCTCTGCTCTATACTCTCCATACTCAACATGGTATTCCAACTCAAATCAGTACTTTAATAATAGCTTTCTCTGAGGTGGTTCTCTCAGTGCCTTCTGTTGGAACTACCTGTATAATATATATATATATTATTGTCCCAGGTGGAGGCCTCAGAACACCCGCCCATGGCAGGACCCAAGGCAGGGCTGACCTGCCTAGGGAAGAAAGAGAAAAGCCCTGAAGGTAGGGCACACTTACCTTTTGTAGGAAAAATGGAGCCAGATGAGCCACACCATCCTTAAGACAAACCATCCTTGCTGTTCATCAGCCGCTTTTACTGCCAGCTGGAAATGGTACCAGAAGATGACTTCATTAAGAATCACCACTGGCTGATTTAAAAGTGGGCATCAGGGAAATGGAGAGGAGGGCAGGATCACCACCGAGACAGAAGGTGAGGCTGCTCCCTGGGCTGCACATGGGTGGTGTCAGCAGCTCGGGAACTATACTGGCAGGGACCTGATGGAGGGGGCCTGGGATCTATTGAATGAGGCACCACACGAGCCTGGTGGGGTGGCCAGACTAAAGAGGATGGAGTTGAAGGACCTGGGAGCCACAGACGCCAGACCCACAAGTGGGGTGAGCTGAAGCCCCATACCCCAACTATTTCTTTTTTCTCTTTTTATTTCTTCTTAAATTGTTTTCAGGGCCCTGAAGCAGGGGGAAGGGACCAAGGGCAGCTTCCCAAGGCCAGGAGGAGCCAGGATGGCATGGGAGGTGATAGCATAGTGAGGGAAGACCTGGCATTTTGACCAGGATAGTCTAACATCCCATGCTCAGCTTGCACTGAAGGAGTCCGGGTGGCAAGCAAGGAGTAGAGGAGGGAGGAGAAGACATCAGAAGGGCAAGCCAGCAGTCCAATAGCTGGCTGTCCTGAGGGTTGGCGCATGGCTGAGGTGTTGGGGAGGTGGAGCCCCAAGAACGCCTGCTAAGGGCAGTGCCCGGTCCACAAGGAGCAATGAGAGGGAACCGCAACACTGAAGGAAAAGACCAAGTCATGGAAGGCAAGTATCATGGCCTGCTTTGGGATGAACGTGTCCCATCATCAAGGCTGCTGGAACACACCCTATGGGTGGCACAAGGTGCACACTCCAAAGCAGCAAGAGAGCACCTCCACAAGGCCAGATGGGTGCAATTATAAATATATATATACATCTTTTGAGAGCTAAAGAAATAGGGTAAGTCCATTAGAGGATGATTAAAATGCTCTTCTGAGACGTACGATACCTGGGTTCTAGTCCCTATTCGAGTAAATCCTTCATTATGTATGCAAACTGCAATGACACTAACTGGAAGGACTGAAAGCACTGATTCCAGGAAAAAGCAATATGCCTGGGTAAGAGCACATTCCTGGAAGTGGAAAATGTACATTAAAATCCCTTCAGGCAAAGGAGAAATTTGATTTTGGGTAAGTACCATATTTTCTGACACACAACATGCACCGTTTCCTCTAACACCATCTAGTAAGAAATAGTGACCCCACTATTTCCAGATCCAGAAACATGGCACTAGGAGAGTGGTGGCATGTTGACTGCAGCAGCTTTGGGGGCTATAGCAATTAACCCCACTACCACTCTCCTGCCAAATTTCTATACACTTAAGGAGCTCCTCCAGCTTGATGACATGATCCTGCATGATGCCCTGGATCCAGGATGCCAGATCCAGTTGTGGACTCACCCTGTGTTGTACCCAGAATGTGCATATTATATTCTGGGGAATGTTATTTGTAATAAAATATGGTCTATATTTATCATGCTGTTCAATAAAAGGGGACTCCTCTTGTAGTTTGCTGAATGTCCTTCCTCATATCCTTTGCTTCTTTTTTTTAAAACATGTTCCTGAAAACAAAACACTTTATTTAAAGCCAGTGGAATATTTTCTTGACATGAAACAAAGTAAAAAACACTGATCCAAGTTGCTTTTTTCCCTCATTTTTCTAAGGTAGCTGATGAACAAAAAAAGCCACTATTCACACACCCTTCAAATATTAGGATAAAGGATTTTTAAAACAAAAGGAAAACCTGAAAGCAATCATTATACACCTAACTTAAGCCTGCAATCATTCCACTAACTACTTCACAGAAGAGAAACATATTTTTAAAAATTAAGCACATAAAAATATTCAGTCATCCAAAATGGTATGATCCTAAAAAAAAAAAAAAATCAACTAAATCTAGCAGGAAGAGTCAATGGACAAATACAGAATTAAAAAAACAAACAAACAGCTATGTTATAGTTATACAAGTAACTATTAGTCAATTATTTTATTATCTATCGAATGCCTTAGACCGGGGTGCCCACAGGCTGGATACAGCCTATGAAGCTTCTCTGTTTGGCCCAACAGACTACTGGCAGGACAAGGGGAAGTTGGCGGCATGCGACAGTGGTGGGAGTGGGGGCAGCAGAGGCAGTGTAGCACAACGTGGTGGTGGCAGCAAAGGATATGACAGTGGCTCCAGACCCTGCTGCAATGCTCCATGCTGGAGCCAGAGGCAGAGCTGCAGCTGCCACCATAGCACAAGGCACATGGGGGTAGCAGCTCTGGCACAGGCTGCCATTGTCACTTTCTGCTTGTGCTGCTTTGGCCATTATTGCATTCATTGCTGCTGCTGCTGTGGCTTCCTTGTGCCCTAAGTTGGATCCAGCCCACAAGAAGTCCCATGGTGAGTTTGACACCCTTGCATTAGAGATTTAATGTTCACACGCTGAAACAATGGTGTTTGTTCAGTGTGGTTCTAGCACTGGATTGCTTTTTATCTCCTTATTATATATAAAAAGCACATTCTTTTCTTTTCTCTTGCCCAAAATGATAAATTGTGTTCTGTAGCATCAGGATAATAGGATAGATGAGTGAAGTCTATTCAGTTCAAACACTATTGCTTGATTTTTTATGACAAAAAGTTATACTGTGTACATCTAAGTTATGTAGTGTATTATAGATATATGGTTATATAGTGTGTATACAGTTATATAGTCAAAGTTATATAGTGTGTGTGTGTACTAGAATTTATATTAGAATCATAGGAAAAGTAGGACTGGAAGGGATGTCAGGATCTCCTCTAGTCCAATCCTTCTCAAGGAAGGGTCACCACTCTCTAAAGCATTCTAGACAAATATTTGTTTAACCTGCTCTTAAAAACTTTCAAGGACAGAGATTCATAAGTCCTTTAGATAATCTGTTATGTACCTAACTAGCCTCATAGCTAGAAAGTGCTTCCTAATATTCAACCTGAGTTAACCTTGAAATGATTCAAGACTGTTCATCCTTGTCAGGTCCCCGCAGCCACAGAAAACAGCTTATCATTCTGTTTTTAATCACCCTTCAAGAATTTGAAGACTTATAAAATCACTCCTCCATCTTTTCTCCAAACTAAATAGTCCCAGTGCTTCCAAATTTCCTTGCAAGTTTCCAGGACTTCTAATCACCCTTTTTAGAATTCATTCTAATTTACCCATGTCTTCCTTCAAGTCCAGTACCAAAACTGAACACACCACTGCAGAAATGACTTGTATGTGGGTGTGAAGTATACTCTGTCCAAGTTGGAGGGCGATACTAAATTGTGGGGTGAAATGTACACTCCGAAGGGTAGGGAACGATTGCAGGCAGACCTGGACAGGTTAGAAAAGTGGGCAGTAGAACACAATAGGATGCAGTAAAACAAGGACAAATGCAGAGTGCTGCACCTAAGGTACAAAAATATCCACTACACCTACTGGCTAGGAAGTAACCCTCTCAGCAGCACAGAAGCAGAAAGGGATCTTGGAGTCATAGTGGACTCCAAAATGAACATGAGTCATTGGTGTGACGAAATCATCAGCAAAGCTAAACGCACTTTATCATGCATCAGCAGATGCATGCCAAATAGATTCAAAGAGGTGATACTCCCCTTCTATGCGGCATTGGCCAGACCGCAGTTGGAATATTATGTCCAGTTTTGGGTGCTGTTTGGGCTGGCTGGGGTCATCTGACCCCAGCACTCTTTCCTGCCTAGGTAGCGGGGTCCAACTTGATGATCTGTTGAGTTCCCTTCTGACCCTAGCACCTATGAACCTATAAGTCTCACCAGGGCTTAAAAAAAGAGAAGAATCACTTCTCTTGACTTGAAAGCAACATATCTATTAATACAACCTAGTATGGTATGGGGTTTTGTTTTTTGTTTGTTTTGGTTTGTTTTGGTTTTTTTTGGAACAATAGCACACTATTGACCTCATATGCAGTCTACTTAAGCTCCCAGGTTCTTTTCTGAAGCCTGGCAGCCTAGCTAGTCATTCCCCCATCTTGTACTTGTGAACTTGGTTGTAAGTACAGGGCTTTAAATATGTCCTTATTGTATTTCATTTGATTAATTTTGGACCATTTCTCTAGTTATATCAAGGTTAGTCTGAATCTAAATCCTATCCACCAAAGTATCTGCAACCCCACCCAGCTTGGTGTCATGAACAAATTTGCTAATTGTGCATTTAGTTCCATCCTATACCCATTATTAAAAACACTGAAAGTTGCTGGACCTGTGACAGATCTCTGGGGAATTCCCTTGATACCTCCTCTCAATTATACATTGAGCCATTATTTCTCTTTAAGCATGATGACCCAACTAGTTAAGTACCTTATAATACTTTCACCTAAATTCTACTTTTTTACCTTTTTAATGAGAATGCCATGAAAGACTGTGTTGAAAGCCTTGCTAAAGTCAGTGTATACCACATCAGCTCTCCCCTTTCCACAGTCAGTCACTTCATTATTCTTATAGAAAGAAATCAAGTTGGTCAAGCATGAGTTGCTCTTGAATAATCTACATGGGGTGTTCTTGATTACCTTGCTATCGTCTTCATGCTTAGAAATAGAATCCTTAATAACATACTCCATAATTTTTCTAGGTATCAAGGGCAGAGTGATTGATCTGTAATTCCCCAGATCCTCCTTCTTTCCTTTTTAAAGGTAAGTGCTATATGGAGATTTCCAGTAATCCAAGATCTTGCCCGACCACTTGAGTTCTCAAAGATAATAGCCATTGGCCCTGCAAATACCTGAGCTAATCCCTTGAGTATTGTAGAATGAATTTTGTTTTGTCCTGTGGACTTAAAGACACCCGGCTTCTCTAAGTAATCTTTCACCTGTTCTTTCTTTACTTTAGGCCACTTATCTCTTTCCCTAGTTGTCCTGCCAAATGTGTTTGTAATTTGATAGCAGGCCTTATTTGTGAAGGCTGAAGCAAAAAAAGGGCATTAAATTATTTAGCCTGCTTTTAATCCTTTTAATGTCTAATACATTTTAATGTCTAATACATTTTTCTGTTGCCTATTATGTCCCTTGTTAGCTGTGTCTCAATTGGTGCCTTAAGTCTTACCAATTTTTCACCCTGCAGGCCCATGCAATATTTTTGCACTAATCCTTAAGTTTCCCCTATTCTGTTTCAACTCAGTTAAGAGTTTGCTCCTCATTTATGCTGGTCTTTTGCTGCACTTCCTTCGTTCTTTCATATCTGTAAGGGACAACCAGAACTTCTGGGTGATTCAACCTGTCAGATAACTCTTTCTCATGAAAGAAAACTTTGTGATATTTTTTTAGTCTTCTTATAGTATTCACAACTCAGCAGGAAGCCAAAATACCCATTCTTAGAGTAGCATGACATTTCCACTTCTGGCTTGATATCAAAAGCCCAGCTGTGTGAAAAAAACAAACAAAAGTAAATAAAAAAGGAAAAAACAGGTTTATTGGGAGTTCATTTCAACTTGATTCTTATTTTATCTGAACCAATTAACCTGTGGCTTACCATATCCCTACTGAAGTCATCTGCCAAGGAATGTGTCTGATCCATATCTAGCTCCTGCTTGTGCATCTTTGTCCTTTTTCTGTCTATGGTGCCCCCATAGAAATGTTGTCTCTGACAACACGTATCTCTGACCCCATAAGTAAAATAAAAAATTAAAATGGACCAGGTAATTCAACGTAAAAGTCTGGGAACACTTCCAAGAATATACACGATAGAAACAGCTGGAGAAGTCCATTGAAAAAATCAATGATCTATTTGTGAATACCATATTTACTCGAATACAAGAAGACCAAATATAAGATAACCCCCTCAAAATTAGATTCTATATATGGAAAAATTATTTTGATTTTCCAGATGTAGAATCTAGCTATCAGAGTGTTGTCTTGAATTCATCTCCCTTCCATTGCTACAGCAGGGAAAGTAGTGGCTGTGGGCAGGAGTGGGGTGTCAGGTGCCCCCTTGCCTTCTGTCCACCCCAAACTTTTTCCTCCTGCAGCCTTCCTTCCTCACTTACTATCATACCCTGATGATCACGCTCTGTCCCTTCCCCAGGCCCAATGTGGAAATAAGCTGCAGGTGACAGTAAGGGGGGCAAAGGGGAAGGGAGAAATAGAAGGCCAGAAACTGTCAAGGGAAACAGGAGACTTCTGTGGGCCTGCCTCTGGCTCCAACCCTGACTGCTGCAAATTTCAGAACAGGTACTCTATAAACATACTTCTGAGCACTGCTTTTGTACCTACTGGGTGCATCTACAGGCAGGGCCAGCCCACAGTTTTTTGGGGCCCCCTGCAAGATATAGTTTTGGGGCCCCCTGATCCATTGAAAAATCAAAATTGTGGTTAATTTCAGTATAAACTCACTGAAATAAAATAGTCGGGGCCAAGCGGCATGCACGTGGGCTGTGCTGCAGAGGGCATGGGCAGTATGTGCTGGGGATGCGTTCATTCCTTCCCTGGGGCCAGGGCTGGGGCTGAGGCCAGGGCCAGGGCAGAAGTGGAGCTAGGAACTCCTCCCCCACTTGGCCAGGAACTGACTGCCTGCATCAAGCCCTTTAAACATGGCACAGGTGGCAGGGGCCGAGCAGGACATGGCCCCTTAATTGCGGGGCTGCCTGTGGCCACAGGTTCCGCAGGATAGGATGCGCCGTCCCAGTCTACATTTGCAATTATGGGCTCATGAATACACTGTGGCGCTTATTGTTTCAGACTGAATTGCTCTTAGGCAAATCGTTTGAATACGTGCCTAGAAGCGATAAACTGCAGAGCTATAAGCTTCACTGTTTATTTATGTGCAGCATATTGAGCCCCCTGGGCAGAGCAACCCCAGCTGGCAGGGGCCAGGGACAGAATTAGCCTACCAGTCCAGAGCAGCTCCCCTGGGCTCAACATGCTTTGGAGAGGCTGGCTGGGGCATGAGGGTGCTTCAGTGTGGGACTAGCTGGCAGGAAGCCCCAGCACTGAAGCACCCTCATGCCCCAGCCAGCCAGGCAGCATCTGCATGTGCACTGCTGCAGAGTAAATTAGTTTACTCCAGCCTAACATGGGCACATGTGTAAATGCCAAGACATTTACTGCACAGCTATTTAGTCAACAGCACAGTAAATGTCTCGTGTATTGTGCCCATTCATACATAGAACAAACTATTTATGATATTAGTTCAGCTAAAAGGATTATGACTTATATAACACATTGGTCTGGGCCCCAGGATCAACAGTATTTCAAGTCATCATGACCCCACAGCCCAGCATTGCTCAGTATGTGTGTGTACTTCAGATACCCCTACAAAGGATCCAGATACTAATTAGCCCCCCACTTGTGACTGGAACCAGGTGTTCTTATCACAAGTCCTGGGACCCTCCAAAGATATATATGCAGATGATGTGTAGGGCTGCCTGTTCTGTCTCCATCCCATAGAGAAAGTGCGGCCACACTTATCACATGCAACAGGCTAATGGGGCAACAGAGCACCTCACATACATAGAACTTTTGTGATGTTTGCCAAACATTAAAGGGCTGGTGAAGAAACAGGAATAATTGGAAATGGGCAAGAAAGACAGTGATCAGCAGGGATCCAGTTTTCCATTTACCATGGAAAAACAGAAAACCAAAAACTTCCCCTTTACCCAAGAAAAATGTGGATTTCTCATTTAAATGGAGAAACCCATGGAATTTGCACTTTTGCAAAGATCTCTCTTCAGGCTGGCAGAGTTCCAGCTTGCAAGGGGCTGCGCGAGAGTGGGAGGAGGGCAGTCAGGCAGGAGGTGTGGTGTGCATGTACATGCACATGGCCACCAGGCAGTCTAGAGAGCAGCTCCCACAGGTGAGTCAGAGAGGGTACAGGGGAAAGAGGAATTGAGGCCCCATAGGGAAGGAGGGAGTTGGGCACTAGGGCTGGAATGCACGGCTACAGGACCCAGTGGGGAGTAGAACAGGATCATGGGCAGCTCCTTTGGGGGCAGGAGGTAGGGCTGTCTCCCCACTGCTGCGCGCACTCCTGGGGGGCAGGAGGAGCATGTGCCTCCCAGATCTGTGAGCAGGGTGGGGGTGGGCATGGGCTGCTTCCTGTGGGATCAGGCTCCCCACCCTGTAGCCCTCCCCCAGGGCCTCCAAAGCCTTTGTGACCCAACACTCCAGGACAAAGCAGGACCACATGAGGAAGCTCACTGCCACTGTGAGATCCACGCTGCCCTGGTGATGCACACCCTGTCCACTCTGCAGCAGCAAGGAGCACAACCCTACACTACTGTAGGGTGGGAAGGGAACTCCTCACTATGGCAGCATGGAGCTCAAGAGCAGCTAGCAGCTTCCCCACACAGCACCCTCTGGGCTGCAGAGGCCCTACAGGTGGGCAGCAGAGTGGGGAGTCCAAGCCTACAGCAAGCAACATGCACCCAACTTGTGTGCAAAAAAGGTTCCCATGGGAATTTTTGGCATCAGGGAGGGTGCCAGAGCTTGCTCATTCTTGCCCGGGGAAACAACTTCCCATTTTCCTTAAGGGCCACACACAAACACACAAAAAAGGTTCCCATCAGTGTGTTTGCCCAATATGGGTGATGCGTTTTATGGGCATGCTCAACATGGGCTGCATTCAGTTGACTATTAGAATGAGCACAAAGTGCTTCTAGCAGCAGTTTAAGGATAGCCAATGTATTTAACTGGGAGAGGGAAGGGGTTGTTGGTATGGAAATATAAGATGCCAGAGTGTTTTTTCCCCAGCTGATTGGGTGGGGAGGAGCACCTCATCTTATATTTGAGTAAATATGGTATATAGTGATAAAGAGGTTTCCATAAAGTTGAAGGGCATTTGTATTAATAAGTGAATTCACAGAAATTCATCCATTTTTGCCAATGAATTTCCACATTATTAACTGGCGAGGGAGCTGGGGTATATGATTTATGAGGACAGGCTGAAGGAACTGGGATTATTTAGTCTAGAGAAGAAAAGACTGAGAGGGGATTTAATAGCAGCCTTCAACTACCTGAAATGGGGTTTGAAAGAAGATGGATCTAGACTGTTCTCAGTTGTGACAGATGACAGAGCAAAGAACAATAGTCTCAAATTTAGCAAAGAACGTTTAGCTCTTTATTTCGCTCATCTTGAAGCTGTTTGTCTGTACCAGTGCTTATTTTCTGTCCTCCCACTTGCATAGCCACCCTGTCTCCTATATATGCTTGGGAGGTGGTCTAAGGGGGTGCACGTGGAGTCCCAGGGAGGATTGTTTGATTCTGGGCTGATGCTGAAACCTCTCTAGAGAGCACCTTGCAAAACACCAAATTGCAAAACACCAAATTTTCATTTTTTTAAGGAGAAAAAGAAAGGAAATACCTGTTCTTGTTCAGGAAGCACAACAATTAGCAGGACATCAATTCAATTCCAAGGGAGATTTTTGGTGTAAAATAGTATAATAGTGAAATTAGGAAGAATTTTCTCACTAGGAGGGTAGTAAAACACTGGAACAGGTTACCCAGAGAGGTTGTGGAGACTCCAACCTTAGAGGTTTTTAAGACCCAGCTAGACAAAGTCTTGGTTGGGATGATCTAGTTGGGGATGGTCCAGCTCTGAGCATGGGGTTAGATTAGATGACCTCCTGAGGTCCCTTCCAAGCCTAATTTTCTCTGATTCTATTATTCTAATTTCTCATTCACAAATTACTTGAAAAACAAAATACAGCATGGCTTTAAATAAAGTTCCCAAAAGCAAGAAAAAACAAAAGTAAGACCCTCAAACTGCCAGTCAATAGTCCATGCTTTAATCACTTTCTAATATTTAGATTTGCAATGCAATATATAGCATATATGCAATCATGCACTATCAGCACACAGTACAAAAATCTGGGCATATTACCCTTATTTAATTATTGCTTGTCAGCTAATTCTTTATATGAAACACAAAATGTATTAATGAGCTTTTAAATCAAGCATTAAATACCACAAGAACAAAGAAGGGAAAAACTACATAGAAAGTCAAGAAAGAAGGAGAAACAGATGAGTAAGTAGGCAGCTGCAGTGGGGAGCTTTGGATAGGTGTTCTCTTTTTCTTTTTATACAGCTTCCATTCTCTTTCCCAACATCTCTGGCTTTTTCCTTTTGCTCTCTGTATTCTATTCCTTGACCTCACTTTTCCTTTCCCACCTCCTCCTCTTTGCCCCCTTCTATATGTTGGCCTAGAAATGATATTTAAAGGCCTGTTTTTTGGGAACTGGCTTATACGTATAGATTATAAGGGGTCAAGATGGGCAGCAGGAGTTAACTGGATTTCTAAAGAGCTTGGGAAACATGCACACAGCTTCTCATGGCCCTGGAAGTAGATAAGCTGTCTAGCACAACAATGCCAACGGATGGACACAGCCTGAGAATGAAGGGGGGGCACGCCATTACATGAGATCACAGCCTTCAAGGCAGACACGCTGTCTAACACAACAAGGACACATAGTCTAGGAAACAGCCTGGGAAACAAAGGAAGTATGTATCATACTGTCCCATAACACAAGACAAGTGACACCAGCAACAAGGTCCCTGAGAGCAGGGAGGCATAAGTCCCAGTTTGGTCTGGGGGAACAGACCAAATTAGGAGAAGGCCCGGAAGGCTATGTGGACATGTGACCACAGAGGGACAACTAACCAGAGATAGCCATGGATGAAGAGTCATCAGGAGTCATCAAGGGGGAAGGAGAATACAAAAGCTGGCACTTGACAGTAACAAAGAGTCTCTCCCTTTGTCCCTCTTGTCCCTCCTTTTGTCCCAGCACTCCCTGTTCCTTCTTATCCCTCCCCATCTCTCTTTGCTGTCCCTCCCCTTCTCCTCTATGAGAGGGGTCCCCACCCCCATCCTCATCCACAGGAAAGGTCCCGAGGTCACCGTGGACCAAGGGCACACACCAGCAGCTGGCCTAATGCACCCCACTGCAGGAGGGCTGTGGGCCTTGGCATCCCACTTCCACACTGCTGACACGTAAGGGAGACAGCCTCAAAGTGAACCCTGCATCCTGACCAGATGTACTTTGACTCTGATGACAGCCCTAGAATGGGTAAATATAGAATTGTTTGATTATATGTATTGTTGGTTTTTTGTTCTTACTCTGTATCAATAAATTCACCTATTATCGACCAGCAGGTGTTGTGGTCAGCCTGAGGGTTGTGCCTGCCCAAAACAAAGGTATAGGTGCTGGGTCCAAATCCAGTATCAAAATAATCCAGCTCTATTTAGCTAATCTTCTTTGGAAAAAATCATTTAAAATATATTAACATGACATTTGCAGGCCGCTACAATGTTCTGTCAACTTTCAAGATGTATCTCCTGTTCTCCACCATTTTCCGTATTGCAGAGTGAGACTAACTAAACTCTTTAGGCCAATGGCAGTCTCTGATTCTGTGCTTGCTCATCAACTGGACCTGTCCTAATAATGTCCTGCCTTGGTTGAGGCTATCAGATTCCTCCTTGATACAAATCTATAAATTACTGCATACTTCTGCATCTACATTTTACATGCTACAAAAGAAAATTATACTAAGATAACATCATTAATGATGTAGTCAAACAGTTCTTTGTATGTGCACATAATAATTCTGTAATTACATGATTACCTACTATTTTTGTCCTCTGTGCCTCATTATATGCACACAATGGACACTACACTCATTTAACGAACAGCTATTTAACTTTTCCTCTTCTACTCTTCTCTTTTGTTCAATTCATGGCTCCGCGGCTTACCTACTACATGCTATCATTACACAAACATTAATATATTGATTTTCACAATACCCTGTATAATAAGGTTTTATTGTTATCTCTATGTTATAGATCTGAGGGCCCCTCTACATGTTCAGTAAAAGCATGATGGAATCTAATGTGCACTCTATACAACCACGCCTCCTGCCATGCCACACGAGCATGGCAGGGGGCATGATTGTGGGATCATGTATTAAAGCCTGTTGTGCCTTATTGCTGCTGCAGGGGGAGCCCCATTCTGTGCCCCCCACTTCCCCCCAAACCAGCAAGAAGCAATTGTGCCTTACTGCTGGTGCAGGGAGGAGACTTATTCTACCCCCCCACCTCCCCCCGAACCAGCAAGAAGCAAGCCCCCATGGCTAGGAGTCCCCTCAGAACTTTATTTTTCAGAGTACTTAGGTGATATAGAGCAGTCCATGTGTTCCAACTGGCTGTCAGGACTAAGGAGTTTTGCAAAGATGCCAAAGCCCCTGTAGGTAGCCTTTTCCAATATTTAACTGCCCTCAATGTAAGATAGTTTTTTCCTAATATTAAACCTAAATCTCCCTTTTTTTTAGTTTTGTTTTGACAATTTAAGACAGTTACATTTGTCCTATCCACACTGGACACAGAGAACTAGCTGATCACCATTGTCTCTGTAACAAACCATTTTTCATTTGCAGACTGCTATCAAATCCCCACTTCAGTCTGCTGTGCTCCAGAAAATATAAACCCTGCTCTTCCCACTTTTCCTTGTCTGTCATGCTTCCTAGACCTCTACATTTTTTTTGTTCTTCTCCTCTGGAGTCTGCATTTTGTGTACAATTTTCTTGAAGTCTGGTGCCCAAAATGAGATACAGTACGAAGGCCTCACCAATCCTGAAAAGAGTAGAATTGCTTCCTGCAACTTGAATATGACACTCTTGATAGTACTTCCCAATACAGTAGTTAGTTCTTTTTTTTGCAGAAATATTATTGTTAACTAATATTCAGCTTGCAGTAAATTATAACTTTCAAATCCTTTTTTACAATACTGCAGCCTAGCCAGTCATTACCAATTTTGTATTTGATTGTTTCATCTTAAGCGTAATCCTTTGCACTTGTCTTTATTGAATGTCATTTGACTTATTTTATTTCCCAGTAACACAGGCACTCTTTAAAAAAGGTGGGTTAGACAGCAGTTGTCCAGAACAGAATTCAGTTGGCTCAAGAATGAAGTTCTCCTTCTTATTTCTTCAATTCCCTGCCCTGTTCACTGCATACCTTTCAACTTCTGCAAGATATGAAAGACCATTCTTACAAACAACATTTTTACTCAGCGGAAAATACTGATTTATCCATCTTGTGCACTGAATGACACTAGAGTCCTTGGAAGGCAACCTTAATTCAAATAGATTTCATAGACATTAAGTCTGGAAGGGACCTCAGAAGATCATCGAGTCCAGGCCCCTGCCCCAGGGACAGGAGTCAGCAGGGGTCATAGGATCCCAGCAAGAGAAACATCCAAATTTCTCTTGAAGGCCTTCAAAGTGGGTGCTTGAACCACCTCCAGCAGCAGGCTATTCCAGGCCTTGGGGGCTCAGACAGTAAAGAAGTTCTTCCTTATGTCCAGCCTGGAACAGTCATGAAGGAGTTTGTGACTGTTTGACCTTGTCATCCCTTGGGGCGCTCTGGTGAACAGATGTTCACACAAATCGTGATGAGCACCCCGACAAACTTATAGGTGGCCATCAGCTCACCCCTGAGCCTGTGCTTTTCCAGGCTGAAGAGTCCCATAGCTCTCAGCCCCTCATCATAAGGTCTGTTTTCCTGACCTCTGATCATGC
>NW_017728948.1:31707179-31709427 GCF_001723895.1 Crocodylus porosus
GCAGTACTCCAGCTGCGGCCTCACCAAGGCCGAGTACAATGGGAGAATGATGTCCCGGGATTTGCTTGAGAAGCATCTACGGATGCAAACCAGCATTTGGTTGCTTTACTAGCTGCAGCAGTGCATTGAAGGATCGTGTTCATTTTGTGGTCAGTCATTACCCCCAAGTTACTTTTGCCCATAGTACTAGCCAGTGTAGCACTGCCAAGCCTATAAGGATGCTGCAGGTTGTTTTTTTTTCCCAAGGTGGAAAACCTTGCATTTTTCAGTGTTAAACACCATCAGGTTTTTGTCCGCCATTTCCTGAGCTTGTTGAGGTCAGCCTAAATTGCCCTCCTGTCCTTGAGTGTGGACGCTTTACCCCAAAGTTTGGTGTCGGTGAACTTGGTCAGTCCGCTTCTGATACCAATGTCTAAATCATTAGTAAAGATGTTGAATAGTGACAGAGCCTTGAGGGACCCCACCAGTCACAGGGCACTATGACATTAACTTCCGTCAACCACCACCGTCTGGGTCCGACCACGGAGCAAATTCCCCAGCCAGGAGATTGTGGTGAAGCTGAGGCTGCAGTTGGCCAGTTTTGCTAAGAGTTGATCAGGGGATACCAGATTGAAGGCTTTTTTAAAATCTCATCTCCCTTGTCCAGGTGATAGGTCACCTGGTTGTAAAAGGTCAAGCAAGACCTACCTGTAACAAATCCGTGCTGGCTATCCCTCAGGATGCTGCCATTGGCCAGTCTGTTAAGAATGGTCTCTATGATACTGTTTTCTAAGACCTTCTCCAGGATAGAAGTCAGGCTGATGGGCCTGTAGTTTGCTGGATCCACTTTCCTCCCTTTCTTGAAGGTAGGCACCACATTGGCCTTCTTCCAATCTCCGGGCACTTCACCAGAGCACCAGCAGTTCTCAAAGATCCATGCCAGGGGATGAGCTATATTTACTGTAGTTGTCAGAAATTTCTTGTGCCTTATCCTGTCAAGGCCTGTCCTTCCCTTGCCCTTTCTCTTTCCCACTCCTAAGCTCTGTATCCCTGTCCCAATCTTTATAATCAACAAATATTAGTCTCATCCTGGCCAAACTCCCTATTGTAAAACCTATATGCTTCCAGTCTTTTTTCTCAGTAATTTCAGCCCCTCTGTTTGTTCTGTCTCATTGTCTATGCAGTCCCAGTTCCCCTAGGCCCACCTCCTCTTCCAATCCATCTTTCCTCTCCACAGGGTCTTCCAGCTGCTCCATCTACCAGCCACTGTCCCTTTCCATACTATACATCAGTCTGAATCACATTCCCCAGGGTTCTCTTTTAGTTTCAATGTCATCCCTCCCTCCTTTTCTGTCTCACCATTTTGCTACCTAGTCACAGTTCTCTCCCTTGTATCTTACATTCTAGATCTTGTACCTACTGCATTTGAATCAGGCAGCTGTTTTATACATGGCCAGGCCAAGTGGAATAGGGATGGGTATATCTGAGTTCACAGGAAACAACTGCGCTACTCTTGGTTCATGGCCTTGGACCAGTATAAGCTACAGTGGTGGTAGACAAAATACAGCCTGTGGGCCAGATCCAGACTACCAGGCACTTCTATCAAGCCCACAGTGCCCACCAATTAACTGTACCCGGCGCAGCCCTTCTGCCCATGAGGGTGTGAGTCAGGCACCCACATATTCACATCCCTACCACTGCCACTGCTGTAGCTACCAAGGGGCTTGCTCGGTTCCCCCAGTGTCTCGGTCACTCTGGGTACTAGGTAGAGAAACAGTACAGGCAAGGTCAGACCTGCAGGTGGGCAGGAGCATGGACCATGGAGCTGGGGCTGGCAGCAGCACAGAGTCCACACTCAGAAGGGTGGTGGCAATGCAGAGCTTGGCTGGGCAGCATGTGGGTTTGAGGGAGGGTCAGTGGGTGAAGGGATCCTCCCTATAGTCCCCTCATGGTGTGCAGCTATGGCAGACAGCAGCAGCAGGCAGGGGTACTCAGGGTGTGTGCACCTGGCGGCATGTGGCTCCAGCTAGTGCTGCACAGTGCTGTGAGGAGCACAGCCTGGCTGGGTTGAGTTTGTTTCTGGTGCTCCCCACTACCCATACCTGTGGAGGGCAGTGCCATGTTTCATAGTTTCATAGTTTCTAGGGTTGGAAGGGACCTGAGCAGATCATCTAGTCCAACCCCCTGCCATGGCAGGAAAGAATACTGGGGTCAAATGACCCCAGCAAGGTGTTCATCTAACCTCCTCTTAAAACCCCCCAGGGTAGGA
>NW_017728948.1:31709438-31734251 GCF_001723895.1 Crocodylus porosus
CCACATTTCTGTAATCCCCACTATGTCCGGGCTGGCGTCAGCCAGCAGGAGGGTGAGTTCCTCCTGCTTGTTACCCATACTACGAGCGTTTGTGTAGAGGCATTTGAGGCCTCCTGTGGATGTGTGTACTGACCCCCTAGTCCCAGCATTACCCTGGCCCCAGTGTGGTCCAGACTGGATCAAAGCTGCATGTGCTGGAGCCAGCTGCCTTCCCCCTGCAGGTATTGGGTCTGTTCTGGAAGTGGAGAGGAGCTCCAGCCTCTGCTTCCCCACAGAGTTCCAGGACCTGTGCAGCAGGCAGCCTGCTCCAGTGCATGCAGCTTCCCTCTGGTGCTGCGTGAGTGTAGGGGTTATGCATTCATTGCAGGAAGTGCCGGTGACAGAGTTGGCCCAGCCGAGCTGGGCCACTCACCCCTACGTGCAGTGCTGGTCACACCTGTGCATTGCCAGGCACCAGAGCCTGTGTCAGGCATCAGCACCCCAAATGCTGCAACTATTGCTGTGCCATAGGGGGAGTAGGAGGGAACCCCACACCCTCACATCCTCCCACTCTCTTATGCACCTCAAAAATACCACACATCCACACTGTGCCCCCACATATACACAACTCCTCAATATATCCTATGCCTCCCCACACAGATCCCCACACTCCACCACACAAATACCAACCCACCCAGCACACCCCACCATACATACACACACACACATCCCCCTGCCGCCTCCCCCCTGCCGCCACAAAGGTGTATTTCCATAGGACAAGGGGAGGGATTTCCAGTGGCAAAGGTCAGGGGTTAGGAGCAGAACTTCTGGTCCCAAGATGGTGACCGGGGCGGGGCAACTGTCAAGGGGTGGGGCTACCCATGCAGCCCGCAAAATCTCATTACACCTTGTTAAGCAGCCCTCCACCCAAATAATTGTCCGTCCCTGAACTGCAGCTCCAAAAAAGCCTTAGGCTAAATAGTGAGAACAGATTCTACAGGAAATCTAGGTGCTAAAATTAAAATGTTTCTAGTATACATGCCCACATTTCCATAGATTTAACACTTGTCCATATTAGGGGAAAATTTATCAGAGCCAAAAAAGCTACAAAAAGGTGATTTGTTTGACCTTATTTTTGGGGGGTGAGAGGGGGAGGGAAGGAGGCAGACACTAGACATGGAAAATTTCAGTTCAAATTATTAATCTTTGGTGAAATTACATACAGAGCAGGTCTGAATATGGGATGTATTTTACAACCTATAAAGAAGTACCAATACAGATCATATACACAGGGAAAATCCTGGCATGCTATGCTCAGTGGAAAAACTCTCACTGAATTGACTCAGTGGCATCAAGATTTCACTCTTGCAAATATAAAAATATTCCCAGAGGGAATATTTTAGGTTTCAGTGAATAATATCATCCATAAGGAATGAGGATGACATAAAAATAGTTTAGTGGAGATAACTAATCTATCATTTTCGTGGAGTCAAGGATGCAATTAAACAGAAAGAGGATCAAAAAATATTTTTAAATGAAGCTGGTCTATAAATGGCCATACTGATGATGTGTTCTGTGCTGCCAACTAGTGATTAAACTGTAATAAAGTGTTATCAATAAATACTTTTTCATAGTAATCACAAGCAATATTACAACTCAGTTTAAAAGTTAGATCAGGGTTTTGAAAGGGCAGGCTTACCATCAAGTCATTATACAGTATATCATTGCTGCTCTCTGCTGGTAGAAAGGAGTATTCTTTTTATTTAAATGTAGCAGAGGATAGTCAAAGATTGAGGATGGGAAGGAACCACGGAAGTGAGGGAAGGACAGCAAGTACCACCCATGAATGGGGAAGAAGATCATAATGATATATCAGCTATGGGTTTTTTTGGTGTTATTGACAAGAAGCATAACAAATACTGGTATTTGAATCTTGGTGTATACAGCTAACGTACAGATACAACTACCATATGGGAAAGATTTTCCAACAAACAGTAAGCATTGTTAAATAAAAGATTTGAAACCTATTAAGCCCCAAACTTCAGGTTAATGCAAGCAACACTCAGTCTCTTAAGCAAGCAGATGTATAATTACCTTGTTTCTGCACATAAATCTCAGTTATCAAGGGCACAAAAAGGCACGATCCAAAATTAAACAGTTTGGCTTCCAAAAATTTAGAGCCCACCTATAAAATGTAGGTTTGGCCTTAAATGATCTCATGAAGATGCACAGAATCCTGGACCTGATGTCCACTCTGTAGATCAGAAAGCAAAATTCTGCATTTCTATTTGCAACTGTCATTACTCATTGAAGTTAAGAGTATTTCTATAAACAGCTGTTTCTATACTATGTCACAGCACACAAAATATAAACCCTAATCCTGCACCATGACTTGCTAGCACAGACCCTTCTATTTGTATGGTATTACTCTCATATTAAAGAAGCTTTCATTTGGTTACATAAAAATGACTCTTGATTTTTATTCATTTTTATATGACTTTACAATTATTTTATTTTTAGTTGGTAGAGTTGTTTGTTGCACATAGGTACAACAAACTGAAACTATTTAATGTCTCCTTTAAAAAAAAAAAAACTTTTTAGAATAAGCCCTTCAGGGAGAATTTGTAGAAATGAACAATGTGAACCAAGTAAGATGACTCAGAAGAGATAATGATCAACAGATAGTAGAAGTAATTTGCACATAGTATAAAATATTGAACATCTGAGACAGGAAAACACTGTAAAACAGAATACTGGAATTAAAGGAGACATAATTTGGAACAGGATTGGATCCAAGGACTGGGACTACAACACCCAAAAATGGGGTTCTGAAAAAAAAATTAAGTCACAGCAGTGACAGACCATAAAAAGAATGAAGGACACTATATAAGAATAGACAAAGAACATAGCAAGGATCATGGCATTTGCAAGGTTGAAGAGGAGAAGCAAGATAACCAAGTACTAAATGACTGTTCAGTAACTGGTGTTACTGTGCAGTAGTGTCCTTGCAGGGTTTTTTCCAGATGCTACTGTGCAGTACGTTGTTACTACTGAAGTAGCATTGCATCACATTTAGTGCCCACCAATGCTACTCCTCAGTAGTGTATTATATACAGAAGAGCCTGGAGAGGCATAAAAACTAGAAGTTTCAACCTTATGTGGAGAAAGGAAAGCCACCAGAGTGATTCGTAAGGGGGATAATATTTAAAGAGTACAAGAAATTGTTAAAGACTTGGAGCTTGGAACAACATGATTTGTGTTGCAGTCTGATTGACTTCTTTAAGGTTGTTCCTTCCAAAGGCTCGAAGACTGGTTTTGCGTGAAGTAGTGGGAGACTTATATTTCAATGGAAACACGTTTCCCTGATCTCTTACCTATGCCCCTTGCTCACTTCTTAAACACTAGCCAAAACTTGAATATTGATGCAACTAATGCTCTTAGATATTAAATAATTACATCTTTTAAATTGTTTTATTCCTAGCACATAACATTCATTACATATTGTTAATACCTACAAATTTACGAGTGGATATGACAAAAGTCCAACTCAGACTTATTTTTGGCATATCTATTCTTTGTGTTAAGAAAGTAAGTAATATGCTTTACACCTGAACTAACCTAAAATGTTTTTTGATCAGAGTTTGTTGGTAAATCATTTTAAGATTTTAAAGTACTAAAAGACATAATACTGATGCTGGGATACTTGTATTATATTAAGTTACATTAGGGTAAAATGTGGGCAAGATATGAATGGCTTACCCACTTCATGTAACTGAATATAGGTACAAGCATCCCAACATCAGTACTGTGACTTCATTGCTTTCAAGTCCTAAGTACTGTATCAACAAACTCTGATCAAAAAAGTTGTAGACATACAGCAGCCAGATCATGTCTAAATGCAAACATATTTAAAATAGGATAGAAGTGCCTACCTTTAATTATATTTCTCCTCTTCAAGGCTTACTTTTCAGACTGTTAGTTGGGTAACCCTGAACAAAGTAGTTTCACTGGATAAGTGTTTCTCAGTGTGACTTCAAGTTACAAAAATCAAGCAAAAATAAAATAGGGATGTCAAATTAATGTGGTGTGAAAATTATGTTTCTTTTACCAAAGTATTTCAATGCAGAATAGGCTAATTTTAAAATCTGATACTAAACAGAGAAGAAAAAATAAACAGCATAGAAAAGGAGATTAAATATAGGTCTCCTTTCACAAATCACATCAAATAGTAGAAGATTTGTGCCTAGTAGGAAACACACCTCAATTTATTTGGTTAATCAAGCCAATTACTTGCAAAGCACAGAAATATGAATAATTTATTTGTTTTGATCCCAGTCTCACATTTCCTCAACAGAAAATCTCAGCACTTTTTAAATTGACACATTTAGACACAGTTTGGGATTACATAAATTGAATTGGCTTTGAGAACGGAGCATTTAAAAATAGTCAGCTAAAACAGAGATTCTTGAATGGCATACAGAGCTTACTTGAGGTCAGGGTACTCTATAATAATGCAAACAGATTGTAGAAAACTCTTTTTTGTGATCTGTGTCTCTGTCTCTTTTTTAATACCATATAAAATTATGGAGATTATAAAATACACTGGAATATTTGAGCAACTTTCTAATGTATTGCTGCAATACAAAATGTTATTCTCTGTACTACTGTGAATATATTAGCAACTCAGGGAAGTCAATGCTCACATACCATTAATAGTTATTAAAGCTTATCTAGCTTGAGTAAATAAAAGATGAACATTTTCTTCTCTCATTGTAATATTTGTTCTCCAAACTTGTAGCCTCAAGATATGCAAGCATTGATTTCAAAACTTGGTTCCTGATACTTCCCTATTAATCATGTTTAAGCTTTAATATTCAAGAAGAACCAAACCCACAGATTAAAACATTCAAGATATAAAAGATTCAAAGTCTAAACAAAAGTGTAAAGTTTGTGTCCAAGCCCCACCTTGGGAATGAAAAGAACTAAAACTAAATCTGGACACTACAAAACCCTGCAGCCTTCATAGTTGACAAGCTAACAGGTTGCAGTTCAGGACTACCTCAGACAGTAAAAGCGCTTTAGCAGACTTCCAGGCAAGTGTGATACACCCAGGCATCTCTTTCTTCTATATTGTTTACCTAAAATGAGCTAATTGTTGCAGTCTAGCTCATCATATCATCCTCTTGTCACTCTTGTCTTTACCTCTTCATTTGTTCTCCCATGGGCTCACATCTAAAACGTAACTTTAAGCTGCTGAGGATATGGATCACATACACAAAATGTCAGTGCCCTTCAGGTTATTGTAAAACAACAGATATGATAGGAAAGCATTGCTAGGTCATTAGAGACATGGTGACCTCAATGCAAAGAGATGTTCCTTATGCTGAACCTTTAATTGAGATAACCTGGGCACAATTTTCAGGATGATAAACTCTTACCACTTTGTCATATTCACTATATTTAACTAGGAATTGTGGAAAGTAGTGTAACTATCAGTGGGTGTCAGGGGTATGAGCCCTAAACTCCCCTACCTGTGCCCTCTGGCTGCTGGATCCTGGTCACTTTCTGCCTCTCTCCTCCAACTGAGACCAGAGGTGCTGGAGCCTGGAGTACCTCTGCCCTGTTCCAGCACCTCCCGCCAAGTACTTCTCTGCTTCCCCTGGCACCAAAAATACTAGTTATGTCTCTGATTATGGATACTCAGACTGAAAATCAGATTTAGTTTGGCACCAATATCAAATCAAATACCTCTTTTAAAAATGCCATCCCAGATAACCTGGCTGAAGCTAAGGAATGAGGTCTCAGACACATGAAGAGGCAAAGTCAGAGAAGTCAAAGCTTGAGACATAAACCTGGAGCAAATTTCATTGCATCAGTTAAACACAAACAAACAGGCTGCGTTCAGTTCCCACCAGAAAACTAGAATAAAAGTGTTCTTGAGTTAGTGTGGGGTGAGATGTGGACCCTTTATTATGCATGGGTAGGTATCATGTGTTTCCACTTTTTAAGAATGTAAACATCTTGAGTCCTAACCAGAATGCCAGTGCCAAAGCTGGAATGGGAATTAGAAGTGTCCTTAGCTCCTAGTCAGGTGTGGGCCAAATGCAGCTCACAGAGCCATAGGTATCTAGCCTGCATGGCTCCGCATGGATCAGGAAATTTGGTGGCAATAAATATGGCCACCCTCCCCCGATGCCAAACCCCAAGTCCCAGGCAGCAGGATGAGGTCTCTCCCCCCACCCTGAAGCAGGATGAGGCCAGCTACAATCTCCTTCCCTGTGCTGGATGGGGCTGGGCCATGCCCCCTTTCCTCCTTGGGCTAGACTGGAGTCAGCTTAAGCCCCCCTTCTCTACCCTGCAAGGCTGAGTTAAGCCCGTTTTCCCCTTTTGGGCTGGGTTGGGACTGGGCCATGCTTCATTTCCTCTGCAGGACTAGGCAATAACCCTTCCCCCCTACAGGGCTGAGCTACACCCTCCTCCATCCTGTCTGGGGCCAGGTTGGGGTTGGGCCATGTTCCCTCCTCCCATGGGGCCAGGTTGGGGCTGAGCCATGACCTTTCCCGTGCCCTCTCCCTTCTCCCTGTGGGGCCAGGTTGAAGCCCCATTGACCCCCTCCCCATGGCCCTGCCAGATTGGCACCGCTAGCTGGATCTGGCCCACGGACAGCCTGGACCCTTTTCACCTGGTCCGACTGCCAAACAGGTTGAGCACCAGTGTCCTAGTACAAAAGTGGAGCTATTAAATAAATCCTTCTCTATCCTTTATATTTAAAGTTAAGTTCAAATGTAAGAGAAATACCTGAATGCAACACCAGAAAGTAGGCTTTCTAACTAGAAAAATAAAAATGGATGAGTTTAACCTTCATCTGTGGGTTAGTGACTGACACTTGTTATCTGCAAAGATCTTACAATTACTTGCCACAGAAACTAATTCCTTTTGTGATGCTGATAAAATCTTTTTACCTTTTGTAAAATAAAGCTACTACACAAATAACTAATTACAGGCAAACTATAGGCAATATACCTTCCCTTATAGGGTTTTTTCCCTGCTCTTTCTGTGTCAGAGATATGTATCTAAAAGAAAGCCTGGGTATCAGTTCAGGAGAGATGGAGAGAAGGTATTTTGAGGTTTTGACATCTAACTCAACTGAGAGTTTCTGTCCTCTGTTTATCATTGTGGTTTGTAATCTTGGTTCTTTCTAAATTCCCATGTGGTCCTTAATTCACAAATAATAAAAGGGGCCAGAAATGCCCCCATCTTCCCCCAGGGTGGACAAAGTGGTTGCATCTCTTCCCAAATTATATTGGACCTTAATTACATATTTTGTTATCATCCTCAGATTAGAATGCTTCACCTCACTAAACTGGGCACAAGCTTGCAGATCCAGCTGAAGATGCAGTGGTGACAGAATGCATTGGTCCACCTTTTACCAATTATATAATAGACAAATGAGAGAACAGCATACCAGTACCTTTAAAAGGCTGCCTGCCTGTTCTCAGGGCAAGTCAGTATCTTTAACGTCTGGGATCAAACTACCGCAAATAGTGTTCTTACTATGACCTGATAATTGGCAGTGAATGGGAATATGACATTATATAGAAGTACTCCTGAGAGATTAATTCAGCCAGCTGTTTCATTAACTGTCTATATATGAAATAAGTTAATCAGTATTAGGTAAGCATAAAGAAAATAGCAATATTATCACAGTTACAGTTAATCTCACATGTGTTACCTTATCACCTTTGAACCTCTAATGACAAACTATTTCATTTTGAATTGCAACAGGAGATTGAAAGCTTGTCATGAATGAGTTGGAGGCTTGAGTAGTGTTATGCTTTGGTTTAGATTCAGTAGTTTTAAATGAATGATCCAGGGGACACAGTGAGAGAATACAAATGAATGCTTTTTACATTATCATTCTCTGTAATTATTTTTGTCCTGACTGATTAGTTCCATCTTATTACTCTCAAGACTTGATGTGGCAAAAAATAAGTATATGCAAATACAAATCAAATGTTGCTAAGCAATATGGAGGAAAAAAGGAGTGAATATTAAGTGGCACAACCCACTAATCTTTCTCCTATGTGGTAGCCACTCCGTCCTCTGCTTTTCCATACTTCCATGTTTCCATAAGATTTTAAGATGAGTAGCTAAATTATGGGACATAGAGCAAGAGGAAAAGACTACCTGAGAGTAAATGAAAATGTCATCAATTACTCAAACATATATATTATTCTATTGCCTATTTGCAATTTCTATGCACTAATTACAAATGCTTTTGTGCAAACATTATATATTTATGACTAGGGCTTTTGGGTACTGTTGCAATGTAACTCTATTTACTAGGGCTGAGCAGAGCAGAGACTTAGCTAGGATGATTTAGTTGGGGACTAAGTGATCTTCTGAGGTCTTTAGAAGGGGATGGGACTAGTTTATCTTTTGAGGAGGAGGAGATTTGGCCCAATTCGGCAGCTGAATCTCTGAATCCGAATCAAATCAGGAAACCCTTTAATCTCTCTGGATCACACTTGATGGCGGACCTCCCCACCCCACAAATTTGATAAGCATGCACTTAATCCTACTGGCCAAATCCTTATGAAGATATTAAGCAATACTGGACCCAAGATAGACTCCTGGGGAACTTCACTTGGTACTGCTTTGCAACTAGACATTGAGCCCTTGCTAATTGCCCACTGAGTTTGATGATCCAACCAGTTATATATCCACCTTTACAGTACTATCGTCTAGTCTGTATTTCCTTAGCTTGTTAATAAGAACATCATGGAAGATTGTGTCAAAAGCTTTGCTAAAGTCAAAGTATATCACATCCACTGTTCTCCCCATATCCACCAAGCCTAGGTTTCAACATGTCACCTAAGCTGTCACCTAGGCTGTTTTCCTGACAAAAACAGCCTCAAACCTAAGGCTCAGATGTTGAAGTTAAATAGAAATTTCACACAGCACTAATACTAAAGTCTGGTCCTCTGCAAAGGTATCAAGACATATTTAGTACAAAAGTCGTATCTAGACAGATTACATTAAGATGTGTATACATGTTTATCAGTTTAAAAATGGTCTGGCATTATTATTCATTTGTTTCAATACACTAAACAATAGTTGAACCTAATCTATCACTGAACAGACGGCTTATCTCTTTATTTATTATCAAGTGTTTATTGCACAGAGCTCTTTAAGAGCTAGTGAAAGCGAATGAAGCTTTTCCTTTTAACTGCTCTCTTGTAAAGGTATTTCTTGGCATATGGCAGAGAACAAGGGAGTTATCTGTATTATGTTTATAAATACTTCTGTTTATCTATTTGATACTAGCCTGCTTTACAGCAAGTGAAATCACAGGAAGTTATTGGAGGGGAAATACAGGGAAAACAAACCAATAGTTGATCCACCTAAGATAATAAACTTTAAAGACATTACAATAACAAGGGTAAACTATTAATAGTAAAAAGCTGTTTTCCAGATGCCTGGCACAGTTAAGTGTAAAAATCTAAAACCAAAACAAACTGCCAAAAACCAGCCTTGGAATAGGAAGAGCAAGGGATTCTCAGCAGCTGCTGAAAGTAAAAGGCTGCAAGGAGAAGATATCTCAGGGCCAAGCAGAATTTATATTAGAATTTTCAAGGGAAGGTTTAGTAGTGGCATTCACTGTTTCAGCTCTTTTTTTCCACTCAGCATAAAGACACAGGTCTGGAAGGGACCGATCACAGGAAACTATGTTGTATAAACCATTTTTAAATTGATCAAAGGCAACCTTACAGGTAACCAGGTTTTTGCCCTCTCTTCCCATTGAAAGTCTTTTTCAAAACCTCACTGTTCTAATGATTACATAGAAGTCCCATGGGAATATAAACTCCTGTTTTCCAACATGGAAGAACAGCAACGTCCTGTGCCATCGTGCCACATGATATGCTTCTTTTGGTGAATAAATACCTTGTTTTGAAGAAAATGTTTCTTTAGGGTGATCATGTTTTCATTAAGGTGAGTCTCAAAGCAGGACACTCCATTCTCCCACTCTGCACTCTTGGACCGTCAGCTTGCCTCCAAGCTACAGTCTCAGCTGAGCATGTTAGAAAATGGGGGCAGTGGTGTGTATGGAACACGGGATGATGTCAGAGGACTGGCACCCTCCCATCACACCCCCGTGAGATTGCTACAATCACTGCATCAAAGCACTTATTTGACCAAACTGATGGGATGTATGGAGCAGGTGTTTAAAATGGGATTATCCAGTGCAAAAACAGGATATAAAGTTCCCCTGACTTTCTTGAATCATTTCAGTTGCCCTTGTCAGGCAGACATGGTGCCTCATGTCAAATGTTAGGAAATGGGTGAACTACCCAGAGATTCAGCCCAAGAGGGGTTACAAGGTGAGATGCTATACCTCAGACAGATATGGGGAGCCAAGCTTGCCACCTGAAGGGTACACTCAGGAAGGAAGAACTAAAAAGGAGTCTAAAGTGCACTTTACTTTCCAGCTGTTGTGCTGTCATTTGTCCAATGACAGGAAATTTCTTCTTTCTTCATGTTGGTTTGGAAAAAATCATCAGTTAGCTGACTTTCTTCTAATCAAGACATTAAGTACGTTAAGAAAAACATCACAGCCCAGCTTACAGTGAAATATTGACAATTAACAGTGTCAGATTTCATTAGAGTCATAGTAACAGTACTATCATTAAGAATTCATTAGGCTGTCATTACAAGCCCTGCTTTAATAGATAGTATTAACTTGGCTGTTTCAAATTGAATCAGGCCATATTAAGGCATAAACATTAATGCCAGTTCCTCGCAGCCTATTCTTAAAGATGTAGGAAATGGTAAGGGCTCCCCTAGTTCCACCCTGCTCTTAGGTCTCCTCCCTTTCTCTTTGTGGTTCTTCCCCACCCTCCTCCACTTACCTGTGGCTGTCCACACTGTCGGTCCCAGGGAAGCAGGCAGTGAGGGGTTAACCTGCTTGCCTAGCCCTCACCGCTGCCAAGCTGCTGCTATTTTCCAAGCTAAGCCCAGGCCAGGGAGCTGCAGCAGTGGATGGACAAGCACGTTAACTCTTCCCGGCCTTCTCCCCTGGGACAGACAGCATGGGTAGCCGCAAGTCAGCAGGGGGGAGAAGTGGGGAGGCTGTGAGTGGGGATATGGGATGCTGAAGAGAAGGGCAGTGGGCCAGATCCAGGCCAGTGGGTGGGTTGTTTACACCAAAGTGTAGCCTAGAATGGCTATACCTTAGTGCAGGGGTTAGCAACCCCCGCCACATGTGCTGTGCACAGCACGCAAGGCCATTTTGTTCAGCATGCCACCGCCAGCCTGGGCTCTAGGCAGCTGCTGCCAGCCATGAAGCCCAGGCTACTCCCAGCAGGCAGCTGGGTGGCTGCAAGTCCTGCTGCAAGCAGACTGGACTCTGCGGTTGGCAGCAGCCACCCAGAGCCTGGGCTAGTTGCAGCCAGGAGGCTGCAAACATCTGCTCCAGGCTCCAGCATTAGCTCCATACCAGCGGTCGCACCTCCGCCTAAGAGCGGACAGTCGGGGGTGGGAGGGGGCACGAGGCAGTGCAACCCTGGCCTCTCCCCCACTACTGGCACAGAGCTGATGACTGTTTATAGCCAGCCTGGGCTCTGGGCAGCTGCAGCTGGCTCCATGCTGGCAGTTACTGCATGTGGACCTCAGAGCAGATAGTGGGAGGGCTGTGCTGCCTCAGGCCCTATCCCCACTGTCTGTTCTCCTTTTCCTTTTTCTTTCTCTTTCTCTCTCCTCTTTCTCTTGTCTCTCTTTTTTCTGTCTCTCATTGCAACATGCTCAACGAAAAAGGAATACAGAACAAAAGCAACATTTATGATTATTAAATGTATTAATATGCACTGCATCTGCCATATACCCCCCCCCACCTCCTGTCATTTTGTTTTTCTGGCATGCCGGCACTCCGGCACCTTCCAAGGTAGACATTGTGGTTTTTTCAGCACTCCGGCCAAAAAACGTTGCCTACCCCTGCCTTAGTGTAACACCAGCTGGGTAACAGGGATCAGAGATAACTCTGCCCTGGAGTAGCATCACTTTGAGGAGTCTAACAAGTGCTTAAAACCAGTTTCAGGTGTTAAGAGCTCCAGGAGCCCCCCAAAATAATCATGCAACAAATCCCACGTTATTTATGGATGAGCTACTAAGCAAGCTAGGGCCCAGCTCCACATGACTAGTTCCCATTGAAGGAAATGAGTGGAGGTGGAACTGACAGATTCTAAGTTGATTTAGACACATTTTTCAACCTGAAAAAAATAATTTTTAAAGTAAATTTTACAGCCAAATTACCTTTCATTTGGCTTGAGTGTTCTGGCTTGGATTTGGACTGAAATTAGGCATGTATTAAGAGCTTGTTTTTAAAAGAAGCATACCTTTAAAAATCTCTACATCTTTGTTGATTGGTAGCTTTGTATGGCTATCAGGAAACATGTGGATCCTAATATCATAATTGGCTCCAGTTCCCTTTGATTTACTGCATACCATTGAACTCATGGTGTGAAGTTACGCAGTCCTTCAAGCTCGTTTGCTAGACACCTAAGGTACATATTTTTAGGGAGCTGAGTTTCAATATTGAGTCCTTTTGTTTTTATTCTAATAATTTAATTCTAATGCCTAGGAAAGAAACTATAATCACTGCCCTAGAGAACAGAATTCTGGCTTTATTCATAGATCAAATATAGGCCTAGTCTAGAGAGACTGACATTGGATAGACAGGGTGCTTTGCATATCCATTCAGTTCTTTGCTTCTCTGCTGAGAATAGCAACAAGATTTCCAGTTAGTTCTAGCTGCAATATGGGTACCTGGCCACTACAAACTGGATTGACACTACTAACTCATTTCATTTAGGACAGCCAGCAGATGGGGGATATATTTTGTCATTCAGTCATTTCTAATAAAATGCTTCTACATGCAAGTATACTTAACCCACCTGGCTGGAGATTGTTTAAAGATATTTATTTTGGCTACAAAACAGAAGTTTTGGTTAAAATCTTGCCATCAAGCACTAACAACCATTCTATTAAATTCATCTACTTTTTATAATCCAAATAACCTTATTTTCAGTCTCTTGTATAATATGATTATAGGGGCTGTGCAAATCTATAATTCCCATATAATTGTTTGAAAATACCCACACAATTGAACTCCAGAAACTATAGATCTAAATTTCCTCTCTCTTATACACATGTTCTAGCATATTTGTACACTAAGAATATCTCCATTGAATTTAGGGTCACACGAGTGAAGTTCAGTGTGGCCAAATGCAAGCTACTACACCTCAGGAGGAAAAATAAAAAACACAAATACAAAATGGGGGGCACTTGGCTAGATGGCAGGTCTATGAAAAAGGATGTGGGAGTCTTATGAGTCTGTAGTGTGATGCAGCTGCACAAAAGGCAAATGTGGTTTTGGATACATCAGTAGAAGCATTAGGCACAAGACACAGGAGGCAACAGTGCCTCTCTATTTATCACTGGTCAGGCCTCATGTGGAGTATTGTGTGCAGTTCTGGACTCCATACTGTTAAAAGGACATGGAGAAGTTAGGGTTCAGAGGCAGGCAACAAACATGACCAAGGGCTTGGAAGGCAAGTCATATGAGGAGAGGTTGAAGGAGCTAGGCATGTTCAGCATATGGAAAAGGTGCTTAAGAAGGGAAATGATAGCAGTCTTCAAATACTTTAGGTAGTTTTCTCTCTTGCTGCAGAGGGGAAGATGCAGACCAATGGCTTGAAGTTGCAGCAAAGTAAATTTACATTGGATATCTGGAAAAACTTCTTCACTGTAAGAATAGTGAGGCAGTGGAAAAGACTGCCTAAGGAAGTTGTGGACTCTCCATCACTGGAGGTGTTCAAGAAGAGGCTGGGCAGCCACTGGTCAGGGATGATCTAGGTGAAGCTATATCTACATTCTGCCATGGATATCTCCCATGATTCTAAGCTTTACTGGTTGCTCCTCCCTCCTCCCCCCCCACTTTTTTTTCTGCTGTATGTGTCAGGGTGTTATAAGCTTCCCCAGAGGCATTGGGGAAGCCTGCAGCCAAGGCTGGGGACTTCAGCTGGGTTGTGCTGATTCTCCAGCTAGGAGCAAAGCCCAAGTTTCCTGGCTAGAGGATCTTTCTCCTCCACTCAGGGTCAAACCAATGGCCATATTTGGGGTCAGGAAGAAATCTTATCCCATGGTCAGATTGGTATGGACTGTGGGGATTTTTGCCCTCCTCTGTAATGGAGGACATGGCCAGGACCTCTTGTGCATATACTGACAACATGTTATAGAAGCAGGAAATTGGCTGCCACCATTCTCCTGCTTTACCTATGGCAGGATAGGGTACCATGTTGTGTCAGGGTTGAGGGTGGTCTTATGTAGAGTTTAATTATGGTTGTCTGGGATGGTTTGGATAGAAATGATGCTGCCTCAGGCAGGGGGTTGGACTAGATGACCTCTGGAGGTCAGCCTTACTTCTCTATGAATCTTGTGTAGCGTTCATATAAGGAAGGGGAGAATAAAGTCCTAACTATCTTGAAGAGACAAGGCGAAATAAGACGAGAAGACACCACCATGTCTCTGATTTCAGAAAAACTTTTCTAAATATAACCAGGACATATGTAACTATTGTATACCTGCATTCCTGGATATACCCTAGGAAAAATACACAGGCATAGAGACACTTATTTGGAAGGTCACAAAAGCATATTAAAATAAAGACAGTGGCAGTGACTTCACCTTACTTCTCTAGATGGGAACTCACTTTCTGGACAAAATTCTTCTGAGCTTTGATCTACTCTGAGTTCCTTTTGGAAAAGTCTCATTTGTTCCAACATTAAGATGAGTCTTTTGAGGAAGGGCATTTTATACCCAAAAGCTTGTCCAGCATCTCTTCTAGTTATCTCACTGACCCAACAAAAAAGAAATTACCACACAATCCTTTCTTCTTCAACAACTTTTCCAGTCCCTTTAAAGGTACCATTAATTTCCCCACTCCTGCACCAGCTCTTTTCTCTGTATTGTAGTCTTTTTTCTTCTTCCTAGTTAGTTTTTTCTGTTTGAACTGACTTTCTAATTTCCCAGGGGATGGTGTTGCTCTATCGAATGGAAATCATCATAAACACTTCTGTCCAATAAGCCACTGGTATTGTGTTGCCTATAGTGTTTGTTTTCTGAGCAAAACAGAAAGAAAAAAACAAAACTGAAATATGGTCCTACCACATGCTCACACAACACATGCACAATACAAACATACCGATACTAAAAATAACAGTTGTGGACCCTGATTGTATATGCTTGTGGAGCCCGGTAAGGACATCACCTTACTTTACTTTAAGGCTTCCCATACTCTGCATCACAGTACAAGGTAGAGTGGTCTCAATGGGGCTAATAGTTTCCCTCCTACAAAGAACAGCACAGAATGAGGAGTTGAGCTATGCCTTTGTCCCTCTACAATACATCAGCCAAATTTGCTGTGCTTGGCAAGGCAGAAACTCTCTCTACTACCACATAGCTTTGGTGCAGATTACTGCCTTAATAGAGCAAGATATGAATCAATAACCACCATGTATCTATACTTTTAGGTGCTGCAACTAATGCTGCTCTGAAAACTGATCAGTGATCCATGACCATATCCACAAAAGGATTGAGGTACAGCGATTCTGAGGGTCACCCTAACTAACTTTTAGGTACTATCTGGTCCTAGAGTGGAATTAATACCATCAAGTTCCCTATAACCGTGCATGCGGGGGCCAACACATAACAGCCATGGATTCATAATAGCTGCTGAGCAGGGAGAGGTCAAAGCTAGGTCAAAACACCAATAAAACCAATGTATCTTAAATCCTCAGGGCTCCATGGAGACATATAAGTGACCACCCTAAATACAAAGCTGCAGAGTAGGCCTCCTGTTGAAGGTGTGCTGCTTTCTGTATTTTAATCCAGAAACAGAAATAGCATTGGGATCAGGAACCAGGATCCCCATCTCCCAAATGTGAGATCTCATCGCTGGGCTCCAGAATTTTGTTCCTTGCTTCTTCTTTCTGGTATCCTTACTTGATTTGGCCCTTCAGAGGACTTGGGTACAAAGACACCTAGTTTGGGTGACCCAGACATGCTTAAACACAACAGAAACAAAGTCATACAGCCCTGCCAAAGTTCATAGTATGCCTGCAAAGGAACGGTAGTAGTAGTGAGGTACTTTACAGGTGAAAATTAGATGACTAATTGGTTAAACAGATGATTTGTGGGATGCCCTCTTGAATCTAAACTCTTAAGTGCCCATTTAGGTACTCAAGTCCTTTTGTGCACCTGGACCTTGAGCCTGAAGTTTCAGGAAGGAACAATGTTTTTAACTAGCACACAAGACAATGGGGACAAGTCTACTGGAGACTCTAGGTGCTACAATACAAATAGCAAGTGCAAGTGAACAAGCAGCAGCAGCTGCATTATCTGAAGTTTCTCAGTGACTTTTTGATGTGGCTCCACAGAGGAAGCACTGCAATAGTCTCACCAGGAGGTGTCAAAGAAAAGGCTGACTATGACCATGTAAACACCAAAAATAAAGACTGCAACCACTTGAGGTACTGAAAGTAATCTAATGAGCTGCTATTCTATGGACCAGAGGCAGCCAAGATTTCAGACAGACTTTGAGAGCATCAACAGACATGACAAAGTGCAGTTACATTTTGAGAATGGAGCATTACAGCTGCAGACATTCTGGCTAGGGAGAGAAGTTACACATAAACCTATTTAAGGATCAGAACCTGGTTTTGACCTGTAACAAAACATAAGTTCAGAGCACGTAAACCAGTTTCAAAACAGCTGAAACTGGTTTAAGATAAACCTGGTGGAATGTAGTATCAGTCTTAACTGATTTGGGTCAAACTGGTTCATGGAACTTCTGCCTAGACCTCTTCCTGGTTCAACTTCAGTCACAGTTCCCCAGCATCCCACCATGTTTTCCAACCTTAGGCTTGGCTGTGCTGTCTGCTTCAGCAGAAAAGGGTTGTGGGGGGGAAAGGCAGGGACTGCCCCCCTCCCTGGCAAACCCTGGGTCTGGGGCTGAGGAGGGGGTTAAACCCCTCCTTTCCCTGAGTACTGAGCTGCCCTGCTAAACTTACTAAAAGTAACTGCTGGCTGTGCCTGGACTACAAATCCCAGTGGCACCTAGAAGCAGGAAGAGGAATTGATGAACAACTGCAGAGTCCTGCTTCTGTGACGCTGGACTGCAAATCCCAGAGACATCAGAGGCAGCGGGAAGAGGAACTGCCAGAGAGCCATGCTTTAGCACCCCCAGCTTTTGGTCTGAGCCACTGCAGGCATCTGGCTGCATTTCCTGAATCAAAGGTAAATTTGTGTCCTATTATTTCTCAGTTTAATCTTTGCAGCTTAGTCTTGGGGCTTTTGACAGTCTGTACTTAGCCTCAGGTCCCTTGTTGCAACCTCCAGCACTTCAAAACCACTGCACCTGCATGACCTCTCCAGCCAGTGGACATGATAAGACACTGCAATGATCTGTGGCTCTGCTCCCCCCTCTCCCAACAGTGCTGGGGGGAGCAGAGTGGACTGTTTGGGTGACTTTGCATCCCCCATCTCCCAGAGTCTATGACTTTGCTCTGCCCTCTAGGCATGAGGGGATGGGAGAGAGCAGAGATGAAGTAGTGAGGGTTCTCCTTTCTGCCATGCCTCCATTCTCCTGGAACATCCCATTCCTCTCCTCCCCAAGTAAATGGAAGACTCATTTGCTTGTTGGAACCAGAGACCAGACATACAATGGTATGCTAGATTTAGGACTGGAGGGCAGAAATCCCAGCTCCAACATTGGAGGCGGGGAGTCCTCTTGGCTCTGGCTAGGAAAAGGAACCTCTGATCTTTTAGTTCTAGCAGAGGGTGGTGCACTCAGGGAGAACAGTCGGAGTGCACACAACAACGCTTACTGACAGTCTGTCCTGGTCTTCCTCTACCTTCCCTCCTTTTTGGTGGAAGAGCAGAGCATTGTGGGATGCAAGAGAACCCCACAGTTCTGACCACAGAAGCAGATGTAATATTTGAAGTGGTTCCAAATGAAGCTGCACTTTAAGTATTTAAAGAATGGAGTGTTTCTGCCATGGATAGAATCACAGCTCCCTCCTCGGTTGCACCCTGCAGCTGTAGCACTTTGAAACTACCAGAGCTGCAAGCAGCAGTGAACTCTCCAGCCAGATGCTGTCATGCCACAGAACGTCCATATGGAACAGGCTAAATAGCATCTCATTCCAACGGGTCACTTCAGAGCAGTCCTGCCATTTCTGCAGCATTTGAAAGGGTATACATGCTTATCTGGCTTGCCCTTTGAAGCTATATTTCTACTCCTGGCTTATTTGATACAGAGGAGAAAGACAAGGTAGCTAAAAGAAAATATTTCTCCATTTCTCAGACTCCTTGGTCTGGGGGATTGATTAAACTGGTGATTCTCAACCAGACTGCCATGATATCTGGGGTGCCATGTGACATTGACACTTAGAAAGTGAGTGAACTCATATACCTCAAATAGGAATCCATAGTGCTAAAAACATTCTGACCTGCTGTGGCCTTTCACTTCTTTGAAACATATGCATTGCTCTAATACTATTCCATAAACAAAAAATGAGTTGAGGCATTTTCTGAGAGGTACCTCAAATCTAAAGTCGAGAACCAGTTTATTAGACAAACCAGCAAATCCTGTTCATGCTGCTCATTTTGAAAGTTATGTATTAGAGAACATAGACTTCAGGTGTTTGGCACTGCTTCTAATGTTGCTGATTTTACATGTACCTCCATTAACTTTAGTAGGGCAAGATCAGGATTAAGTCCAGTATGCTCTGCTTCCTATTTACTGGTTACAGGACCCATGGTTCTTTCTCTGGAGCCATGATAAAGACTCAATTTAATTCACAGCTCCATTATACTGTCTGAGACTGCCCTTAAACAAACTGTGAAGGTCAGTGGGAATGGTGTGGTAGCATAATCAAACACAACAGATTTTAGCAATAAGCATGCACCAAACCACATATTGTTTTGTATATCACTTTCCATTTTTTCCCTCAGTTCCATATGTTTGGCTTTGGGCAATATGAACACTTTTTCATGTTTTAGCCTTCTTTCTGCAATATGGCAAACAGTAACTCATTTATTTTGTTAAAGCTCAAAGGGACAGCCCTGCTGAAGCCAATAAAACTCCCACTTACAGCTTATATGTTTGTTTGTATGCTATCTATAAATGTCACCTACCTCCCTAAAATTCAAACTGCCACATACTCATGATTGTGCCTTAAAAACAAATAGGCATCCTGTCACACTTGGAAATTTCTTTTTATACAGGTAGAATGGTAAATCAAAGAAAAATGTGGGGAATTTAAAAAAAAACAAAAAACAAACACCTGAATAGTAATTGTGTAGGAAACACAGAAAGGTGACACTTTATTGGCTAAAATAATCCATTTACAAAATAAAAAAATACTAGAAATAAAATGTAAACAGATTTTCTGTGGTTACAAAATGGAATGTCACAAGGAAGGAACTGTGGGAGTTATCTCACACATTGAAAAGACTAATGGGCTAAATATTCTAGTATAGATACATAAAAATCAATAGGCTTTATTTTTGAAAATATGTTCAATTTCCTTTATAATGTTATGTTATAAACTGAACATTAACTACAAAAGACAGAGATTTCCATAAAAAATATTTTCCTATCTATTAAACTCATAACGGTGAAAATAACAAGTGGTTGATGACATTTAGTGCTTCTAAATTCAAGTCAAATAATGTTAGCAGAGAAATGTTACACTCTCGTGCTCTCTCTCACAGCAGTCACCAGTATGACTAAAGAGGATATATGAAGGCGTAAAGAACTAATGATATTACCCACTGAAACTTTTAATCACAATAAGCCAAATGCTGTTGTCCAAAGCCATTGCAATTCTGGAGAGTTTTCTCAGAATGTTAACAGCAAAACTCTGTCCTGGCCTTGAAAACAACTGATACCTCTTAAACTTAAAAAAAATCCCAACCATGAGTTGTATGATGTATCATTTTCTCAGCATGTGCTTACTTATGCTGCAAAAATGATAGACTAATTCAAATTACTTGTATGAATATTTAACATATTTATTATTCGACTGTTCAACAGTGGAGCTGAATGTCAAGAAGATGGTCTCCAAGGTGATGGATGCAATCTGGAAGTGCAAGAGAAAAAAAAGCATTGCTTTCACAAAAGAGGGACCAAATTTATTTCTGGTCTACTGTAATCTGTAAGTGCACATTCCACTCTAGTACAATAGAAAGAAAAGCACTGCTTTCTAAAAAGAGGGTCCGAATTTTCTTCTAGCCTACCTTCTAATTTATTGAAATTAATGATGAATGTGGCCAAAGGTATCTTTGGATATATGTAACATCTCCTCCAAGCATAGAGGTTCTTCAGTATTTTGTTTGGGCCCATATGTGAAGTTTGCCTTATGAAATTTTAAAATAATATGTAAAGTAAGGATATGTATATGCATGTGCATATATAGATCATGCACATACTTTTTATGAAAGAAAAACCCAATGGCTTTAACACGGAAGACATTTATTTATATTTTCTTTTAGCCATGCCAATCCTATGCAAATTAAAAATGTAATTATATTTATCAGATACAGCACATGGTTTTCTCCACTGCATTCTGTTTTGCTTGAAATGTTTTGAATATATGGAATAGAAACATTGGGTTTTGTCACTAAAAATCCTTCCCGAGACAGGAGAAATGTTAAGTCCTGACATACAACAGAATCACAGTTTACAAGGATAACAGAATTTGCAGGAATTCAGTCTTCAAGGATTTTTTTTTAATGTATGAATTTTATGTTTTTGTTATGTATTACAGTCAGAAGTAGAATTCCTCTACAGGGAAGCTTCCTCAACAAGCAAAAAGGCATGCTATATGCAAGAGAAAGACATGGTATGCAAATGTTGGAGCCAAACACTGACAAGTTACTTATTCCGTAATCAACATTCAGGGTCTTCTACAACAGTGCTTGCAAATCAATATGGCCTGAATTTTTTTGAAGCGGGGAAATCGTTCTTCTTTTCTTAAACAATAGTTTATTTAAACACTGCAGTGCTGACAGTTATATTCAATCTTCACTCAGGCAAAATTTCCATGTACTTTAGTAGGAGTTTTACAGAAAGATCTATGTAAGGGCCTAAGGATTTATTTATGGGCCCTATGAAACCAGAATATTAATTCTGTTTCCAGCAGATGGAAGGGGTTCAGACTTAGTATTTCAATAGTAAGATTAGGAAACTTATACACATCTATGTAAACATGTTTGCCAATGTATTGCTGCCAACTACTCTCATGGACTCAGTGGGCTTGTTTCCTTTTTAAGAGTCTTATTATCATGAGATGTCATTCAAAAATGGCACCACAGTGATTATATACTTGAACATTTGATTTAAAGTATGTATATGGATGAGTGTCATAAAGACAGCTCACAGTATTGAAAGAGTCAATTTAACTGTCATAGCTCTGCTATGCTGAAACTGAGATGCATAAAAAACATTTTTAAGAGGAGGAAAGGAGATACATTAGTAATTTGTGCCTGGCATTTGGAAGGATATAGTTATGTGTTAAAAATATCCACCACTTTTAAAAACATTTTTTCTATTGCATGTGAACAGAACATGTGATCACAAATGGAGTGTAACTCATATGTTCATTAATAGCCAATTCATGAAAAATACTGAATATATTTTTTAAACTGCAGAGTGCCATCATCTCTCAATGAATTTAATGGATTGGTCTGTTAAGTAGCAGTCAGGAGCTATTATTTTTTCAATACAAAATACAAGGGACACTTAATATACTGCTGATAAAAAAAACAAAACCCTTATCTCATAGTTTATCTCCATTGGTCCTTTCTTGTCTAATATTCCCACTCATATCACTTTAACTGTAAAGTATAGCTTTACAAACCTACCAATCACATACTCCAACAAATAGTAATATTTATTATATGTTTGTGTATAAATTAAGGCTTAGTAAATTAGTAACATGGCTATTGTGTTCTTAGCAGACCATATCTGCAAACTCTTCTATTCCCTGTGCATAATGTTATTATCTGAATTGCATCACTTACTAGCAGTAATAACAATTGGGACAGCATTGGACTAGCCACTAAGGGCCAGATTTTTAAAGGTAATTAAGGTTGGTGAAGATACAGATTAACACGTGAGATTTTCAAAAGAGCCTAGATGCCTACTCATAAGGTCAATGGGACTTTTAAAGCTCCTATTTACTACCTACCCGGATCCCTAAGAACCTTTAACAATCTGTCCTTCAGCAACACAGTCAATCACGCTGTCTCAACCAGAAGCCTCGACTTAATATGAGTTAATGAACTTCACAATATTTCAGACTTTATATTGTTAAGTTAGGCATACGGTATTGCCAGAAGAGAATCCACATCTGCCTATACATTAGCAATACAGCCCTTTCTGAAATAGAATTATCCTTCTGCTGCACTCCACATAAAGCCTAAGTTAACATAACTAGATGTTGTGACATTCACAGTGAGACTGAAAACATAAAGAAACACCATGTAATATATATTACACAGCATACTTGTATTATTCTGTGGTCAATGGATACCATGGACAATATGAAACTGTCAATACAAATGATGGGTAGGTCTTCCTCCTCCTCACTGCCTTGTTGTAATTCAGTCTTAAGGACAACATGGTGGTTATTACAAAAGGAGATACTTTAATGGATTTTCAAGGACTCAAAGTATAATAGAACCACACATAGGTACCCAAGTCCATTTATAGACCTAATAAGTGAAATACAATCCTGCCCTAATGGTCAATCTGAGCTTTATAATATGGATCAACTTCCATATCAACATGGATAGCCAACAATTTATAAACTCATAAAGCGTTAATTGGCATTCTAAAAGTAATGTATTCAAATAGCTGTACAAATCTTCTACCAGAAACCGGCAGAAAATTGGTGCATGAATGAATTATTAGATCTAAGAAGACTCTGGTTATGAAAAAACAAATCCAGATCCTTTTATATTTTTTCAAAGGGGAAAACTCAGTCCTCATATCTTACCACTGCAAGATGTTGTTATTTTTTGTTTGCATATGTGAAAACCAGTTCTTTTTTAAGATCAATCAGTAAATTGCTTGATTTAAAAATAGAAAATACATTTGTAAAGATGTAGGTGTTTCAGCTGGCAAGATAAACAAGGAAGAAAATAGCCCTTACATTCCAAAATGGCTGCATGTAATTAATTATTTAGTTTGGTACCTGACAAATGGATTTGATTGGAGCCATCTTAAACTGTACATAAGGCTACTAAGATAAAAGACTCAGAGATGTCTTCACAATTCCTGTAAACTGTTATTGTTAGGCTGACTTAGATAGTCCCATCTTCATCACTAATCTTTCTAGCCTTTCTGAAGTTTCTAACAAATAAGAGAATCTGAACCTTCTTAATTAATAAGGCAGTTTGGAGGATCCATTGAACCTTGTTTTCTTAAAAGTTAACAGAATACTTTACTGTACAGCATACTACTGTAAGCGAAACATTTAATGCAAGTGAGTCATTACTGCAGATCACTGTATGGCCACTTAAGAGTGAATTGTTCATTATAGAGTGCATTTGCACGACCCCTGTAGGCTAGGGATAGAACTTCATTTCCCCTAGTGGACAACAAAAGTGCAGCCTGCAGCCAAGTCTGAATCAGAAAATTAGGCTTGGAAGGGGCCTCAGGAGGTCATCTAGTCCAACCCCCTGCTCCAAGCAGGACCATCTCCAATTAGATCATCCCAGCCAAGGCTTTGTCTAGCCAAGTCTTAAAAAGGATGGAGAGTCCACAACCTCTCTGGGTAACCTGTTCCTGTGTGTTACTACTAGGGCAGTGCAGAGTAGGTAATATTCGATTGACAGCCATATTGAATATTAACTGGGTCCTGCTTCCATTTGCTGTCCACTTTGAGTTGAAGCGGGTCTGCTTCAACTCGAGGTCAAAGCTCAGTCGAATATTCAAGCTGCTTTGACTTCCCCATAGGCTATAATGGGGAAGGTCAAAGCAGGCTATAACTTTGGCATTTCTTGTCTGATCTTGATGAAACCTGTGGAAATTGTAGCTCCTGAGGAGCCCACAAAGCCTGCCAAATTTCAACAAGATAGGTTCAGGGGGTGCAGAGAAACTGCACCCCAAATTCTTGAGCGCAAACCACCTGTAACTTCTGTGTAGAAAGCCACAGGGAGCTCAAACTTGCAGGCTTGCTGGCCCCTGAGGAGCCCACAAAGCCTGCCAACTTTCATAGTGATAGGTGCAGGGGTTTGGGGGAAACTGCTGGCTTCTAACAGACAAAACTCGTGATCCAGATGGAGCGAGGAGGGTGGCATTCGCTCTGTCTGCACCTGGCGCTTGGGGACCCCCGGCAGCGGGTGGTTCACCTTGAGGAGAACCAGCTGCTCCACCAAACCGAGATCCAAGCAGGCACGGTGGGGTGTCACAACATCTGCAGCCATGCTGAACACCCTCTCGCTTGGCACACTGGTCAGTGGACAGGACAGGTATTCCCGAGCAACTGTGGCCAGATCCGGCCACATTGGGCTGCAGGTTGCCCGATGGGCCAAGGGGTCACAGTCCAGGGGCTCCACAGGCTCGGCAGGATAGGCAGACACCATGGTGTGCAGGCTGTCTGCCTGATCCTGGGGTCTGGTGGGTCTGGACCCCCTAATGCTTGCCATGGCCTTAGCCCATATTGGCAGCGCCTGTGGTGGAGGGGAAGACTGGCTCGTGGATGGCAG
>NW_017728948.1:31734351-31750169 GCF_001723895.1 Crocodylus porosus
CCAAGGGTTCAAGCCTTTTCCTAAGGCTCTCCTTCAGTCGCCTCACCAGTGCCTGCACATCCTGCCCCAGCCAGGAACACTGGCCCCCAGGAAGCTCTCCATTTGGCTGCGGAGCTCCTTCACTATGGGGACCACCTGGCTGAGGAAGGCATCAGCAGCACTGAGGGTCTCAGTGGCCTCAAGGAGGGGCTTGAGGACCAGCAAGAATTGGGATATGGCATCCCACTCAGCTTTGGTCAGGTGGGTGCTGATCCCAATCTCCCCAAGCAAGGCCAGCTCATGGATGGCCTTCTGTTGCTCCACCAGCCTCTCAAGCTTCAGGTATGTGGAGCACCACTGAGTCTCCACGTCCTTCATGATTCTGTGCTGCTGGACATTTAGCTCTGCTTGTTTGTCCCACAGGATCTTGCCCCCCTTGATGCTCCCATGGAAGTAGCCTGCCACCTTCCTGCATCTGGAAATGAGCCCACTGGTGTTGTTGGCCATCACCGGCAGCCCTGTCGCCCTCCAAGGCATCCCTCACAATCAGATGTAAATTGTGTGCCACACAGCAAATACCAGCAAAGTTGGCATCACGGACTGCCTTGACCACATTGGCCCCATTGTCGGTGACCATAAAGCTGTGGGTGAAAATATCAGTAGTCAAGAGGACTCTTATGAAGATTATATTCATGCCATTTCCTACAACATGCAAATTCATTTCTGTGATGGTCTGGTTTTAATTTCACATTATGATAAAAGGTAACAGCCTAGTCCCTTTCACCTACATAAGCTGTGCTTGCATTCACTAATTCTTTTGGGTATAGAAATTGCACACATACATATAGATATGTACATGACAGTCTGATTGTCTGTGTATGTGGTAAGTTTGAAGCTTTATAAATGTACAGCTGTGTGATTCTGCACAAGCAGCTGCAGCCTTGCAAACTAAAGAGCCACTTTCAAAAATTTGGCAGATTACACAGGAGATAATATTCCTGTGGGTAATATACACATTTGAAGATGTTCTGTGTAAGTTGAGACATTTTGGGACTAAACATGAACTGAGGATACAGCCAGAGACAGAGAAACCTGCATTTTTTTAACTTTAAAAATGACTCAAGCACACTTTTCTCTGTGTTAGTTATTTGCATTTTTTTTTTACTGTACATGCTTTGACTGTTTAACAGAGACCAAGGAAAACTCCCACAATGCTCATACAATTAATTTTTGGAACACTTTCAACTTGTGACCACTCTCGCATTGTCCTGCTGTTTCTCTGGAGGAGATAGGGATTTTGAAAGGCCAAGTCTCAGCAACGGCATCCCTGAGGCCCCCCCAAGTTGACATACTCTAGAAACAGAAAGAACAGAAAGTGCCAGATCATAGCAGAATAGGAAACAATGCTGAAGGATTAAATTATTATTTCCTGTAGGGAGATTGTTCAGGCATTCACAATGATGACAGTACTTGCTGCAGCTTCAGAATTTATGTCTATTATGACATTTCAGAGAGGTTGAAAATAGAAATAAATTTATCTCAGTTTTGAGAATTAAGATTTGAATCAACTGCTAAAACATTATATTTAGAAAGTTTTTCAGGAGTTAAATTGTCACCTGGTAGAAAACAGCATAGCTCCATTATCCCCCAGACTTTGTGTTTAAGAAAGATTTCAGGAACACAGACATTTGGACAATTTTGATTTTCAGATCCAGTGCCGACAGCAGAAATTAAACAGAATAAAAAAAATTCCAAATTACACCTACGGTACCATGTTGGGAGACCTAAACATGTTTCAGTAATCTCTGTGCAACAGAGATGCAACCACAGCAAAAGAGGATGAGTCAGAACCTACATATTCTTCTTTTCATGTTTCTATTATACTTCAATCCTCTAAGCTATTTTTTTCTCAATTTAAATATCTGAAGTTATTTTTAGCAGCAGCCAAAACTAATACACACCACGGGTTTCATGTGTTCCAATCATTCTGCACGTGAAGTTCACAGTGACAACAGGAAATACCCCCCCATATTTTGTATTTTCCCTCTAGGTTTACTATATAGTGTCCTTCCATGAGTTTTCTAAAATTACTGTTGAAGGCCATGGGGGTGTAGATTGTATCCGTGTTGGTCTAAGGACAAGGTTCTTTGCGTGAAACTGATATCTTTTATTAGACCAACTTAAATAGTTGGAAAACAATTACTGAGAGAGCTTTCAGGTTCAAAAACCCTTCATCAGGCTAAGGAAGTTTCAGCAGTTGGTGTGGCTGGGCTGGGCTGCATGCAAGACAAGTAGTCAGTTCCACCCCCCGCCCCAGCCTGTCTCTCACCCTTTGACTCCTCAATCTACATTTTCATTGACTCCCTGTCTTGTATGTATTTAAGTTGGTCTAATAAAAGATATCAGATTCACGCAAAGAACCTTGTCTGCCTATTGAAGGCCATGGCATTGAGACAGAGGATAAATAGTATCATGCCTTAATTTCTACATAGGGATTTCATAAAGCTGGTTGTTAGAAAGAGACTTAGTGATCCTTCTCACACTAGGCTCAGTGAAAGCTTGTCTAATGAGGAACAAGAATGGGTGTAAAGTGAGAAGGCTGCTTCTTCTAATACATTCTGCATATATAGAAATATTGGTATCTACTCATCTTTTCTTGGGTTATTTTACCCACCTGTAAAAGAGAGTAATTATCTATCACTGAAAGGTCTTAAGAAGCATAATGAATGCCTCTAAAGCACATAGGTATTATTGTTTCAGACATTAGGCAAACTAAGCCTAAATAATAAACAAGAAAACCAGATGAAATAAAAGACATGACAGATGACAGATTATCTAACCTATTTAGGAAGGAGCAAGGAGGCAAAAAGTAGGGAGCTTGTGGCATAATCTATTTCCAAGTCACAGACAACTTGGAAGACAACAATTTTATATATTTATTGTTGCAATAAATAAAGCAGAAGATGAGATCCCAATTGGTCTCTGTTGAAAGCCAACAGATTTTGCCTTGCTGGAGGTGGAAGGAGCTATTTAGGGGTTGACAGGATATTACTTTTTTTCCAACAGACTAGCTTCTGCTCTTGCACAAATTCTGTTTACCATAAAACCTGGAACAATGCCAACGTGAAGGACAGACAGAGCACTACAACATCCATACCACCACACAAGTCACAGCTGGCACCATACCCACTCTGCCCTCCTCTAGTGCCATCGAAGGCAGCAGTGGCACATTCTCCCCATCGTGGCAGGGCACTGATTCCTCCTCAGTTTCTTGGTTCTCCTTGCATTTTCACTACCATACTGGGAGGCTTCATATTAAGTTGCCAATTCTGTGGCAGAAAGGGCCTGAAGTACCAGCCCGCTTTTCAGGACACAAGATGCTATATAAATACAATATTAGTTTTCTGACTTACTGCCTTATGTGACTGGCTTTTGTGCCTTCTCTAACCAAACTCCCCATGCATATAGCATTCACAGCTAGTGAAGCTTTTAACTCATCTGAGGAAAAGACTGTGTTCTAAAGTTGAAGGTCAAGAGCTTTTTTCCCCTCCAAGATATCACATGTGGTCAAGTGTTAAAACAGTCAAAGAAATGTGTGCACTTGAATTTCAAAGCTTAGCTTTACTATTCACATTGCCTTCACCCAGTCTACACATATATAGCGGCAATGGAGAGCTAGTCAATGCAAGCAGAGGATCTGATGAAAATGTGAAGTAATCGATAAAAAAAGCCTGAAAGAAGAAAAAGAGTCGTTGAAATGTTCTCATTTATAACAGAAAAAAGGCAACAAAAAGAATGTCTGGTGACTGGAGAGCATATCTGATTACAGCTTTGCAGTTTCATTGGCTCCTGAAGGGAGCCTTGAGTTCTTATGTATGCACAAACTGAAACAGTCGTGAGTCTGAATGCTACTGAAGTATGTAATATACTCATTTTATACCCTCTACTACAATTGTACTTCAATAGTACTACAAAAGTATGTAATATAATTCACATTATACCCTCTACTACAATTGGGAAAATGTCAGAGTCACTCTTCTTTATATGCCAGTTTAGCAAAGCCCTGTCTTTTAGTGGAATAAAGTTCTAAATCCTATTTCCTAAACCTGTTTAAATTCAGACACTGGACTCTATAGAATAAGCATTTCCTTAAAAAATGCAAGGGAAATATGGCTGTGACCAGGACCATACCTCAAGGTGTCAGAAAGAGGTAAATGAAACATTACATCCTGGACACATACAAAGAGTTATAGACCCAGGCTTTCCTCAACCCAGTCCAAGGAGACAAGTATGTCTCTTTAACAAAGAGTGGAAGCGGGGTGGGGGGAAAGGAAATATAGCCTCTAGGGAACAATGGCTCAGCTTTCGTGGTACACAAAGATGCGTGTGTCCTCATATTTCCTAACCTGGGATCTTTCCTGGTTGGTTTCTTCCTTAGATCAAAGGGAAAGAGCAAGGTCCTCTTCCTTAATTTACAGATCCTGCTGTAATCTGTAAACCTTTGCATCTCTGCTCTAGACAACGAATATGGGAGATTTTTTGGTTTTGAACAGGTAGGGTAAAACAGACTTTTGCATGATTTTTTTCAAGATATTTCAGTTCTTAATTGAATATGTTAGTATTGGGTCTGTACCCTACTTCTAAGTGAAGTACTGAATATCCACCCATAGCTGATCATATCAATGTCATGGTCAGGCAACAGGCAGGAGAAGGGTGGCATATTACTGACTAATTGATTCAGAGAACCATGAACTTCCATAGTCAACAAACTCAATTCACTAAGATCTGATGTTAGCATCTAACAAAGTAGGTTGCTCATGCCTCTCTGAACCAGTTAATCTCAAAGGCTAAGTACAAATATTCAAAAAGCCTGAGCCTGAATTGATTCAATCTTTGCAGATTAATTTAACCTGTGCAGACTGAATTGTGTAGATTGTTCTTTTGATTATGGAAATGCAGCCACATGGTGTCAAAGCAAGGAGGAGGAAGTGGGGTGACTGCCCCAGGTGCTGAAGTGAAAAGGCATCAACAGGCACTGCCCAGCAGGAGAGGGGCACAGGGTGGACCTGTGAGTGGCTCATTTAGGCGGGGCATGGGGATGGGGGAAGGGAGGCCTCCACTCCTGCGTGCACTCCCGACAAGCATGGGGGAGCATGTGCCTCTCAGATCTGTGTGCAGGGTGAATGTGGGCTGCCACCATGGGCTTTACCCTGGGTGCCAAAATTCATTACTACATGCCTGCAGTGGCTTAGGTCAGAAGTTGGGTGTCCCTAGGGTGAGCCCTCCCTTCCCTTCCACAGTGGCCAGAAGGCTGGAGGGAAGCTGAGCTGAGCAGGGGGAGGCATGGCCAGGCCCTAGCAGGCCTTAGTATGATTGGGAAGGGGTTTAAACCCCCACCCTGGCCTTCATGGACCCCAGCCAAGTTGTGCTTGGAGGGGTGGGGGGGAATCAGCCTTTGCCAGGCTTTTGTGGGGTGGGGAAGGAGCATGGCCAGAACTTGGCCCCTTGCCAGATGCTGGCCTACCATGGCCCTCTAAGGTGAAGGGGGCAGGGAGGGGATTTATTCTCCCCCTTCCTCCCCCCTCCCTTGGAGGACCCCAGCCAGGGCCTGCCCCAGAGCCCATGCAGTCCAGTGTCTGGCCATGCCCCTTCCCCTGCTGCTGGAGCAGTGGAGGGGTGAGGACCCTAACAGGGGCATCAGCCCCTGTCATGGTGTCCTGGTGAGCAAACCTCATCTTGGTTAGTGGGACTGTGCTAGGGGAAGGAGTGGGATGGGCACAGCTGGTGCAGCCTGTGTAGGGCAAGTGGCAGTGGCGGCAGTGCCAGAGGGTGTTTTGGGAGTTATGACCACCAAAAAAAATCAGCTTAGCCCATGTAGCCACCCCTTCCAGCCCCAATGGCTGTGGTCCCCTGGTGAGAGAGGGGAGGGAGGAGGAAATAAATCCCCTCCCTGACCCCTTCACCTCAGCCATGCCCTGACCCCTGCCACTGGAGTGGCAATAGGGGGTACCCTAACAGGGGCTGCTCTTCCCCAGCCAGGCAGACCTTGGCTGAAGTCCCCTGGTGGGAGATGGGAAGGAGGGGGAAATAAACCATCTCCCTGCAACCTTCGCCCTGCCCTTTCACCTTATGGGTCCATACCAAGCCAGCATCTGGCCATGCCCCTATCCCTGCTCCTGCTCCAGCAAGAGAGAAGAGAGGCAGAGCCAGTTCTGCTTCCTGGAGCAGAGAGCACAGCCCAGACCACAGCTGCAGAGCATGCTGGGATGCTGGGGAACTCTGATTTAACTTAAACCAGGAAGCAATCTAGGACAGAAATTCCATAAACTAGTTTGTCTTCAGTCAGTTAAGTCTGATAGACTTTTATTAGTAGATGTTTTGGATGGGGAATCCAGGAAAAAGATGACAAAGCTGAGATGGAAATACAAAGCGCCCGAGCGAGGGACTAACAATCGAGGGATGGGGGAGAGGAGGGGAATGCGACTAGGTTACATACAATACAATGTTAGCCAACTAAGCCCGGGGGTGGGGGGATGTGGAAATGGGGAAGGTGGGGGGGGTCGTGACGCTGAGAGGGAAAGGAGATAGATACACACATACCCATTACAGTGGTCCACAATGTTGGAGGAAGTGGCTCGGAGAGAGCGTCTCAGTCTGATTGCGGTGGTCCTCTTCGGGTGGGGCGGGGTCATCCGTGGCGGCGAAATCCTCTTGACGTGAAGCAAAGCGGGGGGTGGCAGTTCAGGCGGTGGTGTCCTCCGGGCCCGGGCCGGCGGCGCCTTGACTGGAGAGGTTAGTGTACTGGCGGTGGCCCGTGATGTGCTCCACGTAGATGTTGCAGGACCAGCGGATGGTGTCGGACACCATGAGGCAGCGCATCAGCTTGGCGTAGTGGCGGGAAACGCGGCAGGTGCAGAGGACGCTCTCATTGCTGGGGTCCCAGGCTCCGAGCGTCCCCACGATGAGTGTGTCCACCGTCACGTCGTAGCCACGGCCACTCAGGGTGTCGGCCAGCGGGCGTACTTCTCCCGCTAGCGAGCCCGGGCATCGGTGAAGGCTTGGCGCCGGTTCTCGAAGGGGATGGTGACGTCCATGATCACGATCTTCTTGGCCTCCTGGTCCGTGACAACGATGTCGGGGCACAGCCGGCTCTCACAGCCTGGGATGGTGCAGTTCATGGAGATCTCCCCCGCCCTGGCTGGGATGACCCGCACCAGGCGGTCCTGGACAGCGTTGTGGCGCAGCTGCCAGGCTCTGGCGTGCAGCTTGCAGCCGCACAGCACATGGGGGAGGGTCTCCGCCGCATAGCCGCACCGTCAGCACCTCTTGTCCCAGTGGCCGAAGCGCACAGCCCCGTTCAGAGGCAGGCAGTTGAGGCGGGCGCGGTGGAGGAAGCGCCAGTCCATGAAGCACGTGAAGCTCCCGCTGGGCATGAAGTGGTTGCTAGCGTCCCACTTCAAGGTGACGTCGAAGACCTTGCCCTGGTCGGGTCTGGTCCTCAGGTCGCCGGCGTACTTGTTGCAGACGGCATCCTTCAGGAACCTCTCCAGGAAGGTCCTCATGTGGGGCGTCACAATGATGCGGTTGGCGTGCAGGGCTGGGCGCAGGCAGACTCCCAGGTCCTGGTGCTCGAGAACCATGAATTTGATAGAAATGTAGGTGAAGGTAATACAAAGGTTCAAAAATTGAAAGGAAAACCTAGATGTAGCAGTAACCCCCTTCAGATAATCTTACCAGTAGAGCTCAAGAGGCACGGAAGTACAGAAGAAACTGTTGTTTCACTTGCTGAGTGGAAGCTGTCATCCCTTTTTCTGTTTTCTAAAGTTTAGGGTAAATTGGCCAAATGTGATCATTCCTGAAACTTTTGCAACTGAAATTGTACAACAGTTTTATAGCACTATAAGCTATAAAGAGGATAAAAGTCAAGTAAACCATATGGAGGCACTGAATTAAATATGATGCCAAGGGAGAAGAAAACAAAGAATGTTAGGAATTTCATACAGAACAGAAATCCCACATTTTTTGACCTGCTCTAATGGAAACACTAAGACCAGAAAATTGCATTTTACATTCTGTTGGTTTATATGCAGTAGGGCTGTGCAAAGCTTCAGATAATTCAGACGAATCGTGGGAAGCTTTGGGCTTTCTGAATTGATTCGGAGCTTCTGAAATGATTCAGAAAAGATTCGGAGATTCAGCCATAGGATATAATGGGAAATCAATGAAATAGCTATATCTTTGTTGTCTTTTGGCCAATTCAGATGAAACTTGCAGGAGTGCTGAGAGCATGACACGTGCCAATTCTCAAGGTGATAGGTGCAGGCATTTCTGGGAAACAGCACCCTAACTTCTGAAAGCAAAACTTGTGTCACATGTGTGCATTAAGCCACAGCCAGGTGAAAACTGAAGGGGGAGGGGGTAGCCCCTTCTGAGGGCATGAAGCTTACCAGGTTTCAAGGAGATAGAGGTTTGGGGGAAGCTGCACCCCAAATTCTTGAAATTGAAAACTCATGTGTGTGTGTTAAGGCACAGTTGGGGTGAAAACTGCAGGGGTGGTGGCCCCTGGTGAGGCCACAAAGCCTGCCAGGTTTCAAGGAGATAGATGCAGGGATTTGGGGGAAACTACCTCAATCTGCAGACAAGCAAAACTCGTGAAATGGGTGACTGTGTGTGTTAAGGTGCAGCAGGGTGACAGCTGCCAGCTGTCAAGGAGATAGGTCAGGGGTTCTGGGGCTCTGTACCTCTAGCTGCTGACAGGCAAAACTCATGACATGGGTGCTTGTGCAACTATGTCTGTCTTGGGGCACCGAGCGACGGGGTCGCAGGGGGCGGGAACTACTGCAGGCCTGGCTGCTAAGCTACTCTGTTACCAATCAATCATGACTTCACTCAGAGACCAGCTCAATACACAGTAGCTAGCTACTAGTAGCTACTAGATAACGAGTTAATTAGCAGGGATTAACACCTACAAAACCACAAACTAAGGAGAGGAAAGAATCAATACAGACAATCAACTGCCCCAAGGCAGACAGCCAGTTGCACAAGCACCCATGTCACGAGTTTTGTCTGTCAGCACCTAGGGGTGCAGGGCCCCAGAACCCCCCTGCACCTACCTCCTTGACAGCTGGCAGGCTTTGTGGCTACAGCAGGGTTTAGCAACCAGGCCTGCAGTAGTTTCTGCCCCCTCCTGCCCCCCCCCACGAAGTTGAGTAGATGGAGAACACAGGAGTTGAACTGGCACTTTGGCCCTCCACCCCTGAGCCTTCCTGAGATCAGCTGGAAGGGAGTGGGGGGAGGGACCCTAAACTGGGGAAGACTGGGAGAGCAGAAACATCTAGCTTCAAATTCCCCTTCATTCTTCAAAGATAGGAATACCCCAGTCTGGAAAAGGTGAGGGGGTATTTCCCTGAAACTGGACTTTTCCCGTGCTCAGGAGAAGTCCAACTGCTGCTGCTCTCCCAGCTTTCCCCAAACCTGAGTGACCATAGGCTGGGGAAGGAGTGAGGCACAGGGGAGAGGGTTTGAATTTAGGCTGGAATACCAGTACTTCCTTTTCAGGAAGGTTTCTACAACTATAACATTCCCAGAAATTTTTAGCAGTACAAATGAATGTCTACCTATAGTCAACAGTTGTTTCCCTTTTTATACATGAAGAGGATTAAAACTTTATTCCCCCCACCCCCTGCCAAGCTCCCTTTAATTAATGACAACTTCAATGAGCCTAAGATTTGGCCCAGATTATTTCTGAGCAAGGATAACACACCAGAAAAGACTATACAAAAAGAGAAACATTTTAGCAAAATTTACCATTCACATCTAATCATCTACAGTGCAGTCACTTTCTAAGGCTGATTCTGAAGTACAAGAAATCAGCAATGTTAAGAAAAAATTACACAAAAAGCTCCTGCTCTAAAGCTTTGATGAATGTTAACGTTGCTGCCAATAAAAGGTCTACTTTTATCAGTCTTATCTCAGTAATGTCTCCTATGAATGGAAAAAATGGAAATTAACTAAAAACCACTGCAAGAAAGAAGTTCTGGATTGTTTTTTGAGCTATTTTAAGGGTCATAAAAATGTCATAAAAACATTGTTAATTCAAGTATGCAATAAGATTTTAAAAACTAACTACTAAAGAACTTAGACACATCATTTCCATTAAAAATCAATTAAAATTGATGAAAACTGTATCTTTGCTTTGAAAATCTCAGCAAAGGCTGATTTGACTTCTTGATAATCAAGTCTGTCCAACAGACAGACATCTGTATTTGATATATTAAATGATTAAAATGTGCAATTAGAACTTTGCTTTATTAATCCAAATGCTATCAAGAAGTTGTGAATGTGCTCAAGTAATTATATCCATCATACTGATTTGGAAATGTCTCATTTAGATGTTATGATAAACCTAGACATTTGCCATACCTTGCTATTTGACTTTACATACCTACTCCCGATAGGCTCAGTAGGGCATACTGCAGTAAATTTACTGTGTTTTACAAATACTCATGTTTTAATGGCATGATATTGTAACTGAGTTCTAAAAAGCACATCTATTTCCAACTCAATGTGACAGGTACAATGGAAGTCATGAATGTATGAAATCTTTCTGTTCTCTCTCGCTGTCACTAACTATATTGTAGTATAATAAACAAGCTCCTAATATCTGATTTTTACAGCATTGTAACATCAGATGTTCATAAAGCATTTTGCTTTTTTTTTTTTGTCCCTGTCCTCTTTTATTCATACGAGTTCCTTCATATGAGCTGCTGCCCATGGAAACACACCCTGGATAGCTGGCCACTCATCTCGCTGCATTTATCAGATTCAAAGTTGATGATAGAACCTTATTTATTTCTGTATCCCCCAAAAATCAAATTACTCCAAATATTAACTGGCTTTAAAAAGTTCCTTGACTGGTACTAGTGATACAACATAGAAACAGTTCTTGAATGATATATTTATATTCCGGGCACATCTTTATTTCCTTCGATATACAAGCATATGGAGATTGTCCCAAACCAGTTCTTCCAGAAGCAAACCATATCGAGTTCTGTAAAAATTTGGATCTGGATTGGATGATATGGCTCAGACTTACACCTATGTTGGATAAACTGTGTGCACATAATTTTATGGAGCTATTTGAGAAATACATACAAAGACAACTCGCTTCCCTGCTGAATATTTCAAATGGGATGTCTGAAAGGAAGGAGTTGAACACCTAATTCAAGTATATCTATAGTTTGTTTTCTCCAGTATCTATGGTTTGTTTTCTCCAGATCCACGGACTCCTGACTGTCAACTTTGTTGTACTTCAAGGTGCAAAATTGCTTAATAAGGTGACATGCGATTTTGTGAAGACTGCATGCAAAAATAGAGTTTTGTACACACAGATAAATAATACAGACAAAGCGAATGTGGCCCTTGAAGATTTGGCCCAAATATAATAAAATATTACAATATCCATTTGTGTACACTGTATGAACATTTTAGTTTCTGGATTTTCTTTAATGATGTAAGCTCTACTTAAGTGTTCTGCTTAATTAGCCACAGTCTAATTCATTCAATGGATCAGTGACAATTTCAAATACTTCCTATGACAGAAGCATACAATTTCAGCAATTCAGGTATTACATTGCACATTAGGTCAGTAACTCTTCAATAACAGTTTTAAAGCTGATCAGGTTGTGCAAAATCTTTAGACAGATTAATAGTTAATAGTGAATTGCTTATTAGCAATTGCAGTGGCTTGACACTTGACAAATTACTTAGTCTTGCCAATGTCTGTACCATTTCAGGTGATGTCACCAAAGTGGTCCCAGATTTCATGAAAAAAGCAAGGATTTCTGTTGGTGATATCTTTTATAGGACTGTAGCAGGGCACTAGGGTGCCCTGAATAGGAAATGGATTCAGCTGCCATTTATTAGGGCAGCAAGTGGCAGTTGACATGGGAACTAATTGGATCAGCTGACCACCAGGGGGTGAGGCTTGGCCTTCATAAGGAGGGAAGGCTGAGGCTAGAGATAGTTCCCTCCAGACAGGAGCAGGAGCAGGAGCAGGAGCAGGAGCAGGAGCAGGAGCAGAGCAGAGCAGAGCAGAGCAGAGCAGAGCAGAGCAGCCCAAGTCGATGGTTGCAGCCTGACCACTCTGACCGGCTGCAATGATGCAGGGGTAGAGAGAACCCTGACAGAAGTATGAGAGAGAGCCAGCATAGAGCAGAGTTGGTATTATAAGCTTGGGGGCTTATGATGCGTTATAGCTGGCTGGTTTATAGTTTTGTTGGGTTGTGATTATCATACCGGAGGACTGGGTGAGGCTGTAGGGGTGTGAGGAGGCCTCATGGGAGCTCCCCAATAATCTGGGGGTTCCTGGTGCCCAGCGTGGCACAGTGAGCGGTGCCGGACAGGCAGAGCTGTTGGTGCCACTGGGGTGCGTGTTGGGGGGTGTTGACCCCGCCCTAGTAGGGCAAGTGACCCAGATGGTGGTCCAGAGGGGCCAGGCACAGCTGCAGCCACCTGAGCCCCAACCACGTGTAGGACCAGGAAAGGGTCCTAGAGCCCTAGTAGGGCAAGTAACCCAGACGGTGGTCCAGGGGGCCAGGCATAGCTGCGGCCACCTGAGCCCCAACCATGTGTAGGACCCAGAAGAAGGTTCAGGGGCCAGGCATGGCTACAGGCCACCTGAGCCCAAGCGTGAGTGGCGCGGCAGAGGCCCCAGAGGGGGCAATGAGCGCAAGAGGCGCAGCAGAGGGTGGAAACCCAGTAGGGTGCAGGCCCAGGAAGGTGGGTCTAAGCAGTGGGGGGGGTCCTGACCCTAGCCCAGCGTGGGCATTACTGGGACAGGCCCCAATTGGAAGTCCCAATTAGGAAGAGCCCCAGTGGGGCATAGGCCCGAAGAGGCGGGTCTGGTGGCCAGGTAAGGCTAAGGCTGCCTGAGCCCCAACCCTGGGAAGCCCAAGTCAGGCACAGAAGGCCCCAGTGCGGGCGGGCGCGAGGAGCGCGAGCAAAGGCCCCAGTGCGGGCGGGCGCGAGGAGCGCGAGCAAAGGCCCCAGTGCGGGTGGGCGCATGAGAAGCGCGAGCGTAGGTCCGAGTCGGGCATAGACAGGCCCGAGTGCAGGCGAGGAGCGCAAGAGGCATGACTGCAGGCCCGAGTGCGGGCAGCGAGCGCAAGGAGTGTGAGCAAGGGCCCCAGTGGGGCATAGAGGGCCCCAGTGCGGGCGAGCAAGGGCCCCAGTGGGGGCATAGAAGGCCCCAGTGCGGGCGAGCAAGGGCCCCAGTGGGGGCATAGAAGGCCCCAGTGCGGGCAACGAGCGCAAGAGGCGATTACAGGCCCGAGGACAGGCCTGAGTGTGGGCATAGAAGGCCCGAGTGTGGGTGGGGAGCGCACGGGGCACGACCACAGGCCCGAGTGCGGGCATAGAAGCCCAAGTCAAGCATAGACAGGCCCGAGTGTGGGCGAGGAGTGCAAGGGGCACGACCACAGGCCCGAGTCCGGGCAGCGAGCGCAAGGAGAGCAAGGGCCCCAGTGGGGGCACAGAAGGCCCCAGTGCGGGCAACAAGTGCAAGGAGCGCGAGTAAGGGCCCCAGGGCGGGGCAGCAGAGTGCAAGAGGTGCGATTACAGGCCTGAGTGCAGGCGTGGAGCTCGAGGAGCGCAATTACAGGCCCAAGTGTGGGCAGGAGCACACGCGGGGAGCGTGGAATAGGCCAGTACATGAGCAGCCGCGGAACATAGGGGAGGCAGGCCAGAGCGGGGCGCTGCCTAGAAGTTATGAAGGCCTGAGTGGGGCGTAAGCCCGTTGAGAAGTCCGAGCTGGGTGAGAAGGGGCACAGTCAGAGAGCCGCCCCAGGAGGGGGGCACGTGTATTGAGTTGGCCCCGAGAGACGACCAGCACAGGGACTAGAACCAAAGTCCCGGTATAGTAAAACTGGCCCCGTGCCAAGAAGGGGAGGAAGGGAGCCTCCCTAATTGAACCAATAAGATCAAAGACGTGGCGGGCGAGAGAGAGGGTGCGTTCAAAGCCCAGGTTGGCACGGTAGGCAAGGGCACTAGGGGAGGTCACGGTGCTCCTAGGTCGCCCTGCCACAAGGACCAACTTCGTGGTTGGGATAGACTTAGATGAGCTTTCAGGTATCACAGTACTCTTCCTCAGGGTTCTGGAAGAGAAACAGATACAGAGGAGCTTAAGTACTTCTCTCCCAGAAATCCTCGCAAGGATACTGTGATACCCTAAACCTTGTCTATTTCTATCCCAAACATGCAGCTGGTCCAATAAAGGATCTCACTCTAAAATCTTTGCCTCTCACATAATTCCTGGACCACTGCAGCTACACAATTTCCACATTTTCAGCTTTCGAGGATTTGGGATTGTTTTTATATTCTTCAGATAAAAACTGAAATTCTTTCTGCCAATCGAATGTAGCGCACACACATACAGACATCCCCTATGTGAAACCACTACGTAATCAGAAGCACTAAACACCTTTCAGAGAACTCAGTTATCTCTTAATTATCATAGAGAAAATAAAATATACAAGGAAACGTCTCAAGTAGTCAAAGATCCATCCTGCAGCAACCAACTTGCATATGAGTGCCCCCCCACAATCAGCATGGGGGAAAAAACACTCCCTCTTACATTTGTATACAAGGAAACCTCACCTATCATTAAATTGTAATGAAACCAACTATGAAGTTGATTGACTATAGCCACCACTGAGCATGACTATAAAACACATGGCCCATATAAGGCAAACATACCAATGGGAAATGTGTGTGTGTGTGTGTAAACATACCAATGGGAAAACATGTGTGTGTCCCTTAAAAAATAAATAAATAAAAAGGGTCAGTTCTTCCCCCAGCAGGAAACAAGATCCAGGCCTGGAGGTATATGAGGCTGGCACTTCGAAAAACAGGACCAAGCCCCCTAATGCCAAAAATGCTGATGGGAACCTTTTTTTATTGGTCCTTAAAAAAATGGTTGGGTGTTCCATCCACAGGAAATTGGCATTGGGCCCGGAGGTACTGCAATTCCAGGCTGGCCCTGAGATGGCCAGAGTCAGCCCTAACATTCTTCCCTTTGTGCCAGAATCAAAAAGCCAAGATGCTGATGGAAACCTACCACCATTGGCAATGTGTCAGAGGGGCATGGGGGCATGTGCTCCCCCAGATTTCTGTAACAACAGTTGCTTCATCCCAGCTGAAGCCAAGGCCTGGCAGCAGTGGAGGTGGTAGCAGTGCAATTTCTGTGCGAAGGGTGAGGCATGGGGCTGTACCCTAGTCAGACCCAATGCCTGGCATCAGCAGGGACAGCAGCGGTGGTGCAGAGAAGTGGCCCCCCACAGAGATGATGGCATGGATTTGTGCCCCCCACCTCTCCGGCAGCAATTATATGTTGCCTATGCCTACCACAAAGCTATGTTAGTGCAGCCCATCCAAATCACATATACAGTGTTCCCATTGTGCTCAATCTTCCTCAGTGCCAACTGTTTTTCAAGTCATGGTCAGTCACTACACTGCATGTTTTGAATTCCTCTTCATTTTCATAGCTGAGCTGCACCTTTCTTTCCCATTTCCAGTGATTCCTATTTCTTTACCAGCCCTAAATGTCTGATAAACATCAACAAATGGGGCCTAAACAATTCACCTAGGATCCCTCTGCTGGCCCCCTCTCTCAGCCTGTCACATAGGATTAGCGTGGCCCTGCCCTCCATGATGTGGAGCCGGATCAGATTTCCCTCTGCTTGACCTGCGTATACATTTTTGAAGGATCCCACGACTCGTGACAAGAACACCTGGTTCCAATCCTGAGGTGGGGGAGGAGGGAGGTAATCACATGGATCCTT
>NW_017728948.1:31750269-31855146 GCF_001723895.1 Crocodylus porosus
TGGAGTACACGCACACGCTGACCAGTGCTGAGCTATGGGGTCACTATGGCTTTAAATACTGTTGACTAGTGGGGCCCAGCCCAATGAACTACACGATAAAGCATTAGCCTTTTGTCTTTGGATTAATGTTATGCATAATTTGTACTATATATAAGTAAACACAAAAGTGCTGCTTAAAAGTGTGTTTATGGAGTACCTGTGCTAAACCTTGCAGCAATTTCAAAAAAGGTAAACTGCGTGTATTCTGGATGAACTAAATCTATGGGTACCCACGGTGATTTATTTATGTGCAAACTGCTACAGACATGTTTATTTCAAAGTCAGTTTTTAAATTTGCCCCTCATTTACATGGGTTGAAGGAGAATAGGTTCTGACAGTAACGGAGGAGGAGGGAAAGGGCTGTAGGAAAAAGAAATTGAGGGGCAGAGGGCAAAGGGGCTACCTAACCCCACAGATTTATTTTCCCTGCTGTAGCAGTGGAAAGGGGGCAATTCAGGGCACATCTATGATTAGATTCTAGACCTGGAAAAAATACCTGGATTTTAGTTTATATTTTATTATCTTATAGTCAGGTAAATATGGTAACCTTTTGTAAGCAAGCATAATTGTGCTAGTCAAACTATTTTTTTTCCATGGCATTGTGACAATTAGTATTTTACCTGGTCGCTGGTGACAGCACAGCAGCAGCAAACACATGTACCAACATTATCCTTTAGTGAGGTGGGATTTCTTAGCACATATTAAATGTTTTTGTTTCTATTAAGCCTGTGTCTACATGTACTGTAGATGAGAGAGCTTTTCAGATACTGCGTGGTTTTGGTTTTATTAATGAACAAATGCAGAATGTGATCTCAATTACTTTTGTCAAAATGATGTAAAATTATTTCAGTTAATCAGTGTCAAAGGAAATAGGGAGGAATCCAGATTTCATTTTACAGATGCACAAAAGGAAGTCCTGGTCATCAATCAAATATGTAGCTGCTTTTGTAAATGTAATCTTAACATACTTCATTATTAATAGTTAGTTACATTTTGTCAAATACAATATCTTCTAATAAATCCTTCATTAAATCTATTATCAATGACTTTTAAGAAAAGAGAAATACAGAAGCATACATTTGTTATTGACTATAAATTGGTTCTATTTATAACATTCAGCAGAAACATAATCCCACAGAGAAGAAAATGCCTTTCCAATTCAGTCGTCTAGCAACTGAGCTACAGAATTTTAATTCTACCTCTATGTTGACTGACTCTGAATCTAAAAATAGGCTTTTGATAAGTTACAAGATAGTCAAGTTCTGGTTTATTTGAACTGATTAACATACAATCAACCTTTGGCACAAATGCTTGGTTAAAACTTACGTTCAAAATCAGAACTAGAAAGTGGGATTCTCACTTCCAAGTCACTAAATCCTAGATGGCATGAAATGAATGCTGTGTTTATAAATTATACATAAACAGGACTGTTTTCACATTGCTTTTGCAAAATAACGTCAACATTGAAACCCATGGGACTGAAGTAAATAACAGAAACTACATCTGAAAAAAGTAATATACAAACATAGATTTTGGAACACATGCTATGTTTAAATGTAAACAGTACATTACTGAAAACTTAGGTGATACTTTCTTTCTCCATCTCTCTCTCTCTCTTTCTCGTTTTCCCACAATGAAACAAAAGAAGCTAAAATAATGACCCAACAATGGCTTTAACTTCATAGTTGCTTCTAAATAATTGCCTACTTTTTCAAGCATTACTTTTTAACTGTTCTGTTATATTCTAAAATTTATTTAATGGTTTACATAGTTTGATTTCAAACTATGGCTATAGTTTGTGCATTAAAATGAATGTGTGTATTTTCTTCTTTAAATACAATACTGAACTGAGTTCATACTATAGCAGCTCAATATAACAACCAAGTTAACATGTAAAGCACATTATTCCACTCTATCATAAATGTAACTGAATACAGTCTGAAATACCCATCACCATATCCTGCAAGAAAGAAAATCCTATATAAATTTGTTCTGCTTTAAATCAATAGCAAATACAAGACCCTAACATAAGACATCATTCAACCATATACAGATACTGAACTGAAAATATCCAGTTTTCAGTGTTAATATCCAGGTCTGAGCTCTGGACACTTCTTCTGGGATAAAAGCAAAATATTATCTAAATGGACACAAGCCATTTTGATTTTCAGGTGGATCCATCTTCAACAGATAGTGATACTAAGAGCAGTAGTACTTCAGAAGCCAATTTAGACCTTACTACTTATGTATTAAGAAGCACCTAAATTTCTGCGTGGCATCACTTGGCATTCTGTTTGCTTAGCAGCGGACAACAGCATGGCTGCATACAGACATTTGGGGAGGTGAGATGGTGTTAAAAATAGCCACCTGTTCTAACTTAGGGTGCTGGCAGAAGTGGCAGTTTGTCACATGACTGAGCCCCTGGAGTGCTTTAAAGCTGTATGCTGACAAAAGTGCATGGCTGTAGAGCTCATTAAAAATGCCCAGTCATGCAACAATCTGAACCCTCATTACATGAGGGTTCAGATGAAGGTGCTCCAAAGCAGAACACCTTTATTAATGTCTGTCATCATGCACCGGGAGTAGGGTTGAGTCAAGCAGCCGAGTCTCACCCCTGGTGCTATCTTCAGAACGGGAGCAGAAGGTTGGGGGCTCCAGACCACCCGCCCCACCTGCAGCACAGACTGGGCAAACCCAGCCTGACACCTCTCTGTTCCTTCCACTCCCATTCTGAAGACAGTACTGGAGCTAGAAAGCGGGAGGGGTATGGCTAGAGAAGAATAGGTAAAGACATGCAGCCACTCCAAACTGTAACTTGATCCCCCCAAGCCCCTGGACAGAACAGCCATTGTCTTTTGGATCGGGGGAACGCTGTAATTCATGGCACTTGCTGTGAAATGGCATGAGTTATAGCAGGAAGCTGCACATCTGTCAGTGCCCTTAGTTTGCCCAGGTGCAAACCTTATACTAATTAGGTGAATCTACGTTAGAACCATACAGAAGTTCAGGACACTTAAATCAGGCTAAAAATGGTCAGTCTCACCTAAGTTAAGCATACCTCCAAGGCAATCTAACTAAGCTTGGATCCCATGGGACTGATTTAACTGAACTTCTGTACAGTTCCAAGTGCAGCCCCAAGGCTGGAAAAGCCCAGGCACTGCAGGGAAAGCCCAGCCCCAGGGCTATGCTTTTCCTACCTGCTCCCTAGCACCAGTCTATTTTTAACCCCACAGACAACCCCCATCCCACAAGCTACTCCTGGTGCTGTTTTTTATAGTGTTTACAATACGGGAGGCTGTGGAAGTCTGGGTGAGGGAAGGAGCTGGAAGGATGAGGGATAGGTTTTCTGGTGGTTTATCTGTCTGTGGATGGAGGATGTTGGGGGGCTGAAAAATAGCCCCTGGTCCCAGGGAGGGAAGAGAGCCCCCCATTCTCCCCAAGCTCCCCCCTGCAGACTCTGCAACCTCCTGATCCCACCAAACCCTCCTTCCATCCCACCAACCCCCCCCCACAGATGCTGTCTGCCCCACTGAACACCCCCACAGACTTAAGTTTAAGTTCAATTAAATAAAGTTGGTCCAATAATAGATATTACCCAGTAAATCCTTGCCTCTGCAGGCTCTGTGCATCTCCTTTAATATCATATGATGAAGTGAGCTCTTGCTCACAAAAACTTATGTGTCTCTGTCCAAAAAATGCATAGTAATGTTGGGGTGATGTTGTAGCTGTCATGGTTCACGATAAATGTATACTGCAAGTCTAATTAAAGATACCATCCACAAAAATCCTTTCCTCTCACATTCCTGGACCATCACTGCTACAACATTCCCCCAACTTATTATAAATCTTTTGATCACTTTTTTTTTTTTAAGCTATACGAGTCTATTCTCTTGTTTTCTTTGTAGAAAATGTATTAACTGGCACTTACAATTTTTACTTTATTTTGGCTCAGAATAGATATGAAAGTCCATAATTAGATATTGGGGCTAAGTACAGACATTTGGGGATGTTAGGAGAACATTAAATGAGTTCAAAATGGCCACCTGATAGCAGGTAAATTGGCATGCGGGGCTAGTGGTGGTGTGGGGGAAGCCAGGTAGGGAGGATCAGGGGTTCATTGGGGGGTGCGTTGCAGGCAGGACCTGCAGGTAGGGTCAGGGGGCAAGCACAACTCATGGGTGGGGTTTGGGGGTAGGTGGTGTGGGGAGGGGGTAGGCATGTTCCATGGGAGCGACTGGGGGATGGGGGAGCAGGTGCAATCCAGGGGGTGTTTCTGGGGTCCAGGAACAGGGAGGCTGGTGGAGTCCACAGGGGTGTTTGGGGGGATCAAGGCAGTATCTTGGCAAGCCACAGAGAAAGATAAGCTAGAGAGCACAATATCTACCTTTGGATGAAGAGCGCATTACTACTGTTGCATCTTGAAGGCAATGCTTCTAGATTTATGTTATAATTTCCTGATATTTTACTGCATGGTCTGATATATTCTTCCTAGAGTTGTTTTACCATAGGGGAGACCTCTAATGCCTATACAAACTAAGGCAGAACTTAACTCAATGTGTTTTTTCCATGACAAATCACCTGCTTTTTACCTTTAACATTAAAAGTGACAATACATGGGTGGTGGTGGGTCTTCATATCATTACAGGATTCAATCTTAGGCTGCCTATACATGTGCTGAGGCGTGGTGGGCACATTTTAATTCAAGCAGTTCCTGGAGAGCCACTGTAATTAAAATGTATCATCATTACATCTATTAAGCTCCCACATGTTTAAAAATGAATGCAGGATGCTTTAGCAAAACTTCATTCGATGGAAAAAGGGTTAAAAATCAATAGAGAATATTACTTAAAATGAATGGAACAAACTGGCCAAAGCTCTGTAAGCTAAACCACTCAAACTTTAGCGTATATAGATTTAGTCAAAGAAACATTATAGTAATGGAATACATACTCAACTCTCCCCTATCATTCTATGCAAATATGTGAAAAATTACAGCATAAGAGGAACTAAAACTGAATTAATTTCCAAACTCAGGCTGTGGCTGCTGCTACTATTGAATATATACTGCATTCTTCTCCAGCAGCTAAAACCTTAATCAGCACACCATTTAATTGCTTATTTTACTGTGCATAATAAATCCAAATGCATATTTTATCTGAACGTGTTAATATACATGTTATTTATGCTCAACATGGTGCCAGCTTCCAGCAATGGTTTTTGAAAGGGGCTATATCTACATGATACATATAATTGGGGAAAAAAGAATAGCAGAAGGCCAGAGATGACACTTTTACAAGTATAGGCATACCTCAGAGATATTGCGGGTTCGGTTCCAGACCACCACAATAAAGCGAATATCACAATAAAGTGAGTCACACGAATTTTTTGGTTTCCCAGTGCATATAAAAGTTATGTTTACACTATACTGTAGTCTATTAAGTGTGCAATAGCATTATGTCTAAAAAATAATGTACATACCTTAATTAAAAAATACTTTATTGCTAAAAAATGCTAACCGATGGAAAAATGGCACCGATAGACTTGCTCGACACGCAGCATTGCCACAAACCTTCAATTCGTAAAAAACACAATATCTGCAAAGCGCAATAAAGTGAAGCGCAATAAAATGAGGTATGCCTGTACAATGAACATAGAAAGAGAAGACACATTAAAGCCTAGTTCTGCTATGTAAGCTTACAAAATCTTCTTCAAGTACCATACAGGGACAAAAATCTAATTATCTGATTACTATAACATTAAACTCCAACACAAGTATATATCCCTAGAGCAAAAACATAATAGGGGATGTAATAACAAGAACTATCAAATACAAGAACAATTTGATAATGGTAAAGGAGGGACTGTAAAGAAAATTATTAACAATTAAAAACAAAGTGAAGTTGTTCAGTAACAGGCTCTGACTAAAGCATTCAGTTTGGAAAGCACTTTTATGTTTTTGTAATGGTTTTGTAATGGTAATATTTTCAACAACCATAGAAATACATCTCATTATAAAGTCATTCCCTGAACACGCATTGCACATCACATACTGAGAAAAACTAATATCTTCTCCTTCATACAGATACCACTGCGAGCCCGAGCAGTCCCCAAACTACAGATCAGTGGACACTACCCTGGTAATAAACTAGTGGTTTAAAGTTGTCACCATTGCTATTTTTTCATACAAGAAATTTAAAATCACATGGGAATATTATGAATAATCTATGAGCTTTAAATAACCAAGGGACAAACGTCAAGTTTTAATGAGGACCATTGTATTTTAAAACCAAAGTAACAACTCTACAGATAAAGCTATAACTCTTTCATTTGATTTTGACCCTAGTCTTATATTTTCAAGATAAATCCTTTTTTCTTAAAATATGTCATGTACAGCTGCATGACAGACAATTTTGGGGGGCAGAAAGGCTATTTTGAAGTTGTTTGATATTAGGGGGCCATGAGTTTCTTAAAGAAGATACTTCACTCTATTCAGAATTTTTGAGACATTGTATCTCGCAGTGAATCTGAGTAGGAATTTCAGGTTTTTGTTAGTCATTTATTATTAATGTGACATTGTGCCTTGGAATACATTTGAAGAAACTGGGTAGTTATCAGTGAGGCAGAGTTTTAAGAGATGATATAAGTGCTTTAAGTAATAAGTGTTGGCAACATCTGAAAAAGTAAAAGTTAAGTTCATTTAACAAGCATTTCATCTGCCACTTTTGGATCTGTGAACCATTGATTCAAATTCTCTCTGGAAAGAATTCCTTACAGTATCATAGAGAAATGCTTCTCTTCTTCAGAGGATTAAGAATACTGATTTGATAATACCCCTACCTGCCCCTGATGACCTGCTAGAGACCCAAGAAATCAATATTACTCTTGTTGCCTGGAAATGAAAAGCAAAAGGGCAAAAGCTCCTCTCTCCTAGACTGCACTCTGCAGAATAAAGTTTCTCATCTGTGTTAAGATCATTGAGGTTTCTCTATCAAACTAGACTACCTGCTGGTCAATGTCTATAACAAACAACATATGTGCTGCTCTTCTATAATATCAATCTATCCAAAGTATACATAAAAGTATAGGTTGCACATTAAATATTATTCAGCTGGTCAGTTGAACTGACTGACCTTCCGAAATATTGTCCATTTATTATTACACAATTTACATGGCTATTTCATTCATTAATATTCATTAAATCTAAATGCACACTATGATTTATGTAACTTTGAAAAGATCCTTGAGCTGTTATACTCTTCTGTTTGCATCTTCTTGCAAAGTCATCCTCATATGAGGCAAGAGCAGTGTTGCTGAGATTTTTAACTTCAGGGAATATTGTCACACCACAGAGCTTTTGAGGAAGAACAATACAAGATAAAAGTGGGGAAAGTCAGAATAAGAAAGATTCCTGTGTTCACTCTTAAAATTTCCTAAAAAGAGAATTATAAACTCAGTCAAAAAAGGACTTTTTTTGAAGAAACTATCCTAATTGAATGCTTTATTTCACTTCTTGTGATTAAACATTTAACAGGTTAATTTAAAACCCTTTAAAACAGACAAGTGGCTGAACACATGTGCTAATCGTATCAGACTTCACAGCAGAAAACCACACACGTAAACACTGTTATTTCAATGGAAAAATTCAATTACAAAAGATTTCCTAATGGGCTTAGCTAATGAAACACAGGAGAATTTGGATTGGACTTATCTTTTGTTCTAAGTAGAAAAAAAATACAGGCGTCTATATAATACATGAAAGTGGGAAAAACCTATTGTCCTTTTCCTTGGATATGTTTAGAAAGACAGAGCATAATGGTGATATGTCTTCACAGTGGCACTGGTGAGACCATGGGTAGTGTACTGTATCATATTTTGGTATCAAGGCTTTACATAGAAGGCTGAAAGCTGAAAGGGATTTAGATAAGAGCCACAAGAATCATTTCAGATTGGGAAAACATGCCTATAATGAAAAAACTAAAATGCATAACCACTTAATATTATGAAAGAGCAAGTTGAGGCAGCTGGGTTATGGTCAAAAACAAATTACACAGGAAGAAGATACATACTTTATGGAACGCAGCTTTTTTATCTAGCAGGCAAAGATACAACAAAAACCAAGGACTGGAAGTTTATGCTTAAAATAATATATATATATATATTTTACAGGAAAATTAATTCTTGCAGTAGTTTCCTAAAGTAAGTAATAGAGAATCTTTAATCAGAGACCTTAAATCCAGGATTGCTAAATTGAAAAAAAATATATAGTTCCATCAATGCTCATTGGCCAATTTTTTTTATTACATGTCCAAATAATTACTTAATTTAGACTCAGTGAGAGACAGGTAAGGAAAGAAAGTGAATGATAAAAACAGTAAACTTAAGAGTGATTATATACAAATGACATTTGCCTACAGAACAGATCTGCTTCTTGGGTTTATTCAGTCTCTTCTGTATATTTCAACACAACCACCACCAAAACAGCTATGTGAAAATAAGATGGATTTTATTCTCTGAAGCACTATTAGTTAAACTCCAGATTGAGAGCCAGATCCTGCCTTCAGTTATACTTCCAACTGCTCTGGAAATGATTACTCATTCTTTTAGAACCCAAATTTCTCTCAACAAAATTGTCCAGACTTGAAACAAATGGACACCTTGCTGGAATCACCTGACCCTAGCTCTCTTTTTTGCTTGGTGCAGAGGGCTGGACCTGATAATCTTCCGATGTCACTTCCAGCCTTGCAGTCCATGAATCTATGGAAATCTGAAGACAAACGGGGCAAATATTTTGCTGAGGAAATTTTATTAGTGGTGATGATGAATAAGAATAGAGCTTTGGGTCCAGACAGAAGTGTAGCTCCCCGCTATAACTGAGAAGGCTTTGCAGGAAGCGTTGTGAGTTACAGTGATCCCCCGGACCAAAGAGGACTTCACTGTTGGTTCCAGGGGGGAGGGGAATCTAGCAGCTGTCTGCAGCCTGCAGCTGGTTTCCTCTAGCAAGGGCCCCTTTACACTGAAAGTCTTCAAAGTTTTCAGAATGGGATGGAGAAAGGGAGGAGGGAGAGCTCATTTTAGGGGTTCCCCAGCCCATGCTGGAGGGTGGGGTGGGGAAATTGGAGCCCCTCCACTGGGAGGGAGGGCTCCAATACACCTCTCCCACCCTCCAGCCGGGGCTGAAACCGCCCCCCCCGACCAAATTCCCTCTGTTCCCTTTCCCCCCTCCCATTCTGAAAACAGCAACAGGCTGGCAGGCAGCACAGACAGAAGTTACAGAAGCTCCTCTGTTTTGAAACATCACCCAAATGACTATTTTTAAGCGGTCTACAGGCATGCACTTGTGTTTGGTCACAGCTGTAAACTGCTTTCTGTGGCCAGATTGGGCAAAAATTGTCACTTCTGCCTGCACCCTTTGTTTCCTGTTGGAAACCCAAATGGTGTGTGAACAAGTGACACTTAAATTTCTAGTTCTATCCAAACCCCTGAGGTAAGTGGGGAAGCAAAAGGCAGAATTGGAAGTCCTTGCACAGTCATGGAACTATGACATTATCGAAATAACGGAGACTTGGTGGGAGAGTACACATCACTGGAGCACTGTCATAGACAGGTACAAATTGTTCAGGAAAGAGTCAGGGAGAAGAGGAGGATGAGTTGCACTTTATGGAGAAGTATGATTGCTTAGAGCTCCAGTATGCAACTGGAGATAGGCTTGTTGAAAGTCTCTGGGTTAGGGTCAGAGGGGAGAGCAACAAGATGTTTTAGTGGGTTTCTGCTATAGATGACCAGAATAGGAGGAAGTGGTAGATGAGTTTTTCTTCAAACAGCTAGCATAAGTTTCCCAATCACAGGCCCTGGTTCTCATGAGGAAGTCAATCTCCATGACATCTGCTGGAAGGGCAATACAGCAGTGCACAGACAATCCAGGAAGTTTTTGGAGAGTGTTGGGGACAACATCCTAGTGCAAGTGCTGGACTGGCCAACTAGGGTCTGTGCTCTCCTTGATCTCCTTCTCACAAACAGGGATGAATTAGTGCTGAATGTAATAGTGGATGGCAACTTGAGCAGCAGTGACCATGAGATGATTGAGTTCAGGATCCTGAGGAAAGGAAGGATGTAGAACAGCAGAGTAAGGACTTCAGAAATTCAGACTTTGAGTTGCTCAGGAAACTGAAGGGCAGGATCCCCTGGGAAGGCAGACTGAGGGGGAGAGGAGTCCAGAAGAGTTGGCTGTACTTTAAAAAACCTTACTGAGAGTGCAGGAACAAACCATCCTGATGCACAGGAAGACAAGCAAGTATGGCAGAAGACCAGTTTGGTTCAGTAGAGAACTCTTCAATAAACTAAATCACAAAAAGGAAGCTTATAAGAAGTGGGATCTTGGACAAATAACTAGGGAGTAGTATAAGAGTATTGCTCAGGCACGCAGGGAAGAAGTCAGGAAGTCCAAAGTACAATTGGAATTGCAGCTAGCAAGGGATGTAAAGGAGAACAAGAAGGGCTTCTACAAGTAACAAGAGGAGGATCAGGGAAAGTGTGGGTCCCTTACTGAATGGGGGAGGCAACCTCATGACAGAGGCTGAAGAAAAGGCTGAAGTGCTCAATGCCTTTTTTGTCTCAGTCTTCACAGGCTCCCAAACTACTGCACCAGGTAGCACAGTCTGGGGAGGAGGTGAGCAGCCAACAGTGGTAAAAGAACCATGCAGGGACTATTTAGAAAAGCTGGACTTATACAAGTCCATGGGGCCAGACAGGATGAACCTGAAGGTGCTGGGAAAGTTGGCTGACGTGATTGCAGAGCCACTGGCCATCATCTTTGAAAAGTCATGGTGATCAGGAGAGGTCCCAGATGATTGGAAAATGGCAACCATAATTCTCATATTTAAGAAAAGGGAAAAGGAGGGTCCAGGGAACTACAGACCAGTCACCCTCACCTCAGTCTCCAGAAAAATCATGGAGCAGATCCTCAAGGAATCAATTTCTAAGCACATGGAGGAGAAGAAGGTGATTAGGAACAGTCAGCATGGATTCACCATGGGCAAGTCATGCCTAACCAACCTGATTGCCTTTTATGATGAGATGGCTGGCTCTGTGGATATGGGGAGACCAGTGGATGTGGTATTGATTTTAGCAACACTTTTGATATGGTCTCCCACAACATTTTCAAAGGCAAGCTAAGAAAGTATGGGATAGATGAATGGACTGTAAGGTGGATAGAAAACTGAGTGGAACATCGGGCTTAGAGGACAGTAATCAATGGCTCAATGCCTAGTTGGCAGCCGGTATCAAGTGGAGTGCTCCAGGGGTCGGTCCTGTGGCTGGTTTTGTTCAATGTCTAAATCAGTGACCTGCAAGATAGCATAGGGTACACCCTCAGCAAGGCTGCAGATCAAGGAATATTTTTAGCCCCCTTGATGGGTGGAGTAGTAGATATGCTGGAGGGTAGGGCTCCAAGCTGGGGAGAGTAGTAAATATGCTGGACAGTAGGTCTAGGATTCAGAGTGACTTAGAAAAATTGGAGGATTGGACCAAAAGAAATCCCATGAGGTTCAACAAGGACAAGTGAAAAGGACAAGTGAAAAGGACAGAACAATCCCATGTGCCAATACAGGCTGGGTGCTGACTGGCTGGGCAGCAGCTATACAGAAAGGGACCTGAGGGTTACAGTGGACAATAAGCTGAGTATGAACTGGCAGTGTGCCTTTATTGCAAAGAAGGCTAACAGCATACTGGGCTGCATTGGTAGGCGTGTTGCCAGCAGGTCAAGTGAAGCGATTATTCCCCTCTATTCAGCACTGGTGAGGTCACATGTGAAGTAATGTGTTCTGAGTTTTGAGCCCCATACAGAAAGGATGTGGACATACTGGAGAGAGTCCAGTAGAGGGCAACAAAAATGGTGAGGGGACTGGGGGACATGACTTATGAGAGGTTGAGGGAACTAAGCTTATTTAGTCTAGAGAATAGAAAACTAAGAGAGTATTTAATAGCAGCCTTCAAGTACCTGAAGGGTGGTTCAAAAGAGGATGGAGCTAGACTGTTCTCAGTGGTGGCAGATGATAGAACAAGTAGGGAAGTTTAGGTTAGATATTAGGATGAATTTTCTCACTAGGAGGATAATAAAGCACTGGAACAGGTTACCTGAGAGGTGGTAGAATCTCCATCCTTGGAGGTTTTTAAGACCTAGCTAGACAGAGCTTTGGCTGGGATGATCTAGTTGGGGCTGGTCCTGCTTTGAGCTGGGAGTTGGACTAGATGACCTCTGGAGGTCCCTTCCAACCCTAACTTTCTATGATTCTATCCCTTGCAAAATGGAGCATATTGATGTAGAAATCACTGACTCATACAAACAGCCAAGTTCACAATGCTATTTGTACACAGTCACTTTCCAGAGTTGAATCAAACTTTTGGGCTGATGCTGTTCCTATTTAAAGCAGGGGCAAAATTCCAGTTGTGTAGGATCCATCCCTTTACATATAAAATGATTATTGATGCCACTGCTACACATTACCTATATTGTGCAATTAACTGGTTAATCGCACAATACATTTAGACCAGCCATAAGTGCCAAGTAATTATCAAAAAATAAAAATGACTATCCAGCTACAAAAAGACCTAACCAGCTATTGAGTTAGTGCTTGAAAACATGTAACAACTCTATAGCTAGTTTCTATCCCACTTTAATTTGAGCATGTAGCAGGGCCCTGAGACTAAGATTATCAAGAGCACAGCAGGTGATGCTGTCATAGGCATTCCTTTTTAAATACATAATACAGTTAAAGCAAATCTGTGTGGAACACTTTAAACTCCCTGGACACTCCATTGCTGACTTGAGGATGGCTGTTCTTAGGTAGCAAACCTTTTAAAAAAAACATTTAAATTGGAAATTGCAGAAAAAAATCACCTGCAGACTGGATTGTGTTAAGAATGGTTTTAAACAGGGGCTATGGATTTTATCCCATTACCTGAATTAGCTTTTGTGACACCTTTATGTCTACGGATTTACTGCTTGCTTGTTTGCCTCCCAGCACTCTCCCCTCCCCTGCTCCCCTCTCCTTGTTTCTCTCCTCCTCCCTCCTGCCTTTTATATGCACATTTCTCTACCCTTCCTTTACACTGCTTTGTGAAGTACTTTCATAGCATCTGATAAAGTGATCTTCAACCTGCAAAAGCTTGTGGTATATAATATACATTCTGGTTAGTTTATAAGGTCCAAATCTACCTTACCTTCTATACCTCTCTCTATCATCATCCATGGGTCAGTAGATGGATCAAGTTTCTGACACACCTGTTATCTGTAAGGTCTTTGCTAGGTTTGCAATGTCAAATGTTTCAGAGAGCATGTCACACATTTGATACCTTTCAAATATAAATTAAGTTTCAGACTTCAATAAAGTAACTCAAATGGCAACCTTAATTCATTTTGAACATTTAGCAAATTTGTCCTAAGGCTAAGTGAAATTTGACACAGTTGTGAAAGGCTTTTTCTTGATGAAAGCAATTCAAGGGCATTAGTCAAATGAAGGATTAAGGCAGTGGATTGGTCAGCTTTTATCTACTAAGAAACAAGAAATTAATAGAAGGACGAGGTTATTTCTGAGCCTAAAAAGTAGCAAAATTACATGCTGCAAGATGAATTTATGGACTTGGTGAACAGGAGTAGCAAGCAGAAGTTCTGAAGTAGGAATGCATTGCTTTGTTTTTACTCTATAGAAGGTAGTACATATGAACGACAAAGAACTGCAGCAACTTGCTTCAGATGAGTTCTGTTTTGCTTTATGGTAGAAAACCAGACAGTTGCATACAATGCAAGTTGGTAGCCATACCATGAAAAATAACACTCTGCCTGGAAGCACAAGTGTCAATGTTGCTTTCTTAGATGGTACAAAGACATTTGGAAAAAACACATTTGAAAATGGTTACCAGGAATATTACAATGGGAAGAATAAGCAATAAAAGCCCCGAAGATGAGGACTGGAAGTCTGTGATAAAGGGGGAACCTATCTCCAGAGGAATGATGTAGAAAGCTACAAGGACATACCTGATGAGAATCCATGTGCTCTGAAAAAGGAGCCATCAAGAGAAGTTCCTCAACCATCTTAAGAAGGTGAACAATCATCATTGGTGACTATATATTAAAAAAAATGGACACAGAATTCAGCAAAAGGCACAATGGTGTGCTGTCTCCCCAGAGTAAATATGCAAATTGTAATGACAGTATTTAGAAGCTGTCAGTAGAGTCTCCACTCTTAATTACATGCACTGGAACCAGTGAAGAGGCATCATATAGAGCTAGACAAAACATTGATTTCAGTGATTTGTAAGGCAGCTGAAGACAAGGGATATCCAAGCAATCTTCTCTGAGAGTCTTCTAGTCTCACTATCAAGAAAAAGGGCAAGGCAAGAAACAAATGTTAAACCACTAGCTGTGCAGCTGGTGTGAAGCTGAAACCATTTTTTAGGTGAGCATTCTGCCTTATTTTAGTGAGAAAGAGGGCCAGACAAAAGGGAATGACTCAAAACCACAGCCGAAGACCAGCTGGAGCAAGCTGGAGATAATAAATAAACAACACAACACAAGGATGCTAAAAGGGAAATGTAGTGCAAACTCCAAGCCAAAGTATCACAACTAACTTAAATCAACAGGACACAGATTATAAAGAGAATGGATATTTTTAACTATATATAATATATCCCAACGCTAGGAACATGGGGGACTTCAGTTTGGCTTGAGGTCTTATAAAGTCACTAGTAAAACACTTTAACAGCTTCTAATGATCAGAGCCAATAATTTTCCAACACAAAAGTTATTACACCCTACATGAGATTATTCTATTTTGGGTGCCATTATAATACATAAATATGAATCCTAAAGATTGGTGATCATGTTGACTAATGTTGACCTGATGGGCAACATCAGAAAACAGAAAGCAGTCATGCATACATACACATATACAACTTGATACCACAAAGACTCAGGAAAATGATGAATAAAACTGGGAAGGAAAATAGAAAAATATAAGTGGAAATTCTTTAAAAAGTGTATTAGATGGCATCAAAGTAATGATTCCAGTCAATAAGAGGACAGCTTTGGCAAAAAGCTAATTCTGGTTCAGTGGTAAAGGCAAAGGTGAACAGGATAAGCCAGGTAAACGTTTACCAATTGCCTAATATTGATCCCAGGTGACACAGCTCACTAGGCTTTTAGGGAAAATAGATATCATGAAACAAACCTGATTATATATGTTCTTAATCACATCATAAATTAGGTGAATAAACTTACCTACACAGATATAACATTACAATTTTGTCAGGTGTTCAGTTTAATACCATTCTGATTAGCATCACACAATATAAACAGCACACATATTATACTGATGAAGAACTGACTGGGAAATATCTAAAACGGAAGATTCATTTTCCAATGAGAGAAATTGCTAGCCAAGTTTTGCTGAGCTTTGTACAACCCAACACTGACTTTTAAAAGGATCCAGATATTATAATGAACAAGCAGCACTAAACATGAACTTTAAAAATATTACTGTGGTGCAATAAGCTGATATGATTGCTACTTGTAAAACCAATGCAGTGACAAGTCAGAGCTAATATTATTTCTCTGCTGGTGAGACTTGATCCTGGAATGCTGCATACATTTCTATAGTCCACATTTTTAAAAAGTTATTGAGAAATAGACTATCTAGAAGGAGCCAAAATAAGAATTAGACTGTTGGAATAAATGCTTTTCAGTGAGCGACTTAAAAGAGCTCAGTGGCCATACTGTTTCCTTGCATATTGAATGCAAAATGACGTACAAGATAATAACTCAGATTCTTCTCTGCTCCCCCAAAATTACATTTTATAGTATTCCTACTCATAGTACAAAGTGTTAAATAGTTAATTTGGAGTACTGGTGTTCAACCTTTTTGGCTGGCAGTCCAAATAGGCAGTGCCCAATCCCTCTGCAGGCCGGATCTGGTGGGGCCCCATCTGGCTGCACAGAGGGGTTGAGGAGCTGGGCAGCTGGGCCCCAATCCAGCTGCACAGTGGAAGTGGACTTGGGCTGGCCTCAACCTGGCCACACATGGAAAAGGGGCTGTGAACAGGCCCTGACCTGGCCCCAATCCTGCCCTGTGGGGGAAGGGCAGGTAGAAGAGGAAGGTGCTTAGCCTGGCCTGGCCCAGCCCCAAACTAGCCATGTAGAGGGAGGAGGTGTAGCCTGGCTTCACAGAGAGAAAGGGGTGAAGCCTGGCCCCAACCTGCCTGCACAGAGGGAAGAAGGAGTAGTCTGGCTCCGATTTCCAAACCTGTGGGGGACTCTACAGGCTGGATTCCAAGGCTCTGCAGGCTACATTTGGAGGTTGAGCACCCTGCTTTAAAGAATGATTTAGAAGGGATTTTCTTTAAAATAATCCCTTAAAACCCATTAAAATGTAATTAATTAAAACTAACAGAATAAGTAGTAGTATTGCTGTTACTGGGGCAGAAATCATTCAAATTGAAAAGTACTAAGAAGGCACATCTACATGTGCAATTAATGCACATGAATAAAACTCTGGGCTTATTGCCCCCAAGTTTATTGCTCCCAGGTGCCTCACTTGAACTTGAACTCAGGAGCATTACATTCTGGAGTTTATTCATGTGCAGCACATTGAGCCAGGCTGGAGCAGTCCCATATGGCAGAGGGCCCCTGGGGTTAGCCTGGTGGCCCAGGGCTGCTCTCTCTCGCTTTTTTCTTTACAGCAGGATAATACTTGCAAAAATGCAGTTGACTAATTAGCTGCACAGTAAATGTGCACATCTTCCCATATGCCCCTATTAGGCTGGAGTAAACTACTCTGCAGAGTAAATTAGTTTACTCCAGGATAATAGGGGTGCACATGTAGACACACAATGTTTACTGTGCAGGTAATCAGTAGGGCTGTGCAAAGCTTCATGCATCAATTCAATTTGGAGGACATTTGGCCCAATTCGGTGGCCAAATCTCCGAATCTGAATCAAATCGGAAGTTCTGAATTGAATTCGAAGCCTCCAAATCAATTTGGAAAAGATTTGGAGAGATTCAGAGATTCAGATCAGCTGGGGAGAGGCAGGCACAGCTGGGTGGCTGCAGGTTCTCCCATGGCTCCTTTGGCTGTGCCTACCTCTCCCTGGGCAGGGGGAGAAGCAGGAGAAGCCCCCATGGCTGTCCTGCCCATCCAGTCCCACACCTAGCTCCAGCCTAATGGCACTAAAAAAAAAAGTCCTGCACTCACTAGATGCAGAAATGGTAACTGGGGCTTCTGGGCTCTTGTGGCACAGCCTGGCCACAGCAAGGGGCAGTGGGGATCACGCCACCCCACTTGGCAGTCACATGGGAGCCGTTGCATTGCGTGGGTGCAGCACAGCTCAGCTGTACACAGTCTGGGAGCTGGAGCTTGTCACTACTCAGCCCCAGTGGCCCTAGCTCCCAGGCAGTGGGTGGCACCCTGCGGGGCTGCGCTGCACCCACATGATGGGGCAGCTGCCATGTGGTTGCCTAGCAGGGGGGAGCAATTCCCACTGACCCCTCCGTGCCCCATGTTGTGCAGGGTGGCTTTGCCATGAGCCCTCAGAGGCCTTTTTTTTAAGTGCTGGGAGGCTGGGGCTGGGCAAGAGATTGGGCTGGGCAGGACAGCCATGGGGGCTTCTCCCATGGTTCCCTCAGCCCAGGGAGAGACAGGCACAGCCAGAGGAGCTGCAGGACAACCTGCAGCCACCCAGCTATGCCTCCCTCTGCCTGGCCAATCCAAATCTCTGAATCTGCACCGAATCAGCACCAAATTTCCAATTCTGATTCAGCTAAATCAAATGAGGACAGTGATTCGAATCACCGAATTTAATTACTGTCCTCCGAATCGGCCAAATCAAAATCTGAATTGAATACTTCCTTATTTGCACAGGCATAGTAATTAGTCAACTGAGTGGTAAACACTTTGCGTAGATGTGCTTAATGTTCCCGCAATTAAACCCACTGTAGACACTGCCATCAACATTCCCCGACATGGCAAACACCAACTGGCTAAAGGCGAAGAGAAGAATCAAGAGCCTATAACCGCACCTCATAAGACATTTTGAAGGTTTTCATTAGAATTAAATTCAAGCTTGGGGAAAGGAAGCAAAAGTTAACTCATTAAAGGGAAATGAAAACTGTGTTTGCATATAATTTCCTTTTGCCTATTTGCTCCTTGGCAGCTGCACATGTGAGATTGGGAGTAAGAAATTTTGTTTTGTTTGTTAAATCACAACAAAATTAAGGGTTATATTAAATAGGTCTAACTGAGAAATTATGGAAGATACTTGAACAAAGCTTCCATGTAAAATAAATGAATAAATAAATACAAACATTGCCATTTCAGCTTTTGATACTCTTATGCTTGCCCTAAAAAGACCACCACTGGTGGTACTAAAAACTCAGCTCTTACTTAGCACAGTTAAAACATGAGCAAATGCATGTTCAAGAAGTTTAGTATGTGTTAAGTGCCATTGTAGCTTTGCAAAGTTGCTTCCCTTCAGGTGATGAATATCAATTAACTTTAATAGGTCACAGCATGCCAATGATTTGCAACTGTTTCAAGTCAACCTGTGACCATATCCTGAGCAATGTGAATGACCAAATGGGAAATGGTCTCAGTCCATTCAAAGTTTTATAGAAGATAACCAACATCTTGAGCTGTACCAGGACACAGAGTATAGCTCAGACGTTACATATACATGTATTCCTCAACTGCTTAACAGTTGAACTGCTGTTTTCTTCACTGTCTGATGTTTTCAGGTGATTTTTGGGGAACCACAAAGTACAGCATATTACATCACTATAATTCAGTTTGCAGGTCACAAACCCTCAAGGAACTGTGGTGATGTCCATTTGAGAAGGAGGAAACATTGCTATCAAATAGACATGTTTGAAGAAAAGTTGGTGAGGAAAAAAATGCTAGAATTTCAAAATTTTCCCATTCCAAACTTCTTTTCACGAAAAACAGATGCATAGAGTGAGTGTGAAACATGCACGTGTGCACATGTGCATGCATGCGCGCACGCACACACACACACACACACACCCTGCTAAGGCCAGAATATCCAATTGCCTGAAGTTTAAAGCACTTACCTGGGATGTGGGAGACCAGATGTTCTGTAAAGCTCTGGTTTGATTTACAATTTTACCTGCATGCTATCTCACTGCTGATGAGACTGGGGAGATGAGCAACTGTCATTCTCAACTTCCTAGTTTTCCCCAAAAGAAAGAAAGAAATAGAGCCACAATATTATTCTGCTAGGGAACAGACAGTAATTTTGTACATTGGATATGTTTAATGTTCACCTTTTATTTTTAGTACTTTATCATAAACTTTACAAACTTTGCTTTTTCCAGCACACTGTAGGTCTACCCAGCAAGATTTCTGTTTGATTAGGGTTAATCGGTGTTCAGAGAGTGCATAAAACAGACTGTAAAATCCCTTTCCAGTGTCAAAAGTGGTAAAAGTCAAGCAAGCATTAACCTGGCAGACTGAACATGTTGCTAAAGATTGCTTAATATAATTTTCAGTTCATCAATACCTTCACAACTAAGAATGAGTAGAGGTCTTTGGAGACATTTGGTATTATGTGTAGCTAATCACTGGACTTTTCAACAAGCTGAAATATGCTACTTCTCAGAGCGGTAATGCAGGGTAATTCTAAATTGTTGGCAACATTATATAATTTCAAAAGTCTTTCAGAAGTAATGGTTCTAAGAAACATGGAAAAAATAGATTTTCTTGCCTACCTGTCTGCTTGCATTGAAGTGTCTTAACACCTGTGCCTGAAGTTTTTAAAAGAAAGGTTAATTTAAAAACATGTTGTGAGAGGAAACCACATTGAGAATATTGGACTTAAATATTTTTTTTATTTCCTGCCCATAGCATGGCAGTGGTTGTGAAAGTGAAAATACACCAATAGCTTGACCACTCAGAAATGATACATCTGACTAACCATTTAATCATGGGTCGAAGGACAATGTAGTCAGCGTATAGAGCTTATACGCTGAAGTAGACAACTATAATTAAGTACCTCCAAGACCCATGATGTAAAGCACTGTAGAACAGCAAAGATGTATCATTACCAAGAGTGACAATGAGTCCCAGTAGTGAAGTTTGTCATTGTGGATTCAACTAAGGCCACTAACACATTTCAGAACAGCAACTGAACAGCTGTCAAAAGGTAATGACTCTCAGACATTATGCTATTTAAAGCATTGAGCTAGAGGTTATAAGCACCTATTATTAATCCCCTGAGCTAGCCAGTCTCTCTTCTTACTTGCCATGTCCAGGTTTTAGGCACTATAACTAGGACTTCTATATGACAAACAATGCCTAAAGAATGATGATGACCTATTCTTATCTTTGTATGGAGGAAAGATATTCAATCAAGAAGAATTGTTCTGTGTCCATGTTAAAGACTTTCAGCTATTGCTTACTCACCAGGAAGCAAGTATTGTTAAAAGTGGCTTGCTTTAATAGTTGCCATCATTCATTGTTATACTTGAAGATATAATGAAACAAATTCTAAGCAGATAACCAAAATTGTCCAGTCTATATGTAGATTGTTTTCTTGTGCTCTCAGCTACTTCTAATCTCTTAAGCTTCTCTTACATTCTAATTTACTGGGCAATGTTCACGAAATCTGGGAAAGGAAAACTTACTAAAAATAAAGTGGTGGCTCCGCAGTGGGAGCAAGCAGTTCTCATGGTCTCTGCAGCCCAGCTGGGGAGGGAGGGAGTGGGGGGCTGCTGGCATAAAGGGGAGCTTCCAAGGTGGCTCCTGTTTCTTCCTCTCACCCCTGAGAAGGCTGCCTGTTGTGTGGCCCTGCCCATCTCCACCAATCAAGGGGTAGGATAGATGATGGATAGCCCTCTTAAACAATCAGCAGTGAGGGGAGAGGCTACCAGGGCCCCTTGGTCAATCAGAGATGTGAGAAGACCCTGTCATGACAAGCCTGTGAAAATGGCAGCCAACCCCCCAATCTGCCTGTGAAATTGGCCACCTGGCTTTTCAATTTGGCTAAGTCCTAGCCAAAGGATTATAGTGAAGTAGGCCTGGAAGGGACCTCACAAGATCATCAGTCCCCTCCCTTGCGCAAGGCAGGTGTGTTCCTGACTAAATCATCCCAGGCAAATGTCTGTCCAACTTGCTCTTAAAACTTCTAAAGATGGAGATTCCACAACTTCTCTAGTTAGCCTGTTCCAGTGCTTGACCATCTTCATAGTCAAGAAGTTCCTCCTAATCTCTAACTCAAATTTTCTTTGCTGCAACCTGAGGACTTTGCTCCTAGTCTTGTCCCCTACCATCACAGAGAAATGCCTGTGTCCATCCTCTCTATAACTGCCCTTCAGGTACTTGAAGGGTATTAAAAAATCCCTCTCAGTCTTCTCTTCTCTAGACTAATAACCTTGGCTTTTTCAACATTTCCTCATATATCTTGCTTCCTGGGCCCCTAATAGTTTTTTGTTGTTCTACACTGGACTCCCTTCCAATCTGACCACATCTTTCTTGAAGTGTGGGGACCAAAACTGGACACAGTACTCTAAGTTAGGCCTCACCAGTGCCAAATAGAGCTGAAGAATTAGATTCCTTGATTTGGAAGTGACACTCCTTGTCTTTTTGTGATGAGCACACTGCTGGCTCATATTCAGTTCATGGTCTACTGTAACCCCGAGCTCCTTCTCTGCAGTACTGTATCCCTGCCATCATTTCCCAGTTTGTAACAGTGCATACAATTATTTTATCCCAAATGAAATTTGGTTTTGAACTACTAGTAACAACTGTCTATATATATCCATAGTTACACACAATTTTTCATATTGATGAACCAGTTCATAAAAACACTCAGCCTTATTAAGGTAGGGTTAAAAACTTATTCAGCATTTCACAGAGATCTAGTTTTTCAATTAGTTATCTCCATTATTTAAATTTGAACTATAAAGTTCTGTGCAAATGACTACTGCCACTCTCAGGGCTGCTTAGGAAGTTTTTAAGATGCTCTTATTGATAATCTCAGGAAATTAACATTTTTATAGGTAAGAAAAATACAGGAAATAGCCCATAGTTCTTTGCAACACAATTAAAATTTATGCCAATTTGTATTTCCCAGTGAGTTTTACTAGAGGTAACTAATTGCTTTGAAAACAATTTAGTGTCAGACTCATTTCGTAAACAGAGACATTTAAAAAATTTTTAAAAAATATGTTGCATCTTTACTATTCTTTATGTGTTTTCCCTGCACATGAACTGTCAAAGGTTATGTTTTTAACATTACCTTAATGGGTAGCAGGTAAACCTACAACTTTCATTATCAATAGAAATCCAATTCTTGCCCCCCCCCCAAGAAACTGTTGACAGAAAACAATTTTCTTTTTTTAACTGAAAATGTCTGGTTTCTTTACATGACTCTTCACCGTATTGTTATGCATTTATTTTAGAATACAGGCTAGATCTCTATACTTTTGCAGTTTACTTGGAATAAGTCTGCCATAAAGGGAAAACATGCATTTGCAGAACTCTTGCCATGTATTTGTTGCATTTCTTTGGAGATTTCAGACCAAGATTATCAACTGCAATCATGATTGAAATGGTATGGATGTTGGAGGAAGGGAGATAGCCTCAGTATTGTTAGAACTGAATTATACTGTATAATAATTATATATAAGTACAATTTGAATTTCAACTGTACATAACTTTTAAAGGAATTTTATCTGGAAATAAGAAACATCTATAACACATTTTCATTTGTAATTGATCACTGCAGTGCACAGGAACTTTAGAAAAACCCAGCAATCCTAATACTGGTAAGTTTTGTTAAGTAGCACAGCACCCATTCAATTCACAAGGAGTTTAAGATGTATTCCACGGATAGTTCTTCTGTGACCTGTATAATTTTTAAGTTACTCCTCCCTTTAAGGTCTGTCATACATTTTAAAAACTATCTTGAAAATAGTCTGATTATAATTACAGAAGAATCTTTCAGCAGCTGATGACAACTAAAGAGACCCAGTCAAAACTGTCCATTACCTAGGTAAGGGCAGCAGATCAGAATATAAACATGAACAAAAATATCTTGGTGCTGTCATTGTAAGATTTTATTTTTGTATGAACAATAGTTATAGTTTATATTAAAATAGGGCATAGTAAATGCATAGAAAGATACTGATAAAGAATGTCATGCATATTTACGTAGTTTACTTAGGCCTAAATCGGGATCCCAATCAAGTAAACTGTATTCTGCCATTTATTTAAAAGGAAACAGCATTTGATCCTTACAGATTAAATGTGGACCAGAGGCACAAAATTCAGATCCATGGTACTGCAGGTCGGGTACAGGAGGTGTTTAGATCAAGGGTTTTAGTTTGTACTATTAGAAGAGTTCAAATCCATATTTAGCATGGAATACAGATTTGGTGCCCTGGTTTGTCTGGCTATATTATGGAGTATTACAGAATTTAAAGATTACTTCCAAATAGGGCGATGACACATAAAACATCTGATGATACAAAACAACTCTCAGTGTTGTTTTCCATAAAGTGCTGCAATCATGTAAAATTCTTGGTTTTCATGAAACATGAAAGGCCTTATTAGCAAACACAAACTAGGGAGGACAAAAAAGAGAGGGATTTACCTAACCTAGATAAGTACAAATGTCACTTGTGAAAGAATATTTTAAGAAAATGCCATTTGTTTAAGAAAATCAAGCAAGCAGCATGCATTAGATTGTGAAACTGAGTTATACAACTTCTTTAACATTATATTAAAAAACTTTCTGACATTTGTATTTGTGCTAAGAATGCTGTTGGTGTGTATAAAGTGTCTGTATAGTTAAGTGGGTTTACTATATCTAAAAACATTTTTCATCTTAGTACTAGAACCGTCCATACCTAACTTCTTTCCATTTTGTTTACCTCAAAACTTTAATATTCCAAGTCTGAGAAAATCCCTGGGAAATAGAGCTGCTGTCCAAGGTAAAAAAAATGAAGAAAACACACCCACACTTGTTGGGTTTTTTTGTGAATGTATTTTTATGTATTTATGTCTACTGTGGAATTCCAGTACAACATGCATTTTATTTCATACATATCGTTCAGTAAAACACCCTGAACACCAGGGAGTAGTAGGTTTTATACATTTAGTATGGAGTCATTTAGCCATTAGGTTGGAAAACAGCGATGTAAGGGGAAAAAAGAAACTTTAAGAATGTATGCATATGCAGACAGCCAGTTCCTTGGCCACTAGAATTTTTGAAGCAGACAGAATACTTAGCTGTTCAATACTTTTATATTTTATAGGAAACTTACAAACCCTTTAAGGAAAACTCAAAGTATGTTCACCCTAGTATCATACACATCCCCAGACACACATTCAAATATAAACTAACAAGTACTGGATTTTACCACAGAAACTCAGGGAGTGTGTCAAACAGACCTAACCAGAAACTAGACATTTGCCAACTTACCTAAAAAGTCAATACAGCCATTAATATAATGCAATGTCTAGTACTGTACATAATTTTACCATTATATTTTGAAGTACTTTAATATTTCAGTTTTGCAGTTGAATACATAAAGAACAAAGCAGAAATCAAGGTATTCAAAAGGGAAGCTCTCATTTATCATCTACGCCACATATAATATATTCTAATGGACACATATATCATTCTAAGCAATCTTCTTTAGAAGGAAACATCTAATACCACATTTCTGGGTTTTTGGAAACTGTAATTAATGCTATTAGGTTTACAAATGTCTAAAGGACAGCAGAAAGGAAAGGGAAATACTTTTTCACTGAACTTCATTATTTAAAACCACACGAAGAAAGGATTGTATTTCTCTAAAGGGTTACATAAACAGGATTACTTTAAGCCCTGTCACAGCGGCAAACTTACATTTTGCTGAGATTTTTACTGTTTAACCCATAATAACATAATCTGCTCATAAACCAAGTTCCCAGTTTCAGAGGAGACTAGATTTATATTATTTAAATGTAAACTTATAGAAATATTTATAAATAGATTATTTCACTCTGGCACCTATTTAAACAATGGGAAACAATCAATATCCATATACTACCAATTCTACTGCAAGTGATTTCTTTGTTAGCTTAAACCAGTCAAATAATAAGAACAACAATGCTTTAAGAATTAGATTAGAGTGAATCAAAGTACAAAGTGGTACTCAGAAAAAAATGTTTTTGAAATAAGAAATACAAACCACTTATTTTCAGTTTTTACTATTGTATATACAAACTTTATTGCTAGGAAGGAGACAATGTGTATAAATATCAAGAAACAAAAAAAATCACAAATATACTTGGCTGCCCTAAGTGAATATAAAACTTGTTCATTTTAAAACTGAGCATTTTGGTTAGTTTTCCTCAAAATCAATGGCTATATTTTGACAAGAAACAACCCTGTAAACAGGTTTTAAAATACTATAAAATATGTACATCTTTTTTTAATAATTCCAACCCATACAATGTTATTATACATAGATCATATCACAATCTAAATCTATTTGCATGCTATTTTGAAATATGATTTGGTACCTATATTCTATGAATCTGCAATTGCAGATGATAAACACAAATAAGGATTTAAAATGCTACATCTCTATCTCTTTAAATATAAACTAAGATATTTAACAAAGTACCTGAAGACATTTTCATTACTGTGACACATTTGCTGTTAAAGAAAATCATCTCTACAACTTCTAATGTTAATACCACAAAGCTCCTTTGGTGCACATCAGTCTCAGGGTAACTCAGATACTGTCTGGCATCCAGTTTACAGGTGCCCCTTGCACCATCTTAAGAAATTAATTAAAACAGAAAAGATTTACAAGTCACTAAAAAGCACTCCCTTACCTTCTAAACCTGCTTCAATCAGCCCAAATTGTTCCAACACTTTAACAAAAAGCACAATCACGATCAAAACTGCTATCATTTCAAGCCCTTCCAAGTTCATGGTGAGTTAGGTCATGGTCCGACCACAGCCACTGAGAAAAGTGCTCTTCTGCCTGGCTTTGTAAAGCCATTAAACTACATTAAGAAGGCTACTGCAAGGGAAGGGGGGAGAGAGAGAGAGTGAGAGTGAATGAATGCATCCTGTCTACACTAGCAGAGGCCAGGAGTAGCAGCCGGATAAACTCAGGCCTGTCAGGATTATCTGTTTGCTCGTTATCACTCTTACACAGAAAGACAGCCATGCATGAAGTAAAGCACAGATCACCCAAGGACCCAGGAGGTCATCCAGTAAATGTCCCCTGTAAAAAAGACGTGCCTAGAGTGATAGTTAAACATCTGGGAATTTGCTGCTTCTTGTGCCAGTGCTGCCGGTTCTGTAGCATTGTTGTGGATATCCGGTTGCCTAGGTAACAGAAGCTAACTAGTGTGTGGACTCACATTGGACACTAAAAGGACAAAAAGGCCTTGTATCAAAATATAAAAGGAAACATAGAATAATCAGAGGATGATTTATTATTAAATTTACCTAACTTGAAATGTGTGCTTCGAGAAAACTAGTCTCCCCTAAACTAATCCAGTTGCTTTAAGATAAAATACTGCAGCCTAAGAATTGATCAAGGTATGACTTTTCAACTTTTGAATTAGTTTTTTTTTTCCAAAACCAGAGCTGGAATATTACGAATTAACTAGTGTTGCACCTCATACATAAGTATAACATTTTTTTAAAAATAATTCTTTGTGTATAGAGAATAATTCTTGTATTTAAAAAACAAAATGTGAATCTATTCTGTTTCACTGTTTCATCTCCTTTGGGTTTATAACTATGCAGGCTTAAGGTTGTGGGAAAAACTAAAAGCAAAAAACCCAAAAGTTATGAGCAAAAAAAGTTACTAACAAAAAAATCAAATCCCTTTCTTCATTCATATTTGCTAAACAAAACATTTTCCATGATTAACAGCAAGATAAAACAAACCTGCTAGTCACACACTAGATTTATAGGACCTTCCACAGCGGGGGAAAAATCATGGCCCTCCATCATTTCTATTATAGCTCACAATACTGGTATGGTTGCATACAATATACCATGAAATTCATGGTATAGGACTTACTATATAAGTAGTCGATAATTTAGCTTCTAATGGCACATCCACACATGCAAGCATGTTCACTTACAGCAGCTCAAATAGAACACGTACAAATCTGAGCCAGGGCTTTTTGCCTCAGCACACATGCTGTGGAGCACTTTGTTGTGGAGCAAATTGTGCCACTTGGGGCAAAAAACCCTTCCTGGATCCTCCTGGATCTGCAGCCAGGGGGAGCTAGAGCCTGGGGCCAGCACCTTGGGAGCCTGGAGATGAACAGGGAAACGAGCAGGAGACTGGAGACAACAGGGAAGCATCTCCAGTTCATCTCCAGGGGCTCATTTCCAACTCCCTGGTCATTCTCCTGCTCCGTCTCCAGTCCTCTGGAGGCTGGAGACAAGCAGGAGAATGAGTAGGAGGCTGGAGATGAGCAGGAGAGTGATCAGGAGGCTGGAGACAAGTAGGGGAGTGATCAGGAGGCTGGAGATGATTCAGGGATTCCCCTGGTTGACTCCAGGCTCCTGATCGCTCCCCCTGTTGGCTCCTGCCCCCCGCCCCATCACTCCCCTGCCTGGCTCCAGCCTCCCACACTGCTTGCAGCTTACCAGGAGCAGCAGCAGCAGTGGTTGGGGCCACTCAGGACCTTATGGCACAGCCTCCCCCCACGTGGTGCAGGGCAGCAGGGAGAAGTGGGATTCAGCCTTGGCTGCCTGACACCACACTGCAGCTGCTGCATTATGTGGGTGCAGCTTGGCTCACCTCGGCGGTGCATGCTGTCTGGAAGCAGCTGCGGCTGTCAGGGCTCAGGGCTGCTCAGACCAAGTGGCCCAGAGCTCTGAGACAGCACATGGTGCTCTGCTGAGCCAGGCCACACCTGCACGATGCAGCAGCCAGGTGCTAGGAGGCTGGGGCCAAGCCTTGCTCCCCCTGCATAGGGGGACGGTACCGTGAAGCCCCGTGTGGCTCCAACTGCTGCTGCTACTACTGGTGAGTGGGGGAGGGCTGGAGCTGGGTGGGAGAGTGAGGGGGGGCCGGGGGGAATGAACGGGGAGTTGAGGGAATGCACGGGGAGCAGGGGAAATGAATGGGGGAGGGGGGAACCAATGGGGAGCAGGAGGGAATGAGCCAGGGCTGGGGCTGGGGCTGGGGCTGGGTGGGCCCCCCCATGGTCCTCTCCTCATGGTCCTCTCCCTACTCCTCCAGCCCCCCAACCCCTCTACTAATCTGGCACAAAGCTGGGTCCAAGTCCCTGCAGCTTGCATCACTGCCTGCCTCACACAGGCAGGCATCATGCTTCAGCACCAGGGCAAGAACCAGTCATAGAGATGCTCTGGATGGCTACCAAAGTGTCTCTGTGGTCCCGGACCATGTCCTGCCCCGCTTTTTTCCCCCGGAGTATTTTTTGACCCCTGAATATGCAGAGGTTTAATTTTCCCTCTGCACTGCAAATTTGCAGTGCAGGGAACTTTTTTTGTTCCTGCATGTGTTTCTCAAAGCATCTCAAAGGGGTTTGAGACACTGGAATAGGCATGTGTGCGCTCATCTGGACACACCCTCAGAGTACAATTTTATTTGAGAAACTAGTGCCTTTATTACAGCAAATATGGCTTCTAGGGTGAATGCCCTAGCCCACTGACTTCAACAGACTGGACAGGACAGGCTTGCAAGGTGGGTGGATTAAAACCCGATGATGTTTGACAACAAGAAATGTAAAGTGCTCCATCTGGGGAGAAATGATCAGCAACACACTTATAGGCTTGGTGGTGCTACACTTGCTAGCACCATATCTGAAAGAGACCTAAGGGTCATGATAGGTCACAGAATGAACATGAGCCACCGATGTGATGCTATAGCTGGCAAAGTGAATGAGACACTGGCATGTATCTACTGATGCATATCAAGCAAGACTCTATTCGGCTTTGGTGAGGCTGCAGCTGATGTACAGCATCCAGTTCTGGGTGCTGCATTTCAAGAATCATGTGGAGAAGCTTGAGAGAGTTCAAAGGAGGGCTACTTGTATGATTGGAAGTCTGGAGAGCAAGCCATACAATGAGAGGCTCAAAGACATGGAACAGTTCAGCCTGGAGAAGAAAAGACTTAGACGGGAGTTGGTGGCAGCCTATAAGTACATAGGAGTTGCACATCAGGGCCTGGGGGAGCACCCCAGAGGAAGATAAGGAATAATGGTCATAAATTAGTAGAGGATCGCTTTATTTCATAGATTTCATAGATATTAGGGCTGGAAGCGACTTCATGAAATCATCAGGTCCTACCCAAAGGGCAGGAAGTCAGCTGGGGGCAGATGGCAAGATAATCATCGAAATGCATCTTGAACATGTCTAGAGTAGGTGCTTGCACCACTTCTGGGGGTAGTCTATTCCAGACTCTGGAGTCTTGGACAGTAAAGAAGTTTCTCCTTATGTCCAGTCTAAAAGAGTCTTCCAGCAGTTTGTGACTGTTGGACCTTGTCTTCTCTTGGGGTGCCCTGGTGAACAGATGTTCTCCCAGATCCTGAAGTATATCTCCCTGATATACTGGTAGGCTGCCATCAAGTCCCCCCTGAGCCTACACTTTTCCAAGATAAAGAGTCCTATACCTTTCAGCCTGTCCTCATAAAGCCTGCTCTCTTGTCCTCTGATCATGTGCACGGCTCTCCTCTGGACTCTCTCAAGCTTCTCTACATCCCTTTTTAAGTGGGGAGCCCAGAACTGGATGCAGTACTCCAGCTGCAGCCTCACCAAAGCTGAAAAAAATGGGAGAATAACATCTTGGGTCTTGCTTGAGATGCATCAGTAGATGTAAGCCAGAGTTTTATTTGCTTTGTCAGCTGTGGCATCACATTGGCTCTTATTTATCTTGCGGTCAGTCATAATCCCCAAGTCTCTTTTGGTAATAGTGCTAGTAAGTGTAGCACTGCTGAACCTATTGATATAATGTGGGTTCTTTCTCCCAAGGTAGAGAACCTTGCATTTCTCTATGTTGAAAGTCATCAGGTTTTGATCTGCCCACTTTACAAGGTTGGTCTGAATCCCCAGCCTACCCTCTAGTGTGACCGCACTTCCCCATAATTTGGTGTCATTTGCAAACATAACCAGTCTGCTTCTGACACCCTAATCCAGGTCATTTATGAATATATTAAAGAGTACTGGGCCGAGTACTGAACCCTGGTCATCATGCACCATGTTGACTCAGTTCCATTGACTAGATTAGACATAAAGAAATACTTCTTTATGGTCTGAGTGTCCAGGGTCTGGAAAAGACTCCCCCCCCCCGAGCTGATACTATCTGGAAATCTTCAAAAAAACGTATGGACACTCACCTTACTGGGGTCATCTGAGCCCAGCAGTCTTTCCTGGCCAAGCACAGGGGGGCTGGACCTGATGCTCTCATGAGATCCCTTCCAGCCCCTAACATCTATGAAACTATGAACAACAATTCCCATTCACTTCCAGGGAACTGGAATTTCACTCTTAGTTTAGAAAGGACAAATTTTTACTATCATGTCATGAAAAGGATGAAGGAACACTTAACTTATTTGATATACTCATGCTTGTACTGTTGCATTCACCAGAGCAACTGAAATGGTGGGAGGAATGGAAGTGATACAAGTACTAATTTTTTCTAGGGTAGACAGGCCTAATTCCTTCATGACCCTGTGATTCATATTTCTCAGTATTTGCTGGGATAGGATTTAGCCCCCATATTTGCTCAGGACCTCAATAGTTACAAATATTTTTTTTCCTGCCAAGAATCCTGAGGTATAGTATTCCCTCCCATAGGAATTCATCTGACCACCTCACCGACTGTCTTAAGCTATGTTCACAATATTACGGTTGTGCAGCCCTTAGCCTTAATCTACACTATAAAGTAAGTGCCAACACAACTATGGTGTCAGAGCCACAACAGAAGACCAAATGGTGTAAATGCAGTTCTGTCACTAGTTTTCCTGCCATCCAAGTTGCACTAGGTTCTCCTAGTGACAGGAGTCTTATTCTGCTGCCAGAGCTTCATTCCCATTACGGGTCTGCTGACAGAGCTATTTCACAGTGCCTAGCACTGTAACTGTTTTCTTATGGCATGTGATTTTCAAATGTTTCATTTAGGGACCAGTCTACACTGCAGAGCCTCTGTCACTATGTTTGCAGAGCTCCCATGAGGGTCCAGGACAAGTTAACAAACGGGATTTTTTTTTTTTACCAGAACACCTATAGCACATCTCTAAACAATATAAGCAAAGATAACAAAAACCCTCCTCTGTTAGTGAAAGTACATCTAGAGGTGCTTTGATTAGGGAGTCTGATCCTTATACAGACACTAGCTGATATAGCTGTAGTGACAAGACTTTCAAGTATAGGTCTTGGGGAATGTTAATTATTTTCCCTATGAGGCACCTCAGTGATGCTTCAAAGGATTACAGATCCAGAACTTGATGAATATGGGATTCAAATCTGCTAATCTCCAAATTTCAGTTATGTAACCTTTACTGCTTTGTGTACCTTGCACAAAATGTATCTGTGGAATCACATACATTTCCATGGTAACTCAGTTGTCATTGTGCTAGCCACACATAAACCAAGAGAGGGTTCCTGATCTGAAGTCATCTACAGTCTAACTAGACAAGGTACAAGAGGTGGGAGAAAGGAAACTGCAGTACACATATTAAATGACACCAAGCAATATCTGCAGAGAGTAATTTCACATAAGGATTTAACCTGAAGTGTATTGCTGTTTCCCCACTCCATCTACCTGAAATAAATATCACCTTTCTTATCATCACCCAGCATTACAAACTGCAATACAAGTATTTAAGTCTTTCAAATATCTTGCCTGTGACTAGTGCAGAGGAACAGGTATTTCTTTTTCCTCTCTCCACTTTCTAATGGTTTTCATGTATAAATGCAATCCCACAGAAATATTTAGTTGGACAAATATAGCTTGAAAATTCCAACATACTTGCAAATATCCATTGCCAATTTTCTCCCTTGTCAAAGAACCCTGAAGTAAGTGTATGGTAGATCTAAATTTAGAAAGGTTGTACAAAGCAACTTTTCTAAATCAGGAGACAGGAATGTAAAGGAAAAATTGTGCATAAATTCCGATAGCATATGGGTCTTTAATATGTAACTACATCTTATTACATCTCTTCTTTTTTAATGCTATTATAGACACTCCTAAAGAACTCCAGCCTATAAGATGATCAGCACTCTGTCTTCCTCCAGCAGAACCCTTAAGTGTGTTCTTAGATGTTAATATGAGAGTAATCTTACTGACTAAGTCAATGGGACTAATCTCATTTTTTAAAATTGACACATATCTAAGAGCTTTGGCCATCTGGGAAAATAGAAGTCAGAATCACAAAGGGTAGAACTGTAAGCCTGTATAGATGGAGAAGGCACCTGCCTACTATTATGTTTCTTTATTTATACCATTATTGATCTTTGAAGGGGTACTGCTTTGATTCTTGCTGTTACTGTGCAAACCTCTTCAGGCCTGCTCTAATCAATGTGAAATTAAAAATGACAAGCATTCACATATAATAGGGCTCTCAGCATTACTGGAATAGAGCTGAACTGTGGAAATTCTTAGATTTCCCTATCGTATACAAGGTCTGAGAATGGCTGCTCCACCTGAGGCAACAAACTATTACCTGATGCTGATATGGAACATTACCACATCCAAAAATTTTCAACACAGTGTATATAAACCAGATGAAAGTAGAAGGTTAGTGATCAACATTAATAAAATTTCTTTAAACACAACACATTACAGATATACAGAACATGTTCTCCTTTTTACCTCCAACATCTGCTAATTTTTTTATAAAAGCAACTGTGAGCAGGTGTTCTAGCATCCAACAGAATCAATTTACATTTTTTAATTTGAGTACATCTTTAAGTGGAATTTGTATTTTTAATGTTAAAATAAGAAGAGGCAAAATACTGTTTTTTCCTAAAAGAATCTAACAGAATCGAATAACACATGAACCCACAAAACTTTCTTTACACTTCATAAGAAAATAGCAAAGGGCAAGATATTATTGATTGTGCTGATCACCTTTACAAGATTCCTGCTAATTCAGAGTCTTCTTTTGCTGAAACCTACTTTTTAGTATAAGAAATTAGAGATACAAATATACAGCACAGAGAACATTTTTAAAAGGAAAAAAAATGGAGACAGGAGTTCTTCTGGTTTAGAAACAAATTAAAGGAAACTAGATCTATTTTGGTATTTGTATTTAATCTTCTTTTGAAGTAAATTATTTAATAGATGCAAATGAAAGATGAAAAGTCTTATAAAACATGCAATCATTATGAGATCTAAGAGTCACTATGGTTCAAACTGTAGTTTGGAGATGAGTAGCAGCCCTGAGGTGGTGGAAGCTGGAGAGGCAGGCAGATTGATCCTTCCCTGCCTGCTCCCCTGTGATACAGCACGGGGTGAGGGGAAGGGGGCAGGGAGGAACCCCAGGGTAGGAGGAGAGAACCAGGGGAGCCTCAGTGGGTGGGGGCATGGGGGAAAGCCTGGCACTGGGTGGGAATTTGTACCTTTGCGACCTCCAGACCCCTGTGGCCTCAAGTGTGGCTGCTCCAAACTCGAGCTAGCACTAACACCAACGAACTTTTGTGCAGCTCGCAGTGTAAGGTGTAACAATCCCATTAGAAAAATGCTGTGCAACTACAGCAATAAAGAACTAATGCCATATGCACTCATTTGACGTTCCGAGAAAGAAACTATTTTAGAGATGTGTCAAAGCAGGCCAGCCCAGCTACCTTACAGCATATTTGGCTTCGTCTAATCTAAATGATACATGAGTTCCAACTGGGTATGCAAAACATTCAGGTATGCAAAACATTCAGTTCTGCCCTTAAGAAAGTGAGATAACTACGCCTAGGTGGACTAGTTAGCGTAGCCCCCTGTGGCCCTCTATTACCTGGAGTTTACTTCTGCTATTCAAGTAAGTGCTTGCTCTTAGAAAAAATAAAGCACGAATAACATTACTGGTGCCTTATTTAACTCAACGCTTCCTAGACCTCTCTCCCAAAGACCTCAGACCTATGGGCTTTCTTTCCTTTAGGTGAACCCTCTCCCTGGGCCTACATATCCAAATCATGGTTACATCTTACTGCTTCTCTTTGCATATCATTTCTCAGGGCTTGTCTAGACCAGGTAGGAGTACAGCCAAGCACAGATGTTCCTGAGCATGGCTCACTCACATGCTTCTGTTCATACACTCCAGGGTCATCTCCAGTGGCCCCTCTCAATTATACAGGAGAGGTCTCAGGAATACCTGCAGAGAAATGCCTTACAACAGCCTCGGCACTGTATTTCTGGGATTGGAGCATGCCAGAGGTGGGCAGGGCACACTAGAGAACATCTCATCTGGAACCACCATGAGTAGACATACCCTAAGTGTCAGTCTTTCTACTCTGTCCATAAAGCTAAGGTCTACACAATATATATCTAAATAGATAGATATCTGTATACAGATATTTATATATCTATCAATATATATCTATGATTATATACATAGATATCTATATATAGATGTGTATATATATAGATCTATATATATTCATCTCAACTACTGTGATCTTCTCTCTTCTGACTTTGATAAATACCATCCTATTCCCTACTTTAATCTATTCAAAATACTCCTGCAAAGATCATCATTCTGGCATGTCATTCTACCTCACCCCTTCCTTTATACTTCTCTAATGGCCCCACTTTATCAAACACAGAATACCTGTCTCCACTTTCAAGGCAAGTCATAACTTAGCCCTGCCATATCTATCACCTGTTATATACGTTTGAACTGTTAACCCATACTACAGCCAGTGATGGCAGCCTCATTTGGTCATGCATCACATATTACCCACAAGAAAATTTTCTGTCTCAGGTGACCCTTTATTAATGGGAGGGGCTTCCTACAAAGGTTTGCAAAACTATTATTATTGCCCTCATTCAAATACTTTCTTAAATTTATATATTAAGTATACATAAGAATTCCCCATCAGTGCTGCAACCTATGGGTTAAAATGCTAATGATAGTTGTGACACCTGCTGTCTCATTTTTGCTGCATTCATCTGTTGTCTCTAATTTTCTACTTAAACTCTAAGTGAGCTACTTAGGGCTATATTGCACACATGTATACATTGCTGGGTACTAGGTGTTGATCTATGTCTAGGTTTGACTGCAGCACTAATAAGTAGCAAGAAGAGTTAGTCTAGGATGTTTTCTTCATTTTTGCTTGATAGCTTATGAAGAACTGACCTTATATTTTACAGGATTTAATTTAGACGCTCCCCACACAAATTGGGACAGAAATATTTTTATTTTTCATTTAAATTTTATTTTAGCCTGAGGGTTACCATTCCACAATGGATCATGCACTACAAGATTAAAATGAAGAAGGTGTTATTCCTGAGTCTGTCATGCACTATAAGACTCATACCATGTGCTGAACCTAACAGAAATATGCATCACTTTTAATTTGGTTATTTTTTATATATTTAAGGATCTGAAAGATTTCTGGTTCTGTAGAAGAAGGTGGAAGACTGGGACAGAATTTAATAGCATCTAAGGGTGTCAATAGAACCTGTGCTCTTAACTCCCTAGCAATCACCAGCAATCGCCCTAAACACACCAAGAAAGCTGTAATATACAGACAAGCTCTCCAATACCACTGAATTTGCGCTGAGGAGAACACCTGTGATCGCCACCTTGCAAATCTCAAAAAGGCTTTCACTCAACAAGGATGCTCCTCCTGAGAGAGAGATCACACTTTTGAAAGAGCCACCCAGGTATCATGTAAGGAATTGCTGCAGTACAAAAAGAGAATCCCCATGAATCACATACAACATACCATCCCTCCCTGGAACCTATACAGAAAATCCTCAAACAACCACAACCCATACTAGAAGATGACCCAGTTCTTAAAGGGATCTTCCCAGAACTACTCATCCCAGCCTTTAAACAAACACATAATCTCGCCAATCTCATTACTAGAAATAAACTTCCTATGGCCCAAAACATACCAAATGTATCCAGACCATGCTGGGAAAAGAAATGTAAAACCTGCCAACATATCTCAACCACCCCCACAAATAACTGCACCCCACAACAGAACCATTACCATACCTGGATCTTATATCTGCACCTCCACAAACGTAATATATCTCATCCAGTGCACTACACGCTCAAGTGGAAAATACATAGGAGAAACCTAACAACAACTGCATAGCAAAATGACTGTACACTGGAAATCTAACAAAAACAAAACTTCCCAGTTACCTGTGGGTGCACACTTCTCACAAGAGAACCACTCTCTCTCAAATCTCTCAGTTCTAATCCTCAAAGGGAATTTACAAAACACCTTTTGTAGATGATCCTACCAACTTCACTTCATAAATCTACTGGATACAAACAAATCACAGACTAAATATTGGCATTGGATTTATGGCACATTATAACCTACCTGGCATCCGGTAATCCCAGGTAACCTCTCTACATTATACCAGCTACATTCTGTCCCCAGGTCAACATTACCCGCTCCCCCCACCCTACCTACCTGTCTCACACCTATTGTCTCCCCTGGCCTCTGATCCTCACTGCCATGCATTTGCATTTTCACAGAACTGCATTTTCCATATTGGCTTCTATTCCATCCAGAAGAATATAAAACAATAGCAGACTCTTCCTGGCTAAGTACAGACAGTCAAAAATACACAGACTAAATCAATTAAATCTTTGCCTGTTAGTCTAATCTGCGTAGATTAAACCAAGAAGCAGGTGAACAGACATTCACTTCTGATTTTGGAAATGCACCCACATGCCTCAGGCCAGAAGATGGGGGTGCTAGGGCACGCCTCCCAGCCACTGCCAAAGGGAAGGGAGGAGAGAAGCTTTGTGAGCATGGAGGAGGAAAGCCAGGTATTATTATTAATATTATTATTAGCACTGAACTGAAGGAATTAGGGCAATTACTAATAAACTGGTGGCGCCAGGATGGCTGAGACACATTAAGTTTAGGAAAAATAAAGGAAACCACTGCCGGCAGGAATCCCATGGTGATTTTACCTCAAATTAAAGCTGCTGGTCACAAGAGAAACTTCTGAATGCAAGCATGCAAAATTGCAGCCTCCATTCTCCAAAGGGGTGACTCAGGCCATTGCATTTAGTATTAGGAGTTTAATAGCTTTATACTCAGTTTTAAAGCATCCAAAAAAGGGAGCAACACAACTAATGAATCACATTGGCTGACAAGAAGAGACACTCAGGGATGTCTACATGGCACGTTGCAGTGCTGTGTAAAGATCCTTGAGATAGCTCTGAATGAACTAGCTTGAGTATCAGGAGCAGAGCTGTGTGAGCTCAAGTTAACTGAAAGGGTGTGTTAGCTTGGATGGAATTTACACTAGTGCAAAACTAGTGCATCACTACAACAGCTATAACGATAAATGCAAGCTTTATAAGTGTCTCCACCTGGGGTTCTGGGATACACTTCACACCCCAAGTGACATGCTGTTAAAAATCCATACGGAGCCAAAGTCTTAAGGGCTACATGTTAAAAAACAGGATTCAAGTTTCCACCCAGCCTATTTCTGCATTAGCCTTTCCAATAGACAGATCAGCATTTTCTTCAGTACCAACACCTACATGCTCATTTTCAAAGTCATGAACCCTGAACTTGAGGTATAAGTCTAGAACTTTGTGATAGTAACATTAACATTTGAATGTAATCGTCTTGTGTCCTCAATTTATATCCCACTCCAATTTTGCAAGGGAGAAATGCCTCAACAGTGGAAAAAATGCAATGTAGCATTTTAGCTTTTATATAGAAGAGAATAAATGCAAATCTCCCTTTGAGCTGTATTTATGAATGCTGAGAGAAAACTGGAATTTATTGTAAACATATTTAGCAAAAATATCTGCACAAAGTAAAAGACTGACAGAATAATTCCTTTAGTTCAGCTGATACAGCATGTGGATGATAGCTGGGCATTTTTTTGCTAATCCCCTGTTGGTTCGTTAATAACTAACTGCAGATAACAAAGGACTTTTATGCCAATCAAGAGCAACAAGTCACACACAAAAATGCAAGCTCCTGCTTTGATGAAAGTAGTTTGAGAGACTGAAACATGGCAACGCATCTTAAAGTTCAGCTAAAAAAAGTAAAACTCTGGAAGACAGAGTCTTGTAAACAATCTGTTAGCTTGATTCAAATAGTGGCCTGTTATCAAGGTTCAGTTCCTATTCAGCATATCAAGAGTTCCTCCACGTAAAGGAAATCTGTCCTTTCTTCTCAGGCAGTCCTTATTTATTAGGAACATGACAAAGAATACAAATGGGGTGAATTCCAGTGTCTTCCCCAATACTCAGGCTAGGTACAGACATTCAGAAAGCCCAAGATGGAACACATCTAACTTATACATGGTTTTTGTAAGCTGCGTAGTTTCGATCAGTAGTGAACAGAATATGCATTCACCCTTTGCTGGGGCTGGGGGAGGGGAAAGAACCCAAATCTTAGACTAGATTTTTTAACCAGTCTGTGTTCTCAGCTTCTTTCTGTTATGGGTACAGACCAGTTTCTGATCACTCTTTGCTTGTACATGTGATGAAAGTTGGCTGTTTTTGCAGCTGAGGGTTTTTTTTAAGATTTAAATGAGTTTGTCACATTGCAAACTAAACCACATCCACATGTTGTTTAGTTTGAAAAATAGCTGTTTGTAATGTTGCAGCCTTTTGACAGCTCACCCCCCCCTCCCACCACCGTGGGAGGGGCAGGCTGAAGGTAGAAGCAGCAAGGGGCCCGATCCATTCATTCTTCCGCAGAGCCTGCACACATCTCCCACGGCCAGGGTGTGAGCTGCTGGAGGGCCAAGTGGTCCCTGAGCTGTGGGAGGCCACGGTCCTTCCCTCTGTGCTGGTGGTGCCACCCATGACCACCAAGGCAGCGTGCTAGCTGCACAGATGTTACCTCAGCTCACAGGCAGCACCCACTAGATCCAGCTCACCTGCAGACTTGCATGAGGAGCAGCACCTGGCGGGGTTCCAGCACGCAGGCTCAGGGAAGAGTGGGATCAAGTGGGTGCTGCCTGCAAGCTGGGGCAGCAATTAACACCCTGCCTGGGTGGCCCCAGGGGGTGCTGCTGCTGCAGAGGGAAGGACCAGGGCCCCTTGCATCTCAGGGGCTGTGTGGCCCAGTGGCAGCTTGCACAGGCAGGCTCCACTGGGGGGAAAAATATACTGGTGAGGGGCATGATCCTTTCCTGCTCCCCACCCCACAGAGCCTGCCCACTTCTCCCATGACTGGAGCACAAGCTGCCAGCAGTCCCTGAGCTGGAGGAGGCCCTGGTCCTTCTGTCCACAGCAGCAGCACCCTCCAGGGCCACCCAGGTAGATGGCTAGCAGGCAGGTGCTGCCTGACCCTAGAGGAAGCTCCCAGCCTGATCCAACTATTCCCCAAGCCCAAGGTAGGGCAGCACCTGCTTGCTGGCAGTCCACCTGGGTGGCCCCAGACAGGTGCCACTACTACAGAAGGAAAGACCAGAGTTCCCCATAGCTCAGGGACTCAGCCCACCAGCAGCTTGCCCCCTGACCATGGGAGAAGCAGGCAGGCTCCACCAAGAAAAAAAAATAAAGGATTGGGCCCCTCACTGTAACAGGGATGGAAACCCCTAAATTGAAACAGTGGATTTTTAATCACACTAAACCCCTGTCATGTGTACAATCGCCCACTTATACCAATGTATAATGTCTGTGTACTTGGCCTCAGGGGCTGGGTACATAAAGTAGTATATAAATAAAACAAGCATAATAATTTACAGTGCAGGACTTGGATCTGCCCTAATCAATTCTCTCAGCTTCCCAAGAAATATGAAGTGCTCCTGACATCTGCCTCTCTCACACACTGCTCTTCTCTCAATAAAGTTCTCCATTAGTGATGTGACATGCAATTTCTCTTGTAATTTTGTGTGTCAAACACCAAATGGCACACAGGTGTTTCCTGTCACATTCTTCAGTCATAAGAGGGCCTACAATCCTGGAATAGCCCACAGCAGGTGGGTTCTTGGGTCTATGTAGAACTCATTGCTGGTTTGAGGCCCTGAGTCCTGGCTTCCCATGACATCTATTCTGACACCTACGTTGATGCTGCTTCTTTTGATCATGTGTGTGAATCAGGTTGTATCAGGATATTTCACACAGTACAGACACAGGTTATAATTACTTATACCAAATCTGGGCACAATATCTGATGGGAAAGCTTTGATTGTTGATATGAAAGAAGCTGGGTTTTTTTTACTGCATTCCATTAAAACTACCTTCCCCTGCTACTCACAGAAATGCTCTGCCAGAGATGAACCCTTAATTTGTATCCATCTCCCTCCCCTCAAATGTCTGCATACCATGATTTAAGAATCATAGCTAGTTTTATTTTCCTTTCTACTTTTTAAGCAGCAGAAGCCCTAACATGGTTGTAAAGGCTGAGGAGGCTAGATGAACAACTTGCTGGGGTTGTTTGACCCCAATACTCTTTCCTGCCACGGCAGGGGGTTGGATTCGATGATCTGCTCAGGTCCCTTCCGACCCTACAAACTATGAAACAATACAACATTTCAATTACAAAATATAAGGCGCAAACATGAACAATCTTAATAACATCTATTCCTTAATATAGTCCCTGACCCATGGCAAGAAATAGATGTCCTTCCAATGGGGTCCTTTGGGGTGGGTGCCCTGGAAGCACCAGGGGCCCCTTCCCTTAACTAGGTGGGGGGGCTGCTCACCCAGCACCTTCTCTGTGCTTGTCCACCCAAAACATCTTTCCCCTGTGGGACCCAAGGGCCCAATGACTCACACTCCCTCAGGTGGTGGTGGTCAGGGTGCAGTTTGATGGGGTCTCCTCTGCTGGAGCAGCTCTCCAGGCCTTTTCCACACCAATGGGTTCCTCCCCACCCTGTGCCCCACTCTGGGCACCGAGGGCTCAGCTCCTCTCAGCTGCTGCACCACCATTGCTGGCTTCTGGGTGCTGGGTCTCATGCTGCAGCACTACTATTTCCCCATGCCCTGGCTTTGGCACTGAGGGCTCTTTTAGCACAGGCTGGGCCCTTCAGGTTCCAGCTGTGTGTCCTCATGCCGGGTGGCTAACCCAAGCAGCTCCGCTGCTCCCTGGCTTCCAAGGCTCAGGCCCACGCACCTCCCTGCACTCCATAGGACCTGGCCACTTGCCGGGAGATGGGGCCTGAGCCTCCTCACTACAGCCCCAAGGCCTTTGCCCCATGCACCGTGTGGCCTGCTGGCCCTGCCAGGGTTGCAGGCTCTAGCCACTGCTTGTGGCTCCCAAAGCCTGGGCTCTGTGCAGCAAACCATGAACCACGATAGGCCCAAGCAGTCTCACACTGCTCCCAGAGCCAGGTCTCCCTGCACCATCCCCATGCATCATCAACAACCCAAGTGGTCTTGCACCAGTCCCAAGGCTGCTCCTCCAGCAGCGGCTTCAGGAGCCTTGGGCCTATTGCCCACTGGGAGAGAGCTCCCAAGCTTTTCTTGGCTCTGCTCTTCTTGAATCCCTCACAGGTATCTGCCCAGCATGCTAGCATGCTGGGTCTTTGTTTACAACTGAGGCCCCGCCCCTGAAGTCTGCCATAACTGCAAAGTGCAGTCTTCATTCAGGTCCAGGGGCTCCTCACATTCCCTGAGCAGGGGTGGGGCAAGCCTCTCCCAGCTGTTACCTGATTGGTGGAAATGTTCCACCAATGCTTCTCCAAGCCAGGCTTGCCAGGCAAAAGCAGCAAGCCTACCACACTTACATTGGTCTTGATTGTGGAAAGTCAGTACACCATTATTGTACATATAGAGGAGGATCTACTTTTCTCTGCTTCTCTCAAGTGTAAGAGTGCCTCGGATTGACCCTTAACATTGGAAAAACAAAGGTGCACCACCAGCCTGCTCCAGGCCAATTAACTCCCCCGACAAAGATCCTCATTGACAGACAGGAGCTAGAAATGTTGAATATTTTGCATGCTTCAGCAGCCATCTCTCCAAGAAGTCCAACATTGATGAGGAAATCCAGTATAGGATCCAATGTGCTAGCTCTGCCATTGGAAGACCATATCATTGTATGTTCAATGATCACAACATTAGGAATTGAACAAAGCTCCTATTATATAAGTCTGTGGTAATGCCAACTCCTCTCTATGGCTGTGAAGCTTGGGTGACCTATAGGAGCCACCTGCAAAACCTGGAATGCTTTCACCAAAGCTACCTCCAGAAGAACCTTGGAATAAAGTGGGAGGCTTGTCACACAAATCCCAGCGTCCTTACCAATGCTAACACCACCAGCATAGAAGCATTTATTATTCAACATCAGCTGCAGTGCACATGCTTGATGTATGTTTACCAAAACAACTGCTATACTCTCAAGTCTGCCACAGACAAAATAAAGGCAGAGCCAGAGAAAGTGCTTTACGGACACCCTCAAGGCAAATGTTAAGTGTTGCATTGACATCACAAATTGGGGAAAACTAGCCTAAAACAGGGCTACAAGGTGATGCATTGTGAGAGAAGGTACATTGTATTTTGAAGGAAACTGTCTCACCCTAGAGGCAGAAAAATGACAGAAATGGAAGGAAAGGAAACAAGACCAAAAGTTCTGTGGTCTGGCCTTCCCTTTAACCACCACATTGCACAAAATATAGCCAGTCAGAAGCTCTAGGATTGGCCTTAACCGTCAACATACTCATCCACAACCCTTTACTTGACCCATGGGTGTGATCATTATTGAGGGATCAACAGTGATAGTATGTAATACAAACTATATATAATATTAGTTCAAAGCCAAAAAGCTCATGATGTACCATCCAGTTCACTGGGCTGGGCCCCATCAGTCAACAGTATTTCAAACCATGGTGACTCACTCCACAGCTCAACATTGCTCAGTATGTGTGTGTACTCCAGATACCTGCCACAAAAGGTTCCATGTACTAATTATCTGCCACTCATGACTGGAACTGCATGTTATTGACATGAGTCCTAGGATCCTCCAAACATTTATATGGAAATGAGGCACAGGTCTGGCTTCACCTCATGGACTATGGAACCACACTAATCATATGCTATAGGCTGAAAGAAGGTGCAGGAGAGGGACTGTGGGTAAACTGTTTGGGACTCCATTTGATGATGTTTGACAGACATTTAAGGCTGGTGAAGAAACAGGAATCATTGTAAATAGGAAAAAAAGGCACAGCTCAGCTGTGGAAGTGAAAAAGTCTAAATGTATTCAATAAAATGGCTCACCATGACTTGTAAAAGAGTTGGCATTGAGGGGGGCTGCTGTCAGCATAATACAGGGTAAGGCCATGGGGTCTGCCAGCTTTGTGTCTGACCAGATTGGGTTGTGGAGATATGAGTTCATTGAATCTAGCCACAAAACAGGGTTACCCAGTTTTTCTTCTGCCACAATTTCAAGTTGAAGAATGCTTTATTAGAAATTGTTCAGTTCTGTTGCAGCATTGACACAAATGCACCAGGCTTGGCTCTTCTTTAGGGCTCTTACCTTTCCTACACTTTGTTCATGTGCCACCCAGATGTTAAAATGTGGATCTTGTGCTTGAGTTCTGCCAAGTTATGTCGTCCTTTTTTATGATGTTGTAGGCTCATGGTGGTCTTGAGCCCACCTTGAATGTATTGTGATTGCCTTGGCCTTAGAAATCCCCTATCAGGGCACTCGGCATATAAAAGGAACTAAAGAACAATACAGAACAGGCAGCTTGGAACATTGTTGAGTCTCTTGGCCTTCTCAGCCTTGTAGTTTGCCGGCAGAGTCTTCTCACTACTGTGTGTTTGATACTAGAGGGCTATAGAGGTTCTCTCCTTTGTATGCAAGGACTGTCCTCTCTCAAAACAAAAGAACTAACTGCTTATGACATCGGCTGGGTTCCCCTCTCTGCAGTGTGGGGCCCAGCCCTGAGGCTTCAGCATTATCCCCCTTCCCAACATCCTTTGGTGGGTCAGATCACCTGGGTTGTAGGCCATGAATGGTCAGGCAGACCTGGGTATGGGAGCCTGGCTTTATCCCATGCCTTTCCCTTTAACCCAGCTGGGTACCGGTGTCTCCTGGCTTCAGCCCCGATGCCAGGGCTCAACCCAAATGTTCTCTGCCAGCAAAGCTGGCCGCATATGAAAGAAAAAAAGAAGAAGAAATAGAAACAGGACCTCAATCAGAGTGTGGCTACTTCTCTTGTGGTTGGCTCACTCCTGACACTTCTCTGCTGTGGATTTGGAGCCAGCATTATATGTGATTATAAGATGAAGGGCTTTTCCCCCCATGCTGAATGGGGGAAAAAAGTCTCATCTTATATTCAAGTAATGTGTGTGTGTGTGTGTGTAAGCACATACATAAATGCATATCTATACATATATACACACATATGCAGATTCAAGAGAAAAATCACATTTGCTGCTCTGAAATTGACATTTATGTCTTGCCTTCTTTCCTTTGTTCCTAGATGAATAGAAATGATTCCAGCTTTGTTTTACAGATAAAATATTTTGTTTCTTACTACACAGACACTGCTTATCCAGTTAAAGCAGAGTTCAGAGGAACAACAAAGGAAAAAACCTAAAAAAAGTTTTTATTAAGGAGGTAGATGTAAGAAATGAAGATAATGAATCACAATGGCTACTTGTTCACCCTTTCTCCATCTGTCTATTGCCTCCTGGAAATACGTTGGTTTCTGAAACCGTTCCCACTGCAAACTTAATGGACATGGTCCAAAACATCTCTCATAAGACACCTTTTTTATCTACATTAAGAGTATTAAGAAACCTATCATGTTTCAGGAACCAATCCCCAACCTTCCTCCCCTTCCTCCATACACACACATCACACACATCACAGTTACCATGCATAACTGTTGCAGCAAGGCAACTGCCCTAGACTTCAGGAGGGCAGATTTCAATGAGGTAAGGAGGCTAGTTGGCACTGAGGTCCCAGAGGGGAAGGGAGTTGGGAGTCAAAGAAGAGTGGTTGTTCCTTAAGGAGACGATCCTCCACGCCCAAAGGGCAACAATCCCAATGTGGATCAAAGGGTGAAAAGCCCCCATGGATCAGCAAAAGCATCCAGGAACATCTCAAAGCTAAACAGGAGGCGCACACCCAATGGAAGGGAGGGGCCATGATCAAGGAGGATTATACCTCCATTGCTCAAGACTATTGGGGGGCTGTTAGGAAGGCTAAGGTGGAAATGGAACTGAGATTAGAAACCTGGATCAAGGATAACAGAAAGTCCTTTTTAAAATACTTAGGGGGTAAAAAGAAGGTACCAGGTAATGTAGGGCCACTGCAAGACACACTAGGAAATCTGGTGGTTATACCAGATGACAAAGCTAACCTCTTTAACAATTTCTTTGCCTCCATTTTTAGGAGCAGGGACCCAGAGGAGGTGTTGCCAGGGTCAGTGAGAACCTAGTCAGGGAACTTCTGTTGGGACTAGACATCTTCAAGTCAGCAGGTCCTGACAATCTCCACCCCCGAGTGTGGAGGGAATTAGCAGAGGTCATTGCGGGACCCCTGGCACAGCTTTACGAGCACTTACGGTGCTCTGGTGAGGTGCCAGAGGACTGGAAAAGGGCCAATGTAATCCCCATTTTCAAAAAAGGGAGGAAGGAGGATCCAGGAAACTACAGGCCTATTAGTCTTACCTCAGTCCTAGGGAAGCTCTTTGAGAAAATTATCCAGGAGCACATCTGCGAGGGACCTGCAGGAGGGATCATGCTCAGGGGCAACCAACATGGCTTCATTTGAGGCAGGTCCTGTCAGACCACCCTGGTGGCCTTCTATGACCAGGTCACAAAATCCTTGGATGCAGGTGTCGCGGATGATGTAGTCTTTCTGGACTTTAGGAAGGCCTTTGACACTGTCTCTCACCCCATTCTCATTAAGAAATTAGGTGATTGTGGTGTTGATGCCTACACAGTCAGATGGGTCACCAATTGGCTGGAGGGCCGCACCCTGGAGGGATGAGGGCAGTGGGATCCCCCACGGCTTGGTCCTCAGGTGCACACTGTTCAACATCTTCATCAGCAACTTGGACGAGCGGGTGAAAAGCACCTTGTTCAAATTCACAGATGACACTAAGATGTGGGAAGAAGTGGGCACGCTAGAACGATGGGACAGGCTACAACTGGATCTGGACAGGTTACAGGGGTGGGTGGATGAGAACAGGATGGGTTTCAATACGGACAAGTTGAAGATATTGTCACCTGGGGAGGAAGAACCAGCAGCATATCTACAGGTTGGGGAACTCTCTTCTCATCAGCACAGAGGCAGAAAAGGATCTTGGAATTATTATAGATTTGAAGATGAACATGGGTCACCAATGTGGGGATGCGGTCAGGAAGGCTAACCACACCTTGTCATGCATCCACAGATGCATCATGAGCAGGTCCAAGGAGCCCAGAACTGGCCAGGCCACAGTTGGAGTACTGTGTCCAAGTTTGAGTGTTGTACTCCAGGAGGGATGTGGACAGCATCGAGAAGGTCCAGAGAAGGGCCACGCACATGATCAGGAGGTAGCAAGGCAGGCCCTATGAGCAGAGGCCACGGGACCTGAACCTATTCAGCCTCTACAAGAGAAAGCTAATGGGGGATCTGGTGGCTGTCTACAAAATGGCCAAGAGGAACCAGCAGGCTGTGGGAGAGTCCCTGTTCCCCCAAGCACTACTGGGACTAACAAGGAATAATGGCCATAAGTTGACAAAGAGTAGATTCAGGCTAAATATTAGGAGGCACTACTTCACAGTCAGGGTGGCTAGGATTTGGAACCAACTTCCAAGGGAAGTGGTGCTCGCACCTACCTTGGGGGTCTTCAAAAGCAGGCTGGATAAGCACCTAGCCAGGGTCATTTGACCCCAGCATTCTTTCCTGCCCATGCAGGGGGTCAGACTTGATGATCTACTTAGGTCCCTTCCAACCCTACCAACTATGAAGCCATGAAACCATTACCATTAACTTCTCTCAAACTACAAATTTTACTGATATCTTTGATTCTTCCAACTTGTAGATAAGAATGACCTTGTTTGGTTCAGATTTATATTATCTTTTATTCATTCCATCTATGAGATTTGATAGTAAAATTATTTTACTTGAAAACTAAATGAATCCTATCCTCAAATGCCGCCTCCTTCATTATAGGTAACATCAGTGTCCATATGCAAAATGGACTACTCATTATAATTTAAAGGGTCCATGATACTTAGAAGACTACAGAGATTAAGAACTTGGAGACAGTCCCTGAATCATGTTAGTTAGTGTGAGACAAACAGAGTTTGCCTACTGCTCCAAAAATAATGTTCATTATTTGGCTCTTCTGATTCATGAATCTTTACTGAACCCAATGATCACTACACGTTGGTATAACAGATCAAGAATAAGTTGGAGTCAAGCCATTTCAGCCCTAGAAAACCACATAGTCTATACAGAATGGCTCCAGTTTCATAAGGGTGCAAGTGCAGTTTAAAGTAAAAGCTCTTTTCTTGCAAGCCCATTTTTCCTTGAGTTGTAGAGAAAGCTGCTCAGCCCAAATGCAGGATAGTGGCCTTAGTCCAGGAGTTGTCAACTTTTTACTTATGCAGGGTCCAGGTCGGACCCCAGCTCATGTCATGAGCCACTGCACTTTAAATTAGAGTGGCTCCCAAGAACTGCTCCTTATGGGTGTGGTCGCCCCGGGCCCTTTGGCTACACAGGCCCTGACCTCACCTCCAGGCCAGTTGGAACCCCAGGCCTTCAGCTCTGGGCATCCCTCACAGTGGGTCCCCAGCTCTTTGACCCTTCTGGTCCTGGTCTGACCAGTTGAGAGATTTCAAGTCAGGCTTCCAAGTATATAGCCCCACTCTCTGTCCTGGGTCCACCTTCTGGACCCTACTAGGGGGCTACCCACCTGGTTGTGGGAGCTGGGGTTATTAAGATGCCCTGACCCACCTTTCACCAGAGTGGTAACTGGCCTGGCATTTCCTGGGGGCTCCCGTGACACTGAGAGCCCCACCAGGCCACCCACTCCTAGCAGGGTGCAGTTTTAGGTCATGCCCAGGACCAGGAGCCTCCAGACCATTCCCTACAGCTCCTGCCCTTACCTCCAGGATGATAGCTGCAGCCTAGCAGCAAGGCAATGTTACTGCCTCCCTGCCAGTATAAACTGTTCTGTTTATATAGGCAGCCAGGGATCTAAAATGGCCGCCTCAATCAAGTACCTGCTGGCTGCTTGGCTGGGCCCTTAAAGTGGCAGGCACAAATGGTGCCCTGCCACAGGGCATTATAAATAAAGTTCATTCACTGAGTTTTAGTTAACGTGCCCCACTACCATTTTGAAGTGTGGGGATGCTGAATACCTGTAACACCAAGGCTGCTGGACTATGCTAATTATCATGGTCCAGCAGAATACAAAGAATACCAATTAAGTTGTTAATCGCTTTTGCTTTGATTTAAACATGTGGGTAATTACATGAAGCATCAGAACCTTTTGTGCAACTTCTAATCTAATTGTTTCAGTTTTCTCACCAGCAAAATGGGGATAAGTTATTACAGGTTGTTTAGACTCATTAACACTTGCAACACAGTTTGAGATCCTCAGATAGGAATTAGAAAGTACAATGTATGGTTAGAATGGAAGCTTTACATGTTTGATGCCAAAAATAAAGATCAAGTCTATACTTTGAAAGATACATTACAATTTAATATTGCAAAAAATCACAGGAGATCATGAAATATGTTTGTATATTGCAAAAGATCTTTGGGGTTATTTTTCATTTTAATGCCTTATTAAAGTGTTAAGGAAATAAGCAACAAATTGCTGTCTTCACTGATGTGTGATAAAGAAGGTTCATAACATTTCAGAGACAAGAGAAAATATAAAACACCAAGAAAAATGTTAAACCCCTCAAAAGGCAACATAAGCTGAAACCAAACTTGACCTCTGAAAAACCTTGCTGATATTGTGTATTTTCCTTACCAAGCATTTCCTGCTGTTTACCCTAACAACCTCATCAGTTTTTTGATTGATTAAATAATTACATTCAAACTATATTTTCTTTCCGACAATCAAAATGACACCATGATCTGTGCAGTTCTTTGAATTTAAAGTGTCTAATCTGGATTCACAAGCAACTGTAACTATATGTTGTGCAATTTACATAAGAGAGAATAGAGATGAGTGTGAGAATGTGACACTGCTCAAGAATAAGAAAGGGATACAAGAAATAGCATTTAAGTGTACTTACTAAAGGCAGGTGAAAGTTCAAGTAAAGAGGAGTAACAGTTAATGCAAAATGGTCAGTCAAGTGCTGTAGCTGCCTGCCTCTGACAAATTTAAAGAGCCAGTCTCCTTAAAGGCAAGCTGGTAAAAAAATGTTATTATAAAACTATGCAGTTGGGAAAATCAATGCTAAACATACAGTTACAAGGTAATTATAAAAGTACACAGAGTGCCTTTGTCATGAGTCCCCCCTGCTCTTATACAGCTCAACTTTCAATGGCATAGAATCTCTACAATCTACTACCAGCTTGGACAAGTGAGATGTTTAAAGGAAGGAAACATTAATCTAAGAATACCCTTTGTTAATAAAAGGGGTGATTGGCAATAATAAGGGTCAAAAGTGTCATCCACATAAAAATATTGTTGAAAGTGTTTCTTTTGTGTAAATATGTTATGGTAGTTTTAACTCTTCTGTTTCTGAGAATTTATTCTGTATGGAGTGCCCTTGCACTATATTGCAGCCCAAAAGGTAGAATAGAATGAAGCAAGGTGAAGCCGAACTTGTTCTATGAGAAATGCCACCAACATTATCACTGATGGCTGTAAATAACCCAGCCCTTCATTACCCTATATTTCTTTAGAAATACGAAAATGAAGCTCTTTTGTTCGTTAAATACTTGGGTACAGAAATGAGTTAGCTTCTGTGTTTTAAGATTATATTAACCATACCACAAACTAAACCAGAAAGAGTACTTGATCGTTTTCCTTTGCAAGTCACTTTCTCCAGTTTAGGAGCTGGCAGGTATCAAAATGGCCCCAAGAATAAGATGAAGCAGTCTGAGAAAGTGATTCTTAACTAGGGTGCTGTGGAAGCCTTGGGGTGCCTTGAGATCCTCTCAAGGAAGCTGTGGAGTACCATACAGCTTTGCCACATTATTCACAAGGCAAACCGAGAGTTTTCAAATAGAAATCCCTACTGTTATAAACATTCTGATCTGTTGTGATCTGAGTTGCTCTATTTATTTTTATGTGGTCAAAAACAAGTGAAAACTAAGAGCCAGCATTTTCTGAGGGGTGTATTGAATCTATTGAGAACCACTGGTCTAAGGTTTTCTTTGTGTTAGTCACGATATGGACCACTCAAAAAATGAATTATTTTTACTCCAGGTACTCTCTGGATTTAAACTGAGGGAAAAAGTTGCTGACCTACAATTCACCAGGCTGATCCCATTAGAGGATTGGCCAAGGATTTTCAACTAACTTCCTCAACTGCACCTTTTGGTCATTATGGCTAAGTAGCAAAATGAAGCTAAGCAGGACACCAAGATCTGGCCTAAATGCCTAAAATATATTTAAGAAACAATTAATTAAAATGTTTTTTTTTTCTGGCTAACATCAATATATCTGGGGCTTTTGTGCATCTTTTCTGCCTACCTGAAAAACTATATCAGTTTGAAAAGTAAACATAATGCAAAATAAAAACTGAATATGAGCCAGTTAATAACCAGCCACAAAGTTTGTAATTTTGATTTGTTTTTATTCTTTGGACTCAATTGTTACAGGTTTAAGATACTGCTGCAACAGAATTCTAATGTATACATCATTTTCTTATTTTTTTTAGGAGGTTTTTTTTCAGCTTTCAAAAAAACCCTCATAAAAAGACAATAATAGATGGAATGATTGTTGATTATTACTGCCAGAAAATTTGGTAGTTGTGAAAATTACTGGAGTGAAAGCCCAATAAAGTGAACAATCTTTATACAAAGCAAATTTATCATGGACAGCCAGCATGCTGCATCTGTCCCCACACTCTCTCATTACTATACTTCATTGTCAGTCATTGAGGGCTGTCAGGGGCTGATCTTCTGTCAGCAAGGATGCCAACTATGAGGAAGTTCTCCAGTCCCATGGATGTACATCCATAAGGGACTGGTTGAAGATGACTAACATTTCCAATTTCAGATGGTGGCCCCTGCTGCCCAATAACCTACCCCACCCTCCAGTGCAGGCTGGTCAAACCCCAGGCCAAGCTCCCTCCTTTCTCCCCACTCCCCTACTGGCAGGTGGGAGGGGAGAGGAGGGCCAGGACTAGGGGAGAGAGGCTAGACACACAGCCACTCCAAACTGGAGCTTGATCCTCAACCCCCCTGGACCCAACAGCAAATGTCTATCGGGGAAGGGGAGGGAAATTGCTGTAACTCATGGTGGTTCCTGTGAAGTCCTCTGGGTTACAGAAGGGAGCTGCACATCTGTCAGCACCTGCTATGGTGATAACATATCCCGTTAAGTATCTAATCCAGACCACAGGGCTTCAACCAATGATTCTTGTATCCAGCTCAATAATATCTGATTAATCTAAAACATTCACTTTTTATTTAAGTTTGCATATTCTGGAGAGACCAGCCTAGGAAACTCTTCTTGTGGTTAACTAAGTGTACTGTTAAATTCATGACTTATTTCTACTCTAAATTAATCTACCTTTAATTTCCAGTTGCAGGGTTCAGATTTAAATCTGTTTTGTAAGAGAAAGCAGAGGAAAAATAGGTAAACATTCCACTGATTTAAAATATTTCATTAATCCATAGCTTGACAGCAATTAAAATGTGATGCTTCTATATTAGAATTTATTTGTAACTGTAAGTGTTTTCTTAATAAAAAAAATAATTGAATGGAAAGGGAGGGTTGGCAGCAGGCAGGTTCACATAATATCTATGGTACTTAGCACACTTAGTAAAAAATTATGCAGATTGGAAAGTATGTGAATAAATGCACAAATACAGGAGTCATGAGATGAAAGAGGTTGAAAAATAGGGCTCTACCTCTGAGCAACAGTAAGCACCCTGCTAATCCTAGTGACTAGCTGTGGGAACTGTAGATGACTGGGGCCTTTCAGGATTAGACCAACCACAGAGGAAACTGATGTGAACTTTGCTTGTTAGATAGAGGAAGCTGCAGATCACTAAAGGCTACAAGTGGTTAGCAATGTGGCATGGGAGGGCAGAGGCGATGCAAAGACACAGTGCAGCCAGAGAAGATAAACAACAGACATACTGAAGTGAAATGCTCTGGACACAACATGAAGCACAGCAAAAATACAGTCACAAAAGTCTGGGCAAATGTGAATATCATCCAGCCCCAATCCAGGACAAGCAGACTGTAAAACTACATAGCTAAACAGGGCATTTCATTGCACTTCATAAGACTGCCAAGAGAGTACAGATGACGTTTATAATTGTGACCATACATTGCAGCTATATAGGTTTCCTTGGTGCAGAGAACAACTTGTAGTTCTGATATGCAAATGGATGGGAGGTCAGGTAAAAGCATTCTGAATGACCATGCAAGCGCTGTGCATCCAAGTGCTTGCCTTGGAGTGGGTATGCAGAGCAGTGGATATTAGACCATGGAAATATAGAGTCTGCTGCATTTTGCTTTCCATGTGGTTTGAAATGCAAGCTTTGGAACCTACTCTAGCTATGAGGTTGCAGTTTTTCCTGTGGAGGTGTTCTGCAAACATCCCACAACCTAGCAGGGAGAATCTCTGCTTCCATGTACCCACTACTGTAATTGTGAGCCAACTACTTAAGTCGAGTGCTTGGCCAAGGATTTCCCATATAACACATACATATATCATCATTCAAATAACTTCATTAAAAGAAAATAAATTCTTGGAAGTGTTTAAACTTTGAATCAATACCATTAAACTTAAAACACACTTGAAGAAGCATTACATTTATTAGACAAGCCTTCAAGTGAAAGATATTCTTCATATTCAGAAGATGAAGGCTAGGAATCAGATGACGAATGTCTTGCTTTCAAGTTTGTCTAACTCTATCCCAACTATACAGTTGGTCTAATAAAGGATATCACCACAGGCACCAACTAATGGTGGTTGCTCTGGTATTCACGGGATGTGTGATTGTGTCTGGAGGAGGGTGTGGCTGTGGGGTTTGCAGGAAGTGCTGCAAGCGTGGAGCCAGCCGGGCCCTTGTTGTCCGGAGCCTCATGGCCGGGTTTGCACTCCGGTGGCTCCTGCTGTTGCCAGGAGGCCGGGGATTGCTGGTCAAGGGCCTGTCAGGCTTGGGGGGGCAGTGGAGCCACTAGGGGTGGCACAAGTTGGTGGGATGCGGGAAGCCCAAGGAGGTGGTGCAGAACTTGCATTGTGCACCTAAGGCTTGGGGCAGCAAAGGCCTGGCTGCCCCCCGCCACACGGGCAGCCTGGGAGTTGCCACCCTGGGTGGATGGCCTAGCCCCACCCACCCCAAAAGGGCTTAGTGGCCTGACAGCATCTTGCCCCCAGCCCTGGGAGAGCCAGGGAGGCTGCGCTAGGAGCCAGAGCAGAGCCACAGCTGCTTTTCTGCTCCAGAAGATCCTGCAGCTTCCAGGAGGCTGGGGGCCCTGGAGAAGCTCCTGTCTAGCCCTGGGTGCAGTGTGGGGGGGGCACCTAAGAATGCTGGGGATGGCATGTGGCCTGGGACACAGGAAGTCCAAGAATGTGGCATGGAAGTTGCATCCTGTGCCTGAGGGTTGTGATGGCAACAGCCTGGCTGCTCTCCACCACAGGTGGCCCCAGTGGGTGCCACCACCCTGGGGGAAAGGCCCAGCCCCCCCCCCCACCATGCAGGGGCCCAGACGCCTAGCAGCAGCTCACCCCCCCAGCCCCAGGATGGGCAAGGAGGCTGCACCAGAAGCCAGAGCAGAGCCACAGCTGACTTTTTACTCTGAAACCTCCTGCAGCCTCCCTGAGGCATGCCACCCCCAGCAGCCTTGGGAGGTGACAGCTTCCCCAGGGGCCCTGGGCTCCTTGTGGCCGCAGGAACTTCTGGAGCAGAAAAGCGGCCATGGATCCGCTCCTGCTCCTGTCACAGCCTCCCCACCCATCCTGGGGCTGGGGACTGAACTGCCACTGGGCCCCTGTGGGGCATGGGGGCCTGGGCCTTCCCTCCAGGGTGGCAGCACCCACCAGAGCTCTCGTGGTGGGGAGCCCAGCTGGGCTGGGCCATTGCTGCCCTAAGCCTCAGGTGTGGGATGGAAGTTCCGTGCTGCCTCCCCGCACCCCAGGCCATGTCCCCACCTGTCATGCCACCACCAGCAGCCCCAGGTGGCCTCCATGCTGCCACCAGGGCTGGACATGGGGGTTGGGAGCCAGTGACAGCCGGGCAGTGCTCTGGGACCAGTGCTGGCGGGGTCCAGAGCAGGATGGCAGGAGCCCAACTGGGCTGGGCTGCCCCATCAGGGAGAGGGGGGAGCCACCCTACTCTGGGACCCACCAGTGCTGGCTTCTATGCACGCCCTTGCTCCCAGCCCCCTGTCCCAGCCCCATGGCCAGACAGCAACCAGCATGCCCCCCTGACCCCCTATTACCTGAGCTTCCCACTCTGGCACAGGTGGTAACAGCCTCCAGCTGAGGGGGTGGGCAAGGCGGGCCATGCTATTCCAGGAGCCTGCTGTGGCTTCCACTGGGTCCTACTGCCCCTGACTCCTGTCACTTTTGACAGGAGCCAGAGGCAAATAAATATTAATTTTTTAAAAATGTCTAGGGGCCTTGCAAGCCAGACAAAATGGCCTGGTGGGCCAGATCTGGCTCATGGGCTGTATTTTGCCCACCCCAGCTTTAAATAGATACCAAAGAAAAACATGACCGCTCTAAACTATGGACACCAAATAGCAATATGAAATAATTTATCGTGCAAAAACTGGTAACCCAAACTCAAGGAAAAAATACTATAGGTAAGCAAAGGAGAAAAGTCACTGATGGAAAAACTAATTAAGTGAAATATGAATATAACCTCTTCTAGACAATTCAGCAATTTATAGATTTGATGTACTGGCATAGGGGAGAACAATAATTCTGTGCTGATTTGAACACCTTCCTTATATCAATACACAGAGATATACGCATTCATGGGTAAATAGATATTTCACATAGTGTTACATATATTTAGTCCTTGAGTCATATTTGTCTACACTGAACTACAGAGGCATATATCACTCATGATGATAATTTAGGGGCAGGTGTCCCCTTCCTTCTGAAAAATCTAAAAAGCATCATGGAAAAAGAAAAAGCTGAAGGAAACATCAGTTTCCTTCAATTTCTGGCTGAAACTTATTATCTTGGGAAAGCCACTGAAGTTAACATTTTTTCTGAGCCTCTCATGCCTCTATACTGCTTTAGACCCCTTATTCTCATCACTATTGACTCCATTTCAAATTTACTTTTTACAGATACACTACTCTGGATCACTGTTTAGCTGGAATTTACAAATCTATGCTGCATTAACTCTCCTGAATATGTGGGAGTGAGGATATGGCTGGTTTTTAGCTGGTACAGAAGCAGTAGTTCCAGTGAACCATCCCTACCCTGCAATCTATGTAAGAAGGAGCAGATGTGTTCACACAAAGACCTGTCTGTGAGCTTGGATTACCACTTTGGATACATGCAATATACCATGTCTTATTGTTTTTTATCTATAGTTTTGAAACACTTGAATTATTTTTTAGACTTTGTTGTAGTCTATTTCTTTGCCTTTGTTCTTCATATTCTTATCTAATATCCAGATATTCAATCACTGTCATGTGTCAGACAGTGATAGTAATGATAGTAGGGAACGTTTGTCTAAAACACCTACTGAATAGAAAATAGATGAGCAGTGGAGCAACCAAGAATGTTCTGAATGTTTTAATTTATTATTTTTAGTTAATAATTTTAATGCTGGAAAATCTGACCTGCCAGTAAGAAATGTTAGCTTTAAATTGGGAATAAAAAGGGCAGAATCAGATTAAGCAAAGCAAAGTTTTAAATGTACCTGCTGTTATGTCTTATAAATAAGTAGTATACAAATGGTTAGTCTTGTAAATAAGTACAAAATACCTATGCAATCATGGTTGAAACTGGGGCTAGGTAGATGGTTTGAATGGATATTCCATACCACCTGCTGAACTAGACTTAGTAATTTTGGAGCAGACTCTCAATATTTTTTTTATACCCTCCCCTATGCCGCCTTACCATATAAATAAGATCACTGGCGAGCATCAGCAAGATCACCATAATATGCATCTAATTTTAACTACATAAAAACCTTTATTTAAATATATTTAGAAGAAGAATGGCAATATCCAGCCATTTGGATCAGCTGGGGAGAGGCAGGCACAGCCAGACGGCTACAGGTTCTCCTTCAGGTTCTCCTTCAGCCCAGGTCGGGGGAGCCACAGGAGAAGCCCCCATGGCTGCCTTGCCTGACCCCATCCACCACCCGGCCCCAGCCTCCCAGCACTTAAAAAACAAACAAACAAAGAAAAAAAGCCCCTACTCACTGGCTGTAGCAGTGGTGATCAGGGCTTCTGAGGGCTCATGGAAGAACCCCCTGTGCAGCACAGGGCAAAACCCCCCACCACCTAGCATCTGTGTGGCAGCTGCCACATAACTGCCAGATCCAGCCTCTCCAGTCCTTCCCCTCTGCTTCTCCTTCAGCTGCAGGGCCTGATGAGGGACAGATACGAGCATGCAGAGACAACGTGGTCTGCAGGTACCCCAGGAGCAGGCAGGGAAGAACCCACCGGCACCTCTACCACCCATGGGCTGATCTGTCAGTAGGACAGTAATTCAGGGATAGAGGGGAAAATGGGGGACAGAGAGGGCAACTGGGGAAGCAGGGGGGTGATCTGAAAGAGAAGTAGGTGGTCTAGGGGTCAGAGGAGTAAGTTGGAGGGGCAGAGAGGGCAGCAGCCTGGCAGTTCCCCACACAGCCACTCCTCACTTCCTCCTCCAATCCTGCCCCCCTCATTCCTTCCCCATACTTCCTCCCACTGGCTCCTTACCCACCCCTCCCTTTTTCCTCCCTTCTCACTCATTGTATTCTCACCCACCTGTTGCCTGGCTGTTTCCAGATGGTCCAAAGTTGATAGCTAGTCAACCTGGGACCAGTGCTTCCTGGGATACCAAGGACTGTAAATTGGTGCTTTTATCTCAGGTGAACACCCAGAAACTAATGTAACTCAAGATAGGCAACACAGCTCAAAGATAATCCTGTCCTGAAGAGGTGTAACTTTAAGACACCTAAAGGGCACTTAACACTTGCTAATGACCTTGATGTGTAATCATAGTGATTATTTAAAGGGATGTGAGTGTGTACAATATATAGTTACAAACTAAGGAAACCAGTTAAAAAGTAACCGATGCCAGTTTACATTCACCTCTAAATATGGCCTTTGAAGTTTCTGCATTCATTCAGGCAATAGGTCATGACATGTTCTCCTTAAAAGAGTAAACCCACTATTTTGATTTAGCCAAAATTTGAGATTTTTCTTTTAAAAAGTTCTCAAAATTTTCCATGGGAAGATAAAAACCCATTTTCTAGCCAGCTCTAGTAACAACAAACTCTGTGTTTTCCAGAAAAGATTTTAAAAAACCCTAGAGTTTGAGAACATTTCATTTGCTAACCATCAGTTTACCAACTGTATTGTGTACCCTCTCCTCCCATAGCTTTTGTGGGCTCCTGTTGACAGTGACTGCATTTTATTTTGCATTTGGAAAAATCAAGTATGTGCTACTATACCCTAAATAATACATTTTAATGAAAAGCTGGGAGGCTTATCTTCCTGGCTGTCTTTTCTTAGCTGAGGCGTGCCTTAACTGAAAGCCTGATGGTAATATGCTTTTCATTTTTCTCAGAGACTGCCGTGTTTCAATTTCCACTCTGTTATCTTTCCTGGTCCTCAGGTGGTATAAATCTCGTCTGGCTCATCTGGCTACTGGAGTTCAGAAAACAACTGAACTCAGTTGAGCTGTTCTAGACTAACAGAATTTGCCTGTCAGAGAGAAATAATATCTCCACTGTATGTATATCTGATGAAAAAATTATATGGAGGAATGTAATCTATTCTTTCACTGGATAACAAACAGGAAATATGGACAGGGTCTGTGAATGCTGGATTTTGAATTTGAATCTCTGAATTAGTTGAAAAAATATGTGTAGTTTCACATAGCCACACAGCTCTCCACTCACTAGACCTCTGAGACAACTGAGGTGTATTATTTTTTCAAGCAATCAGGAGTAGGTTACATTAAAGAAATTTCTTTTTAATGTGTCACTTTCAGGTGAAGAGATGTGAGTCTATAGAATATGAGAACTGCTTAACTTTAGAGAAATTTGAGCACAGATTCATTTAATATATATATCGAAGCTATTGTGCTTTCCGAGAGGAAGACAGTAACCTAGAAGAGAAATGGTTGTTTTTTTTTTTTCCTGAGGCAGCTGCTGCCAAATATTTTTCTTGCAAATTATTCCACTCCTGGATATGCAGATCTGTGGGAAAAACTGAGCCTCACTGCACACGAGTAGTCTGTGTGGATATGTTTTCAATTTCATGAATTTACCATATACTGGAAGGATTACATATTTCAGAATAAACAACATGGACGTGCCAATATAAATGTAGTGTAAATCATTGATGAACACAATTCAAAAGGATACAGTACTATACAGTAACATCTCTTATAGCATCTAACGGGACAGATAGATTTCCAGTAGATATATTATCTAAGAATAACATGTTTTGGCCAGAGTTGGATGTAGCTCTGTAAGGCAACAGAAGAAAGAATCTTCCTGAATTATTTGTGGCCTTGCTATGGGGTCAAGTGCAGTCACTTTATCGCGTATTAGAAGTGCAAAATATGGGCAACAGCTAACATGAGGCATGTTGCTAGGTTCCAGAGAAAGCAGGGATGAACTCAGACCCTTTACGACCCTTGTGCCATCTGATGGCCTGGTACCATCCTGAATTATGTCAACTGCAACAGGCTGTATGAAATAGCAAGAGGCTCTGGCCTTGATGTGCAACGTTCTTGCACCATCAATAATTGATGCAAAGTCAGTGCAAAATGCTCTCAAATGAGAATGATAGTATGTTACAACCACTTTGTACTGTTGTACATGATCACACAAAGAAATAGGTTAACAGTGCCCTCCCTGATAACTAGTGTGTGACTCCTCTTCTTCCTATACAGGCAGTAGTTAATATTCACCACAAGGTTTAGTTTGTGAAAACTGAGGTCTCTCTCTCAGCCTATTCAAGCTACAAGGAACATAACTGTTGTGAGTAAGAAATCACAAGGAGCATCTGCCTCTGGAATGCATATCTGTTCCTGAATTTTGAAGATAATGGCTAATCATTGTTGCCACATCTACCCTACATTTCTCAGATTGCACATACTGGATATAGTCTAGATCATTGTGTGGGCACAGGATTCATCCTTTCCCTCTTAAAGAAGGACAGTGAAAGCTCAAAGCAAGGGCAGCTGGATATAAGCTGGGCAATTTCCTTGACATATTCCCTAGCACAACACAGATTTGCAAGTAAAACCCTCCAGCCCACTCCTCCATTGCCTAATAATGTCTTTGCCCTTTGGCTTCCTTGCTTTTTAATCTGTGGCATATGGTAAGGTGTTTTCTGTTTTGTTTTCATAAAGTGCTTTATGGTGGTGATACAGGAGGGGCTGGACTAGATGATTTTTAGGATGCTTTGGATAAATGGTTTGCCTCTGGACAGCAGGTGAGGAGGTGCAGGAGGAGGGAAATATGTTTGATTCAATGGCTCAGGAGGTTCCTTCCAGTGCTGGTTTTCTGCTGCCATTAAGGACATTATCTAGACTTGTGTATTACACACACAGGATACCTCTGCTAATGTGGAGAGACTGTATGTATGTCTATCGTGGCTGAGGCTCACAGAGCTACAAAGTGTCCTTGGACCTTGTTCTTTGCTGGCTCAAACCCTGTATACTCATTTGGTGAAAATGCTAGCAGCCAGGATGTTCCATTCACTTTCCATCTATTTTTCATGCAGGTGGATAATTAGAGAACACCTTAATGTTTATTAGCACTTAAAAATGCACCTTATATTTCAAACTACTGTAATAGTAGTAGTAGTAATTGTCAAAGAACAAAGTCTTTGGTCTCAGATGCTGATGGCAAAAGGTCAAAGGCTAACATAACGTATTCTGTAATCATAGTTCCATATCATTACCCCTCCTTTAGCTTAATTATAAAACACATGTGCAATTACACACAGCCAATCCAGCATGAAACCTGAGCAGACAAAGAAAAGTCTGTTCACAGTCATGATTGGCAGTCCTTTAATTATTCATGCTTGGCGTGCAGTAATAGGCCACCCTGCCAAGTATAACTTTGAAAGAATTTCTGCCCAAAGTGGAGAACTCCGTGCATGCCTAGGAGACACAGTCTACGAACTGGCCATTCGTAGACATCTCCCCACCACCAACCTTTTCCCCGGCAAACCCCCTCCCTGCCAGCTCATCCGTCTTTCTCGTCAAAAGCTCTCGGAGGTCTAAGGACCACAGTAACTCATGTGATTCCCTTGAAATCTGTACCAAGCAGTCTGTAACCTGAGTAGCAAGACATCTGCATGCTGTAACTGAATCAATCAACTTCTCTTCCTACACTGCGACCATCTGTAGCGTAAGTAAAATAAACTTTCTGTGTAACCAATACGCTTTAAATCTCCTGACCCCTACTCACTCCTACCACTCACCTGTCCAACCACCGATCCTACCCACGCCAAGCCGGTCGTGCCAAGCCAGGCTCACAGGTCAAGGGTGCGACGGTTCTCAGGCGCAACAGTAATATATTTATAGTTTTTGCTAAAACAACTCTAAAATTCTAACACTGAAAAACTGACTAAAATAAAATGATATAATTTATGGCTATTAGTAAAAACATACAATAAGATTATGTATTCTACAGGATAAACAAAACAGAGTATATGATGATACAAAAATACATATAAGGCACCTCTACACATACAATTAATTTGCATGAATAAACTCCAGGACTTATTGCTTTGGAGTTTATTGATCTTAGGTGCACCATTTGAACTTGCTCTCAGGAGCAATAAAATCTGAATTTATTCCTGTGCAGTATGTTGAGCTGGGTTGGAGAAGCCCCAGCTAGCAGTGGGCCCAGAGGGTCAGCCTGCCAGGTTGGGCTTGCTCCCCTTGGTTCAGTGTGCTGTGGCAGGGCTGGCTGGGGCACGAGGGCATTTCAGTATGGGGCTAGCCAGCAGGCAGCCCCCTGCACTGAAGCACCCTCATGCCCCAAACCAGCTGGGGCAGCATCTGTGGATGTGCACTGCTGTGGAGTTTTTTATTCCGCAGCAGAAAAAGTACTTGTATTTATAAGTACTATCCTGCTACAGAGTAAATTAGTTTACTCTGGCCAAATAGGGGTGCATGTGTAGACACCCAACATTTACTGAGCAGCTAATTATTAGTCAACATGCTGAAAACAAAGCAATATACAACAGTTGTGAGCAACAACCTAATACACCTAATAAGTATAGAGCAACCTGTAGGTCATCTGAGAGAAGCCAAATTGATTTTTTTCTGTATTAGTTCAGTATTTAAAATTTTCCACCAACAGAGAGATCTATTTTCCTCTTGTTTCTTCAAAGAATGAACAAATAGTGATATAAATTTCTTATTTCATTCTTTCCACAAGAACATATCCTGTCTGTATATAGGATCTGACACCACCTGCCCATAACCACTGCATAACTCATTTGAATATACCACAATCTTGTGGTTTTGTACTTTGGATGGGTAGGTTTTTGGCCACAAGAGTGCTTTATTAATCTCATAAAAGGAGAAGTTTGAGAAGGTCTTTCTACATCTGTCTGCAACCTGGCATATTTAATTCTTAAATTTATATTTTATTTTAAATGCAGGGGGAGTATATTTCAAAATCCTGCATTCTAAGCACCCATTGTTTAGAGCAGTGGTGCTCAGCGTTTTAGCCTAATGTGTCAGATGAGTGGCATGGGGCTGGTCTGCGGGCCGAATTGAGCCCCACACTAGCTATGAGGCACTAGGTTTTACTATGCCTGGTGCACCAGGATTGAGCCCCTCTAATTCAGATTGGGTCCTGTGCCCCCATAGTCCCCCTTTTAGCCCAGCACACTGGGATTGAATCCCTGCATGCCAGGAGTGGGCCCTAGGGTCCTGTGCCTTTCCCCCCCACCGCTCCCAAGTTAATGCAGGGCCACATTACTTAGTTCACAGGGCTCCCAATGGGTTGGAAATTTGGTAGCTAAATTTCTGAACCAATGGAGAGCCCCGAAGGCTGAATAACAGTTTTTAGGGTTGGATCTGGCCCATGGGCTGGGGTGCTGAGCACCTCTGGCTTATAGGCAGGTGAATAAATACAATATTTCATATGTTAAAAAGGACTGAAGGTCTGGTATAATTTTTTAAAATGGCTTATGATTGATAGCTGGTGCTCCAGTTGCACTAGGTTAATTTAGTGGGCCTGATAATATCAAAACAAGGAGCAATTCACAGAAAGAATTCAACTTTATATTCCAGCTTGCTTCAGTGTAATCGATGCAATGCCTTAGAGGGGTTTTCACATTTTCAAAAATAGAAGGCAGATGAATGATTACTTACCTCAGATTTTATAAGAACTGAGTCACAAATCTCCAAGCATGATTCTTTTCATTTCTTTCCCACTTTTCTGTTAATTATAAAAAGGACCCTATTTATATAAGTTACTCCATCAAATGGATCAAAGTACCTGGACAGCTAATATCTGCTTTAGCTAAACTACACAATGGGAATAAAAACTCCATGGAAAGTAATAGACTACTTTGGTAAGTGTCATTTATCAGTACGGATGGAAGAGTACAGTACTTTTCCTTGACAAGAATATTCACAAATATCACTCTCTGGGTAAACACTTCTTTCTTCTGAGCTAGGTATTATTTAAGGCAAATGCAATTTTAGAAATGAGTTAACCACACTAGCATCTCTCTAATTTGTTCTGGACAGCCCTTAGTGGATACAACTAGCATCATAAGGATGGGTGGCCAAGCAGGGTAGGAGTCCCAAGCACCACCTAAGGAGAGAGGTACCAGAATGCAGTGGGTCAAGGCACCACACCCTTCGGTCCCCTGTCCTGGCTTCTTCTGTACTTTCCAGTATCAGCCCTCACAGCAAACAGCAGGGATGCAGGATCATGTGTCACTGAGTGAAGACATACTCTGGGAAATGTAGTTCTTCAGTGTAGCAGCAAAAGTCACTGGTGCTGGGGAGATGTCATCCCATTGTTCTGTCACCAAAACTAGGAGAGTTTTTTGCTTGCTCAGCATGCATATCTGTGGCAAAACAAAAGAGAAGTGATAGCATCTCCCTTCAACAACAGTGAACTTTGGCTTCTGCTGCTGACTACTGCCAGTGCTTCCAGGTACAGGGGTAAGAGAGAGGGAAGAGGGGAGGAGACTGACCTGGGCACAGTCCTGGCCAGTTATGCCTCTGGATACACCATGGCTTTTAAAATAACAATACTTTAGCACCTAATTTGACGTGCTATGGATCTCAAAGACTAATTATATAGAAAAGGCAAACATAAAGGGGGTAAGTTGGTTGCCTTCCATAAAACAACTGCAGCAAAAAAAAATCAGCGGTCTTTTATCTCAGTGTTCAGTCAGGTAGATCAAAGTAAAAGGGAAGGCAAGTAGAAAGGGTATATTCCAATTTTGTTTCTACAGTATTTTGAATTATATTGTGCATTTTACAGTATACAGTTAAAAACTGTGAACTTTTTTAACTGTTTCCAGTAATGTACTTTTTGGTGGAGACTGCCTGCCTCTGCTGCAGCTGGGGGGCAAGCTGCCAGGAGACCAAGTAGCCCCTGAGCTGTGGGAGGCTCCAGTCCTTCCCTCCACAGTGGTGGTGTCTCCTGGGGGCTGGCTGGGGGTACTGCTAGCAGGCCAGGTGCTGCCCCAGGTCGGAGACACCCAATCCAACTTTTCCCTGAGCTTGCCTGGGCTTCCAGCACCTCATGCATCATCTCCACTGCCTTCTCTGGCCGCCCGCACACCCAGCTGCCTGTGCTGCCTCAAGGTACAAGACAGGTTGTTCCTGAGCACCCCAGGTGTCTGGGTGGCCACAGGCACCTGCTGAAGGCAGAAGCAGCAAGGGATGCGATCCTTTTTTTCAGTGCAGCCTGCCCACCTTCGCCATGCCTGGGGGGCAAGCTGACACATTAATGGCTGTAATGTTCCAAGTTGCAACACTGCAGACTAAACTACATAGGGTTTGGTTGTTTGTGACAATGCAAACTCATTTTAAACCCCCCAAATTCACATATGCCATTAAGCCACACAAAGGGAGATTTTCATCATGTGTACATGGTAACATTGTCACACGTACAAGCACCCTTAGAGACTAAACTTAGCCTGACTTCAGAATAACCTGTTTAACCACTCCTCCTATCCAATTAGGATAATATACTTAAAAAAAAATGACTATACAGTTTCACCAGTGCATCAGTTCCCTGTTGTCTCACCAAGTTTTGTCCCTGCTGTCCTCCTCAAACTGGGATGAGAACTTGGTCCCTAGATTAGGCACTTTATTTCAGGTAGAAGCATCAGAGCAATGCAAAGAGACCCTAAAAGTACAGCCCTCTATACCAGTGTACTTTACTAGAATCTGGTATGGAATTACTCCACCAAAATACATCAGTAAAAATGCATGTAAGATACAAAAGTGTAGGTGCAATATATCCAGAGGTATCCCAGGAAAATCATTTCCCCAGTGCAAACAGGCAACTAAATATATAAAAAATAAAAGCCTGCATTACTTTCTCCTGAAACTGAGCATGCTGAATCAATACATTATACTTTAAATTGAAGATGGTTCAAGATATGTGAAATATGATTCACAAAGCTATTCAGGTAAAGGGAGAACTAGTAAGCTAGTATATTGGTGGTATACATTTGAATATAAATATATTCAGATTTATACGACTATAACACATGCATTTGCACAACTGCCTTTTTTTTGCTTTGAAGACAGTGGCAGGTGTATCTACTGTCTCGCATTAGAATTTATGGACTATACATAGCAATTTAAATCATGTCTGACAGCTTCACTTAATATGGGCAGGCAGGTTTAACACTATAAAATACATACCACCCATAACAATTAAAGTACGTTGAATAAGTTATGTGACAAGAGAGGCAAAGGTGTTATGAAGAGTTAAAGCTTCCATGGTAGCCCTGGCAGTGATAATGCAATTGCCTCATGCAGCCCCTTCTGTCACATTTTGATTCCATGCCAACAAACCATGAACTCTCCATCATTTCACACTTCTATTTATAGAGTATCCTCAGTTGCTACAATAAAGTGGTAAATGATACACATTCATGGAAGCCATTGCCAGTGATCACAAAAGGGGCAGTTTTTATTTGAAATGTAAGCTGCAGCTTAGAATAAAACAACATTACTAAGGACAGGCCTTCAGCAGAGACAGATTATGTAGTATAAGGTCAGAATACCTGCAGCTTTTGTTAATAATAATTTAACCCTAACCACAGGCAATAAGTTTATGGAGAATCTGACCAAGAATACCTGAAGCTATTAGAGGCTAACCTGTACTGGTCCTTTTCCAAGTCCTATGAATCCACGATATTATAATTTCTATATAGTACTATAGTAGAATACTATATAGAATTCTATACTAGTAGCCCCATCTCTAAATGAAGGCAATAGCATTTTACTGCCTCATAGGGTATCATAGTGTTGAATACATTAAAGACTGAGATGCTTAGAAGCTATGGTGAAGGGGGCCACATAGTGGTCTGGTATGTTAATTGTGTTGCCCATGCAGGTTTGAAAATACCTGGGAGCCTGCTGAAAGTAAATTATTACACAGAGATTTGGCTGAGTGTCTGATTTGACATTGTGGTTTAGCTGAGTAATTCTGATCCCTGTCACTGCTCCTAGCAGGTAAGACTGCTTATTTATAATGTGTTGGATCTTGTTCATCCTTTTCAAAATTCAATAAAAATGGTTAAATGCTAAAAATAGAAGCTTCTACCTCTGTATGATAGAAAAATAGAAGCTTCTATCTCTATATTACTATGATAAGTAGCAGAGAGGTAGCTAGCAATGTTAAACTTGAGTCAAGCAGGAGGCAGGGCAGGTTTTTACAGAAAGGCATACGTTTCCACAGGCTACAGCTTAATTCATCATATGTTTTTGAATGAGTAAGTCTTTAAGGTGCCACCCTGCTCTGATGCCTTCTGAATAGGAAAGTATATTAAATGCATGTAAGTTTGCTACATTACTTATGCACTGCAAAGATAGGAAGCTTAATATGGCATGATTCAACAGGAATCACGCAAGTGAAAAAAAAAATCACACCAGTTTTACCACCAATATCCTGTACCATCAGCACTACTTCCCTTCCACTTTGAAGGAAAAAAATGACCGCTAGTAGTTCTTATGTGAGTAGAAAAATTTAGAAGGAACTTCATTCCTGTGTGGTCAGATCCAAACCAGAATAGGGGAGAGTCCTGCAAACAGCCAATAAGACAGGGAAACACAGCACAAAACTCTAACCCGGGACACCCACTAAAAGAGTCACCATAAAAAGGTCTTCATTTTTCATGGTAGGAAGCAATGTCTCATTTTGACACCTTTCATCACTGCTCCTTTCTACTTGTTTGACATTTCATCTTATAACATTATCCATCTCTCTCAGCTTGCCTCACCCCCACCTTCCCTCCTCCAGACTCATCTGCCAAATGGTTATGAACTTTTTCAACCTTTGAGACTGATATTTTTTTTAATATGTGAATGGTATTCCCTGGACTGACCCACAAATACACTCCTTTTCACTCTGCAAATTAATTAATAATTAATTATATTATACTGATTATTGACCTTGAACAAGTATCAACTTAAGACTACTATTAAGTCTGACAGCGTATTTCTTATTTTATATTAGATAGTAAAATCTTTGAAGCAGATATAGTATCTTCCTAGATGTTTGCAAAGTGCTTACCACAACTAGGCTCTGGATCCAGGCCAGGACTTTTGAAGAGCTACTTATGTTCACCACCACCACTGTATCTATTTTTAATTGCAAGTAGGAAGTGATGCATTTTTAAGGACTGAAATACTTGTACAGGCATACCTCGAAAATATTGCGGGTTTGGTTCCAGATCACCACAATAAAGCAAATATCGCAATAAAGCGAGTCACACAAATTTTTTGGTTTCCCAGTGCATATAAAAGTTATGTTTACACTATACTGTAGTCTATTAAGTGTGCAATAGCATTATGTCTAAAAAAAAAAATGTACATACAACAATTAAAAAATACTTTATTGCTAAAAAATGCGAAGTGAGCAAATGCTGTTGGAAAAATGGCGCCGATAGACTTGCTTGACGCAGGGTTGCCACGAACCTTCAATTTGTAAAAAACTCAATATCTGCGAAGCGCAATAAAGCAAAGCACAATAAAATGAGGAATGCCTGTATACTTCCTATTACAAAGTTGCCAACCCAATAACATTTTTTTACTGACAATCTGCAAGCTATTTACTCACAGACACATTTTTTTTACTAACACATGTTTTTACAGATATATATTTTACATAATGTAAACATAACTCTTCTGTTGGGCCCTGCCCTGCTGCCAGGCCCCACTTAGAAGAGTAACGTGCAAATGTAGGAGTTTAACATCAACAAGAATAAAAAGTTAAAAAAAAGTTTGGTTTTCAGTAAAAAGTTTACTATAAAAAAAATCTTGGGTTAGCAACCCTGCTTGACTGTAGTGCTGGTTTTACACTGTGCTTCCCCCACTCCCATCAGGGTCCCCTCACACTCATACCCTGATACCCTTGACTGCACCCTACACCATGTTCCCCCCCAGCCTTACTCCTGCTGTCCCTGCTCCCTATGTGCCAGCATGAACCCCCAAAGAAGCCTACCTGTGATCTAGCAGTATTATAGACAGTCTGGGGCACAGCAGCAGCACCTGGCTGAGAGAACACTCCCTGTAGGGTTCTGTATTGCCACTTGGATACCAGGTGCTGCTGCTCTGCTCTGCTCTGCTCTACTCTGTTCTGTTTGTCAGAGATGCAATCAAGCTCTAGTTTTTTTATGTTTTTTTTAAATAGACTTTACCAACAGCTATTTTATCTTGATTTTTTTTTAATAGACAGTTGGCAACTCTATTAAACTGATCATAGGAGAGGTTTTATAGTTTCATAGTAGCTAGGGTCAGGAGGGACCTGAACAGATCATCTAGCCTGACCCCCTGCCACAGTCAGGAATGAATGCTGGGTTCACAAGACCCCAGACAGGTGATCATCCAACCTCCTCTTGAATTTGCCCAGGGTAGGGGTGAGGACCACTTCCCTGAGAAGTTGGTTCCAAATTTTGGCCACCCTAACTGTAAAATATTGCCTGCTGATCTCTAACCTAAACCTAATCTCCATCAGCTTACTACCATTGTCTCTTGTCATCCCAGGTGGTGCTGGGGAGAAAAGGGTTCTACCTATTTGCTGTTGATCTCCCCTGATGAGTTTGTAGGCAGCCACCAGGTCCCCCCTCAGCCTCCTCTTGCTGAGGCTGAAAAGGTTCAGGTCCCTCAGTCTCTCCTTGTAGGGCCTGTCCTGCTGCCCTCTCATCAACCTGGTGACTCTCCTCTGAACCGTCTCCAGGCTAGCCACATCCCTTTTGAGGTGTGGCGCCGAGTACTGGACACAGTACTCTAACTGTGGCCTGACTAAAGTTGCATAGAGGGGGAGTATCACGTCTCTGGACCGGCTTGAGAAGCACCTTTGGATGCATGACAAGGTATGGCTGGCCTCGCTAGCTGTGGTCTGGCATTAGCAGCTCATGTTCATCTTGGAGTCAATAATGACTCCAAGATCCCATTCCACTTCTGTGCGTTCAAGAGGGGAAGTCCCCAGCCTGTATGTATGCTGTGGATTCCTTCTCCCAAGGTGCAGCACCTTGCATTTATCTACGTTGAACCCCATCCTATTCTCGTCTGCCCATTTTTGTAGTCTATCTAAATCTCTTTGCAGCCTCTCTCTCCCTTCAAGTATGTTCACCTCGCCCCACATCTGAGTGTCATCAGCAAACTTGGACAGCGTGCTTTCCACCCCCTTGCCCAAGTTGCTGATGAAGATGTAAAACAGTGCAGGCCTGAGGACTGAGCTCTGGGGTTCCCCACTGCTCACATGTCACCAGTTTGAGTGCAACCCATCTACCACTACTCTCTGGGTGTGCCCCATCAGCCAATTTTTTACCCATCCAACTGTGCAGGCATCAATGCCACAGTTGCTTAATTTATTGATGAGGATGGGGTGAGAGACAGTGCCAAAGGCCTTCTTAAAGTCTAGAAAGACTACGTCCATGGTGACACCATCATCCAAGGAGTTAGTTACTTGGTCGTAAAAGGCAACCAGGTTGGTCAGGCAGGACCTGCCTTTGATAAACTCATGCTGATTGCCCCTGAGCATGATCTCCCCTGCAGGCCCCCCACAGATGTGCTTCTTGATGATTCTCTCCAAGATCTTCCTCAGCACCAAGGTGAGGCTTACAGGTCTATAGTTACTTGGGTCCTCCTTCCTCCCTTTCTTGAAAATTGGGACCACATTAGCCAGTTTCCAATCCCCTGGCACCTGGCCAGATGACCATGAATGCTCATATAGACGAGCCAAGGGCACCATGATGACCCCTGCCAGCTCCCTCAACACCCTTGGGTGGAGGGCATCTGGAACTGCAGATTTAAAAATGTCTAGCTCTTCCAGAAGATCCCTAACTACATCTGCACTGACTGAAGGCCTGACAGAGCTACTCCCCAGATCCCCAAGCTATCCCCTTCCTACCTCTAGTAGGTGGGATAACCTGGTCCCTGTTCAAGAAAACAGAGGCAAAGAAACTGTTAAAAATATCAGCTTTCTTGTCTGGCATAGTCACAAGATTACTGTTTGCATCTTGCAGGGGCCCTACATTGCCTGGTGCCCTCTTCTTGTTCCCAATGTACTTGAAAAATGACTTTTTGTTGTCCTTAATCCTGGACGTTAGCCTGAGTTCCATCTCTACCTTGGCCTTCCTAATAGACCTCCTACACTCATGGGCCAAGGAGGAGTACTCCTCCTTGGTGACAGCTCCTCCTTCCACTGGTTGTACACCCCCCTTTTAGTCCTCAGGCATTGCTGAATGCCCTTGTTCAGCCAAAGGTGTTTCTGAGCACTCTTACCCCCCTTACTTCTCTCAGGGACTGTTATCCTTTGGGCCTGGAGGATCGCCCCCTTAAGGTATGACCATCCCTCATGGACTCCCATCTCCTCTACTTCTGGGCCCCCAGTGCCTCCCCCACTAGTCTCCTAAGCTCATTGAAGTTGGCCCTTCTGAAGTCAAGGGCATTAGCCTTGGTGTGAGCCCTTGACACCCTGTGTTGGATAATGAAATCTATCAGGTTCTAAGAGCAGTTTCTCTGACAGGTTGATCTAAGTTATAAAAAAAAACAGCCCTAAAAAAACCCCATTATTTTAGTTGTTCTGTTTTGCTTGTTGAGATATTGTATAAGTTACTGTAAAACAAAATTGTTTATCAAGGAGATGTATTTTTTAACTTATCTGTGTATAAATTCTGTTTGTCTGTACCAAAACCAGAATATTGGCTGAGAAACGTTAAAGTAGTATTTGTTTTTTTCAGATCTAAGAAATAAAAAAACCCCTCCAAAAGCTGGAAGTTTGGAGGATGGTATAGTTCCCATCTGTTAGAGAGAAACTTGGAAATGTCACTTCATCCAATGATATGTCCTCCTTCAACTGAAAACCTGCGTTTCCAAACAATTCTTTAACTTTGCAACACAACCCATTTTAGAATTTAAAGCAAGCTTTCTTTTTTCAATTCTATGCTGCAGGCAAGCACAGTGGCTTGAGCAGCATGAAGAATACTGACAGGAAGAAAGATGCTAGCAGTTATCCTAATTAAGAGCATCCTGCATATATTTGCTCATGCAAATAATCCATAATCATTTGAGTGTTTTGCAGGATCAATCCCCTCCAAAAAAACTTCCAAGAAAGAAACTTTGAAAGACTCTTTACAAAAAATAAGCCTGATTAATATTTGTATAGGATCTGCTTTGTTTCACAGCTAATTATAATTATGTTCATCCTAAATCTATTTTGTTCTTTTAAATGCAACATTCTATTAATATGCATTAGGTGCATAAATAAGCAGAATTATACCAAACTACCTTATTCCTATTCCTTCCACTTTGCTATTAGCATGGTGCCAATATGTTATGATTATATGGGACTTTAAAACCTTCTGATCTTTGTACTATGAGGTGAGTGAAGGCGAGGACCTCATGTGTGCAGTGCTATTGCCTCTTTTTTGTCTCCATATACACTTGAAAGACAGAAGATTGTCACATTTAAAACCATAACATGTTATTCAGTCTTGCTGGCAGAACATTTTTAACCTCAAAGCACTAACTTGCTGTTTCACAAGGATTCTCTCCAAGGGACTGCTACAGGAGATAGGATCACTACAGAACAAAAGAAACCTATTATACCCTGAGAAATTTCATTATTTCACACCACCAAGGGGATCCTCTACATGGAGGGATCCATAGGAATTCAAGTAAGCCAGTTGTGCAACCCCCTTTGTTCTGACAAGGCAGTACAAAGTGACTATATAAAAAGTTGCATGATCTGACCTATTAAACAGAAAATCTAGGCATAGTTGTATTCACTCCTGTACCGAACTGTGGATTAGAACATGCGGACTTTGAATACACAGCTGGTCTCTTTACTCTCTTCTCTTGAGGCATCTGGGAAAACCTGACAAAGATACAAAGTATAAAAACTGGAAGAACTAACCCAAACAGGCCACTTACATATCCTCTTTTTATTATTAATGATTTTTATCTCCAGCTGGTCCTGAACAGCTTTCCTTCCATCAGCAACATTCTCTTACTTGACACATTGCCATGGAAGGGTCACTGACCTTGGCAGCATAACAGGCATACAGAAATACATTTATCTGAATTAATTTCTCCAAAGTATTAGGCAATGAACATGACTTGCAAAAACTATGAAACATACAGGCTGTCTCTATTTAATGTTAAGCAGAATCAGGCTGTACAAATCCTGGATTTATCCCTGGGGACCAAAGATTAATTAATCTTCATCTCTCCTCCAGCCAGGAAAGTTGACACTGCTGGCTTTGCAACATTTTCCCACTTAGATTCTCTTCTGGAGAAACCAATACTCAGCTGCCTGTTGGTCCCTACTTCTCCCTTGCTCCAAGGAAGAAAGAAGCTGTATCAGATCACAACCTAATACAGATTATTACTTTGCCATCTGTGACCATTCAGTGTATTGAGGGAGTGGGCAAACCAAGGTTTCATCCATTTTCTGGCCAGTTGAGAAATGAGGACCCAAGCATCAGCTGTTCTTCTTGCTGCAGTCTGTGTTGCTATGCACAGCAGAGAGCAAAAGTGTTCTTTACATCCTGTACTCTCCAGATGGAGGCATGAACTAAGAATTGTAATATAGACCTAACTGCTCAATTATCTGTAACACTAACTGACATGTAGTTCTCTGAGTAGGTAAATTCATTTAATGAAAGGAAAAAACCTAGCATGGAAGGGGACTGATAGTAAAACAGAATCATAAGCTGGCAGAACATCTAGAAAACAGGTGATGGCTTACCTCCTCTCTGACTAATTAGCTCTGCAGTAAAGTGTCACTGTTTACACATGCTGTGCTATTAGACTACAGTAAACTAATTCACTCTGCTGTAGGATAGTATTGCCCAACCCAAGTACTATCCTACAGTGGAGTAGTTCTGTGCGACGAAACACATATGTAGACATTCATGGGGATGGCTGGGACATGAGGGTGCTTCAGTGCAAGGGCTGCCTGCTGGCTAGCCCCACACTGGAGCACTCTCATGCCCCAGTCAGCCCCACCACAGCACACCAGGCTGGGGGGGAGCAGTTCTGGGCTGGCAGGTTGATCCCCCGGTCCCTCTGCCAGCTGGTGCTCCGCCACCTTGGCTCAAAGTGCTGTGGTCCTTGGAGCACATGTAAATGCTGTGCTCAGGAGCAATAAACTCCAGCATGAATAAGCTTATTGCATTGCATTAATATCACATGTAGCTGCACCCTCTATTAAATACTATGTTTCAAACTAAGAAGACAGTAAAACTAGAAAAGTTCAGTATGTTAATGTCTATGAAGAAAGATAGAATTTTTTGTGGTGCCTACCACAGCTAAATTGATCATTCATTGCTGTTTCATATTCAGAGTCATCTGAGTTGTCCTAGAGATATCAAAAGCCCCAGAGTTATTCCCTCAATGCAATACTGTTACTAGATAACTGAAAAATAATTTTAAAAAAAACACAAGATTTTAACAACCTGCTTCCTAGAAGACCAACTCTGTTCCAGGCTCATAGGAAAGTATTGGATGCATGCTAGCTTCTTACATATAGCTTGGTCTTCAGGAGGAGGAAATTTGAAGATTACCGGAATAGAACTCATATGAACACAATGTTCTTTTCTGTCTAGTCAGTCCACATCTATTTGATGGATGGCTATATCTAATGCCATCGGACAAGGGATTTTCAGAAGACAAGATCCTTCTTAGTAAGCCACTAACAGTTAGGGAAGAGGACACAGCTGAAGTGCAGGACAAAAGCAGGTGTATCTATACCAGGCTTGTCCAACGTGCAGCCCTCAGGCCACCATGCGACCCTCCAAGCTGTTTTCTGAGGCCCAAGGTGCTGCAATGGGAAATGAAAGTAAACACTGTACTTTCATTTGGGGAGGGGTGATCTGATACCACTTCCTGTGAGGTCTTTGAATATGGCTCGCCGGCCCACTGGGTGCTAAAAAGTTCATGATCTGGCCCCACATTCAAAAAGGTTGGATGCCCCTGATCTGTACAGTACATTCCACTTGGAGCTGTGCCTGTGATCCTTGCTGAAGCTGCAAAACTTAATAGGCTACTGATGTTGTTGCTGGGTGGGTATTGTAGTTAATGAGGGCAGGGGTACTTGGGCTGCATTCCAGTTGATGCAAATTAGAAGACCTGTGAAAAGTTACAGAAATGTCCATTCAGTTTTTGGGGTTTTTGGTTATAGCCATGTTGGTCTAAGGACATAGGCAGAACCATTAAGACTTTTGGCTTTTAGGACACTATCTCGCTAGCTTATGTCCCTTTTGGACAAGGACCAGGAAAGAACAGACAGGAGTCAGTGACATGGAAAAGGTTACAAAGGCAACAAGCAAAAGAGGAGGCTACTGATACTTGCCCTTACCACCAACAACCCCAGCAGCCTCCCAGCCAATTGACCTCATGTTCCTGTAGAGGTTTCTTCACCACGCTCACCCCTGTACATACCTCACAATGCCTTGATCCTCTCTAGCACCCATTCTCTAACCTATACTAGGTCAACTGTTAAGTTTTATACCTTCTGAAGTCTTTCCTCAGCATTTCTCTGGACCAGAAGTGTAACTGGACAGCTGGGAGCCATGGACAGCAGCAGCATATGGGGCAGCAGCTGCAGCCAGGCTGCTGGCAGTGGCAGCAGTCTGGCTAGCAGCACAGCAGCTGCTATTTTTATATCTTTCTCAACCAAGTTGGCAACCTGGGACTGGTGTCCCACTCATGTCTTCTCCCCCTGCCCCCACTGCTTAGTTATACTACTGCTCAGGACACAATGTATATGCATTGATCATGAGATTAAGTTTATGTTTATACAAAAAACTAGTTCTTAATATGCAAATTATATATTTAAATTGCCAAGAATATCACATATACAACAGAACAGAAGTTGGAAGCCATTCTCACAGCTTATTTAATTTTGTTTGTTATTTGATTTTTAAAGTGCTTAAAAAGACAGTTCAACTGGGCAAGCCATTTCAGTTGTCCAGGAATGGTCTGCTTCTCTTTTTTCACATTGGTATATCTGAAATTAGACACTGTTGCATTCCAAGAATCCTAATGAACTGCTTAGAATTAAAGAGTTCTCTCTAAGGGACTCTGACTCTAAATTTTCACAAAATCAGGTGATTTATGACCAAGTATGAATTTAAGGGTGTTTGTACACATGCTTACACCACAGCATCAGGTGCTTTTAAAAGCACCCAGCGCTGCGGCACATACATTTGTATAAATGGTGAAATGAGAATCAGTGCTGAGAAACTGGCAGTGGTGTGCTTTTGAACTAAAACAGGTGTTCTAGTTCAAAAGAACACTGCCACCATTTTCTGTGTGCTGATGTGCATTTTGCTGTTTATACAACTGCACATGACACAGCATCATCTCGCGTGCAGAGCAGACTCGATTAATTGAGTCTGCTCTGACACTCTGGATTTCTGATGCATCGGAGCAGACAAAGGTATGTGTATAAATGGTTAGTGTAAATTAAGGGTTCTGGTTTTGAGAACCTTGGTCACCAGTTTATCATTGCAAATGCATGGTTTTACATAATTATACCTCAACAGTCACCAAAATACCAGAACACGCTATAAATAAATGGAAGACAATAACAGTATTTATTAAATAGTATTATTACTCTTATTTAAGATTCCTGTGAAGAGGGCCTATTACTAGGCAGACAAAAACTTCACTAACTTCTGAATATTAGATGTGATAGTCAGCATGGTAGGTCAGACGTATCATGAGTATGACTCATTTATAGTAATTCTTGTTCATTGATTTTACTATTAACTTTAGTCCTAGAGTCTAGAAATTCCCACCTCCCCCACTATGGGCATGTGGAATAGAATTAGAGAGGGTGAGCACCTAGCCTTTCTTCAAGCAGAAGATTTGCCACTCAAGGCATGTCTTTGATGCAGAGGTGAGTGCATCCAGATCAGTCTAGCTGAGGTATGAGCAATTACATTAAGTGAAGGAGTGCTGTATGTGGACTGTAGTAGTTCTTTGTGGAGCAGTGAGCTGAGCTACTCTGATTTTTCCCAGTGAACTCTGATAGAACTTGTTTGTCCTCCTGGGCATGTAGCAGGGGTTGTGAGATGGAACTAGGAAATTATCAGTACTGGAGTGATTTTAGCTCATTGCACAGTGGGCAGATTACCAACTCAAGTGAAAACAGAACCTTGGCTCTAATTGATATTTTCAACCGTGCCAGACTTAAAATCACCACTATACTTGGCTGACACATTTGTTTCTGTGGACAGAAGAAAAATTAGGAGAGAAAGCTGAGCAATGGTCAAAAAGTATTTCATCTCCGAAGTCCAGATCAATTCTATCCTCCACAGTCCCCGAATCAGTTTTCCCCCACTTTGCATTTCCTGCAGCACCCCACTTTCTCAAGCCAGCGGGGAGCAGCAGCAGAAGCCTCTGTTTACTTCTGCCAGGGATGGGGCTACAGGAAGGCAGGAGGAAAAAAACAAGCTCAAACAAGCAGAAAGAAAGGAGAGCTGGACAACCCAGAGCTACTGGGATCTTGCCCCTTCTCCTTCCCCTCTCTCTTCCTTTCCTCCCAGAGGAAAGATTCATGGTAAAAGAAAGCAGAACTCAGCTTGCTTCCCACCGCATCCCTGACTGGCTACTCTTCCAAAGGGGTGGGGAAGAAGGCAGAACAGCCGGTCATAGGGAGTTCCACCCAAGAGGTACCAAAAAATGTGTGCTTATAAAAATTTCTGCTACCTGACATACTTTAAATGCTGCACTTTGCTGAAAACTGAGGATACGTCTGCTGCCAAGATCCAACCTCGGTGGGATATCTTGGAATAAGAGCCTCTTTCTGGAGCACCCTCTAGACGAGTCCAAGTATGAGCACAGAGTGGAAAAGAGTTTCACAATCAATCCCTCAGAACATGGATTGTTAAATATTTATAATGAATTTTAATTTCCTTTGGCATTCCCTTTCATATCCCTTTTTATACACCTTCAAGAATAGAAGTTTTATAATGGAGGAAAAGTTTCATTGGTGAATAACTCTTAAGGTGCAGAGGTCAAAATACAGACAAGTTAAAAGATTTAGTTACAGCTCCAGAGCCATGAGTTCACTCCATACTCATGCCAGAGGTTGCCTACAAAAATGATATACTATAATATCACTCACTCAATGAATCTGGGAGCCTGGGGCAGACCTTTGACCTTCTGACCTACCTGCAGATCCTAGGTGCAAAAATGATTTGTGAGTATTCTGAAGCATTATGTGGTTGGCAAGTTATTTTTTATATGTTTTGCATAGTATGCTTTAAATTGATGAATGCAAGTCTGTCATGCTTATTCACAGGGAATAGTTTCTTACTCCTTGAAACCAGTAAGGTTAGTTTAAGAGGAAGACAGAGTGTACCAAACAATAGCAGAGTCAGACTGTAGAAAAAGTTTCTCACTAAAAACTGATAAATATGACTTTTGACACTATTGTTAATAACTTCCAATATTTGCATAAATGTGTACAGAGATGAATGACTTTAAACAACTGTCACCAATTAAGAGATTGAAAGAAACAAAAGACTAATAACACTTTATAAACCAAGATAGGCACATTAGCATATTCTATTCCATATCATTGCTGTGATGTCAAAAAGACAAATATTTCTGATTACACCTGAAGCAATACTATAACTAATGCAATAAATCACAACAAGGAACTATAGGTTGTTGCTATTGTTTCATACATATGCTCTGATTTTTATATTAGCAGTGTTAGTGAAATATAAACATGAGACTGAATGAAATTTGTTTCAATACTATGTTGCTCAAAGGGTCTCCTTTCAGTGTTAGGCACCATTTCTTCAATCTAGCTAATCAACATGCAGACATTCAACCCAAGCCACATTCATTAGAGAACTCAGATCATTAGAAAAATCTTTTATAGACGTCTAACTTGAGTAGCTGTTTATCTTTTGTGTGGCACCCATGTACAACAAAATCTTCTTTGCCTGCCTGAAGATTTGTGAGATTTTTTTTCAATTAACCTAAGAGAAAAAAATTGCTCACAAGAAGGCTATAAAAAAGTCATTTGCTTCCAGTTAACACAGCTCTCTATTAATTAATCCAGCACAACTCGTTTTGAGCAACATACTTTGGGATGCACAAAGCAGTAAAAGTGGTGGACCATTAGGGTTGTACAAAAATGAAATCCATTCAGGCAACGCTTAAATATTGTAATCAAACTAATTGGTTTTGTTTATTCTTTTTCTCAGATAAGATCTATCTAGCCCAATTCCTTCTTTGCATATGAAGCAAGCTACAACGACAAAGGCAAGATTTGCTTGGGTTTAAGAAACTCACCTTAGAAATATCCAGAGGAATAAGAGTGTTTAGAGGCTTATGATGGACCGGGTATTTTCTTTCCCATTAATTTGCCCCTGAAGTAACTTAAATGTAGTCTCATTCCAGTTACTTGAAAGGAAGGACAGATTATCAATTAATTTTGCCTAATATTTTTTAGCAGTTATCTGGCACCCTCTGTCCCTGATTCTCAACGTGTTAAGAGAGAATTTTGTATGATCAACATCATCATCAGAGGATATTCGGGGGGTAGGAGGGGGCTCTTGCAAAACACCTTGAGAAGTAAGTTGGGGGGAGGGGGGCTGCTGCTCATTTCATCCCTCACCTTCCTCAAATAAGTACATAAGAGTATGGAGTCTGGGAATTTTGTACTGTCTAATAATTACTGTGGCTTAGACCCTAAGACATATGAGCACATGACAGAATTCAAGGTCAAGGAAGGGAAGAGGAGATGCAAAAGTATATTTAAGGCCACTTGTGGTTTCTTCAAGTGAGGAGTGCTAAGTACTGGACAGGTCTGAGAGGCAACTCAAGGCAACCTGTTGCAGTAGCTGTTTCTGGCCCTCAGTAGTTGTCCTAGCAGCTAGAGATTTACAGGAAGTATTTAGGTTAGGAACAAACATTACATTTGTCTCTGGATAAAATGGGTTTTTGTCCTGGAACAAAAATATCCTGGGATTGGCATGTATGCACGTCATCCTTTTAATAAGGGTTAGTGAGTAGATGAATGCAGTGCTGCTTTTCTGATATTGATTCAATGATACAATCATGGTATAACTGTTCACACTTAGTTTGCAATATCCTAGGATAATCTGTTACTATTCCTTATCTGGTAATTTTTTTGAGATTTATCGTGGTATAAATGTGATATCTGTTTGTAGCCTAAGCGAAATAAAGGACATGACAAGTGACCAGCAGCCAGCAATGAGTTTCTAGGGCAACGGTTTGTTTGTTTTTTAATTTTCCTTTAAAAAAGAGAAATCTTCAATTAGCTAGGCATGCTAGGCTAAAGCTCCCATGTGTATGGAATAAACTAATAGACTTCATGCTTTGGAGAATCAGAGCCCATAGGTACAGTCAAAGTCGCTTCTCTTGTTCACAACTTTTTTTCTGTGCTGTGCTAAATATAATATAAATCCTCTTGGCTTCTCCTTAACCTATGATGTTATCTGCTTTGTCTACAAACTGCAGGTTAGTGAAAATGGATCGTATCTGTAACAGATACCATGCTGGGATTACTTATTCAGTAGCATATTGAAGAGCAATAAATAAATACATTATCTTGAGAAGTTTGCTCCAGTTCATCATCCTATTCATGCAAATCCATGAAAAACACTCCCTATACAAAGGCTCAAAAACTGTTGTTCTTTATGAAATAAATTCACAGGTGTTCAGACCTGAAAGAATACTTTAAGTCTAGAAAGCATTCCTGATTGAGAGACTAAAGAAGTTCAATCAATGTAATTAAACCAAGAGGAGATTAAGAGCTAATTTGGCCAGATTTTCAAGTGCAACAGATATTCAATGTGTTTTACTACATATTCCATCATAAGCATGTTTTATGAGCTGATCCAGTACTAGCAATCAACCTAGGCACAAGTGCCCTGCAGTAGAAAAGGATGGAATGAGATAGCTACATGGGAAAGACACTACCTTAGAAAAAGTGAAACATATACTTTACAATTCTTTGTCAATTTTCTAGAAACTTAACAAAGAAAAGAAAACAAAAGAAAAAACATTTGCCAGTCCAGTCTCTGGACATTTAAGGGAGGAGTCAATTTCCAGAATGAAGTCAGTCATTTTCAGCTACACCAATGCTTTTGCCTTCTTTGTTCCTTCACATTTTTTCAGTGTGCTTGTCTTTCTCCTTCAAGCACTCCAGTTTAGCAGCCATTTGTGCCTCTTGGTTTTCTTTGCTAGCTTTAATTTTGTGAATGAGCTTCTCTTCTGTCATTATGGTGAAATTATTATTTTCTTCAACTGTTTTCTTAAGCGTCTCTTTTTCATGCTCTCATTTCTCAGATAGCTGCTTCAAGACTTCTGCTTCATGAGAGTTGCATCTTTCTTCTGCAGCTTCCAACTTCTTCTGAATTTTTTCCAGGGAGACATCCTTCTTCTTTGGAGGGGAGAGAGGAAATTCTGGGACTGCTTCTTTTGAATGAGGGATTAGTATCTGCTCAAGTGCCTGGCCAGAGGTTCACTTTTCAAGCTCTTTCACCTGAATGTCAGAAGTAGCCATGTCTGAGATGGTAGATGCCAGAAGCATGCTCTGGAAGAACTCCAACCAGCTGGACCTCTGCTCTGTCCATCTACTTGGACTGCAGTATATTTTAAGGAAGGTAGACTTCTTAAATGACAGTAATGGAGGAAACGTAACTCCCTGGGGTTGCACTAGTTGTTATGTAGCTCTTGTCTGGAGTAGCTGAGAAAATGTTTTGAAAGATATATATTTTTAAAAGGACTCTTTAGGGTTGGTTAAAATTAAGGCTCATGAACTGTCTTCTCAAAGAATGCCAGGGTAAAAACTTAACTTTCCTAAGGGCCCCAAGAGATGTTACATTCATAGTGTGATAATCATTGTAAATTGTAATATGCCACATGTTCAGCCAAGTTATGGCAGAATAAAATGGAAAAAATAGCTATATAGATGGTCCACATTTAAAATCCCAGAGCCACTGCCCTATCCTAATGATCAGATTGGGATGGACTCTGGGCAGCCCCATGGCCTGGGATTCAGTCCCTGATTCATGGGATTGGTCTGGGGACTTACAGTTGCCCCATTCCACATCCTGAGGCACAGCAGAGCACTGGGATGAGGCACTGGGGCATCGCTAGGGTCTGGAACACAGCTCCCAATGTCTGATCAACGGGATCACATAGGGGACTGTTCCTGGCCCCGGCAATCATGTGACTGGGATCTTGTTGGTGTCACTGGGCATAACCCTAGGTAACTCAGAGGGATGGAAGACCACGAGTGTCGATGAAGCCCCTCTGCTCTAGGCCCAGGCGAACTAGGGCCCCCCCCCCCTTCCTGAACCTTTTTAACCCTTTCTTTGAACTTTTTGTAACCTCCTGTAATACTGGAAAAACAGGATGAGTAGCAGGCAAGCTGAAACTCCCTAAAACTGTTCTCTGTGGAATGCAAGGGTACCGCTCAGAGAGAGAAGGGAGGAGGGAAGGGGGGGTGGAAGCCAACTAGTGGGAAACTACTGCAGAAAGTGACCAGGGTATAAATATACACTGTTGCAGGGCTAGGGGCACAGGATTTGAGACCATACAGTCTCCCTGCACTTTTTACTTGAGCTCAAATAAACTCTGTCTACTTTTCCCCCCAGTGTGTTTATTGGCGCGACGCACACTGGGCAACAAACCCAATTGTTGCCTCCCTTGGGCACCTTATGCCGGCAACAATCTGAAGAATTTTATTCCCCATTCTAAACATTGCATGTCCTGCCATGGCATGAGGCATTGATTTCTGTGATGGGGCATAAAATTCCTCAGAATTCAATCATGCTAATTTTTAACATCTTTCAAGATCCTATGATACAATGGCCACATCCAGATGAGCACAGCCATGTGGTATGTGGTGCGACAGACCTGTCTGTGGTGACACACACCATACATTCAGGCATCTCCATGTTGCAAGTAGCAGCGCAGGCGGGACTGACCCCAGGAAATCCTGGTGTAAAAAAAACCTGAGTGAAAAAAGGCTGGGCAGCGCATGTGGCGGCAGCGCACACTGCTCAAAACAAGAGCCTGGCTGGCTGGAGCTACACTCTGGCTGTGGCCAGGTTCCCAGCTTCAGGAGTGCCATGGCTGCAGCTTCCCCAGGCCCTAGGATCCCTGGTAAGGCTGCTGGAGCCAGCACAGGGTAACCTGCCACATGCCAGAGCACACATGGCACAGGTGTTCCCCAGGGACAAGTAACAACAGCGCAAGGTGTGCCATTGCTACTAGTCCCCAGGGAACCAAACATCTGCGCTCATCTGGATGTTGCCAATGACTTTAACTTCAAACCTTTCTACTAAGAGTCAAGTTGTTAGGAAGACATTCCCTAAGAGGCTTGTTGCATTTTGTTGCATTTTATAAGCCTCCTAGCACCAAGTTCAATGGGAAGCCCTTAGAGGGAATCCCTTGGAGCTTGGAGGCCTCTTTTTACAATGCAGTTTATCTTTTCGGGGTTTTTTTTGGACACTTGCTAATATTTTCAAGAAGCTCAATAACAAATGAGATTTCAGAATGATGCTGCTGGCTCATTGAGTATCTGACTAAAGTAGTAATATCTGGCATATTAACAGGTATTACATCAGTTATTAACAGATATTAAACTCACATCAGTTCTCACTGAATATTATGCTGCAAACAACTCTGCTTGATGTTTGTAAATTTAAAAATATATCTATTGCCCAACCTTCTGAGTAAATAACAATCGCAAGTTAGCCAGAGCCGTGGATCAGTCAGCACTGAATAAAATGGTATAGCAATATCCAGACAAAGGCTGACTGTCACCCAAACAGGGCCAGTCCAAGGGTAATTGGTGCCCTAGGCGAACTGTGTACCTTGGTGCCCCCATCACTTCCAATACAGAGAAAATAAAAAGTCTAGAATTCTTTATTATAGAATAGTCTAGAAAGCCTTTATTATAATACATGTTCAATTAAAAGAAAATTCTCATGAACATTTGTGTAAAAAAATTAGAACTTTGCTTTTTGTGCTTTTAGTTTCTGTTATTTAGAAAGATGTTTCAGTTATTTTGTTCTGCATATAATTTTGGTGCCCCCCAAATTTTGCCACCCTAGGCAACCACCTCATTTGCCTAATGGTTGGACTGGCCCTGCACCTGAAACCAGGAAATCTTTTTCCTCTCACCTTCAACTGAAACACTGTGGTTAAGAAAAAAAGCTAATACTTATCTATGATGCTAGAGCACTTCCAGAATTAGTCATTCATCATACTGAGGGGCACAAAGATTTGAGTTTAAAGATTATCTGCTCTACTTCTAGAAGGACTAAGGAAAGGTGGAACTGAGGTGCATGCTTTCTGTCTACTTTCTCTTAGGCAATTATTAATCACCTTTTGATCAAGGAGCAAATTTAAATCTCCCCAGATGGAACAAATACATCTGGAAAATAATGCATATTCACAGACCAAAATCCTACACTGCAGAGTATAAGAAAGGCTAGATCATTAAGGATTTGGTCACATTTCTCCTTCCTGTGTGTGCTTCAGGGTTTAGGGAGCATCAGGAATCTAGTCTTCTGCTAGAAACTACAAAAAGTGACTACAGCTAACAATTCGCTAAGCTGTTGACACTGGCTGGTACTAAAAATGGACATGCCTTAGTAACTTGGCTTGCTATTTAGAAATGTAATTCTTGGGTGTATAACCTGATGCAGCTCAACATTTTAAGCACCTGAGTTTGAACCTCGGCTTCTCAACTTGGCCTGCCATGAATGATGCGTGCCCTGGTGGCTGGCAGGGGCACCGCCGCAGCAGGAGCGCGGCAGTGGTGGCGGTAAGTGCGGCAGCGGCAGTCCTGCACATGCGGCCAGTGCTGTCTGCAGCAGCAAACAGCAACCACCCACAGGCGCCATTGACAATGTCAGTGGCACCTTTTGTAGGGGGTGCACTGCCATGTTCAGGGAGTGCACGTGCACCCGCATGCACCCCTTATGCATCGCCCCTGTGGCTCGCCCTCTGCTATTGCAGTAGCTTGACTATACTCTACTCTTCACATGGGTCAGATTTTAAAACTGTAGTCTAGCTGTTAATGGTCCAGGGTAGGGGGAGAGAGAAAGAGGAGTCAAAAACCAATTGAGATTTTACTCAAGGCAATACTATTTAGGTAATATTTGGTTACTCATTAAAAAGTCAGATTGTTGTCTTCATCTTCCTCAAGATTTACAAGCATCCACTTCAGTAGATAGCTTGTTAACAAAGGATAATTATCTGTTTTACCAACTCGTTCTGTGATCTCCACAGGTAGTTAAATATTATTCCTTTAGCATAATATGGCAATATCATTGCTACTTCAAATGCCCAAGGAATTCTGTTCAGCTCAAATGCACTGTGTTTCAATGAATGTTAAGTGAGGTGCTTCACTCAGAGGGATTTTATTACTGGAAGATGCACCAGCATCTTTAAGCAAAGGTCTACTTTTTAAAAACCCGATTCTGCCTCCTTAATTCTATTAATAAAATATAAGAAGTGGTATCTTTTAATGTAGCACAATGTTATTACTGGTTCAGATGACAGAAATGCCATTAATATGTTTGCTGGCTTTCAGTCAGGGCATCTAGGAAACCTACTAAATATTAACCAGAATTCTTCACCTAAAATGAGACACTTACATTTCTTTGTTTAGTATGCTAAAGGGTATACTGCAAGCAACAGAAAATTTTTAAAACTAACAGCTACTTGTATTTAAATAATATTTGCCTCTTTTCTTGCCACACTTTTTAGCAATGCTCATCCATGAAATACCTAAATAGCTAACAAGGGTCTACTTTTTAAGGTTATCTGGGAACTTTAAGCTTTTTTCATTTCTCAGATCTGTCCCAATCTCTGAGTCAATAGCTGTTTCACCTCAAAGTACAGTAGTCACAGGTTTTATTGAGACAAGAAATTCAGAAAAAATGCTACTGGAAAAAAAGTATTTTGAATAGCAAAAGCTACTGACAGCAAAGCAGAAAGGAACAATGACGGGTGGCACAAAACCTGAAATATCTTTATAGTATTTGCTGTCTAGCTAATGCAAAGGTTATGTCCTATTCTCCCTTATTTTGCATTTAATGCTGGAAATGTATACCATGGGTAAATTGCCAAAATAAATTAAACTTCTAGGTCAACTTCCTTAAGCTCTTTACAATATGTTTAATTCAGTTTAGAAAGCTGAATGCAATGAGTAATTTCTTCATGGTTTAGGCCAGGATCAGGTGTTCATTTCTACTGGTGGAAATTTCTGAAAAATTTCCATTGATAAAAATCTTTTCAGGAGAGGGAGCAGTACAGGTGCTAAGCCTTCAGCTACCCCATGGTCTGGGGAAGGCATGAGGAGCAATGGCTATTCAATGCCTACTTAAAAGCAGGTAGGAAGCTTCAGGGATGCCTCTATTTCCCTTCTCAGGCCACTTTAAGTGGTGAGTGGAGCAGCTTCTCCTTTCCTCCCACCCATTCCCCAGACCAGGGTCCCTAGTCTCGGGAGTGTGGGGTTGCCTTGCTGCTCTGCTTCCCTCCTAAACCAGACTAAGAGGGGAACATACAGGCAGTCTTTATCGCTAGAGGTTTTGTCTCACAAGGTTGATACCTGGAAGATATTTCTCCCACTACGGGCATGTTTCCTTCAGGAGAATTTGAATGAATGTGTGTGTATGCTCCTAGTTTCTACCAAGTAAGTGGTGACTCTCCAGGTAGAAACGTAATGCCTCTACATAACTGTAGCCTTTTCTGAACATATGAATTTAGCCTTTCAGACAATTTTTCCTGAAATCAGAAAGATTTCAATTAACTTGGGACAGGCCCTGAAAACTGGAAAATGTACTCAGTTAACCTTAGAGAGCGTAGACCAACTGTGTGGTTTTTGCAGGTATGCTTGTCTTCTAATTTTCTTTAAAACTATTTGGAGTCATGAGTAGTGCTAAACCATACTGTCCTTGGAAGCAGCATTAAACTTGGCATAAATATTTTATGATTAATATTTAATAGGTCTCCTAGATGCCCTGACTGAAAGCCAGCAAATCTATTTATGGAATTTTTATCATGTGAATCAGTAATAACCTTGTGCTACATTAAACGATACTATTTCTTATACAGTTTAGGTTTAAGATTAACATCCATAGAAAATATTTTTTCTGAAGAGGGCCATAAGCATTACAAAGAATGAATGCAAGAATCAGTTTTCTCTAAGCTAAAGCTTCATAGGAAATATTGGATATCAAGGACCTTCGTATATGGAATAAATGGTGTTTCAAGTTTGAAATTAGATATGACTATGTAAAAAGATTAGCAGGATTCCAATATGATGTAATATGTTTAATTCTTCTATGAGGTGACTGTTGCATACTTCAGCCTGTAGCTTTAATGCCTGCTTTTCTTTTTACATAATCACAGCAAGAAAGCTGGGGTTTTTTGCCTTTAACCAAATGTATACCAAAAGGTGGAGGTGTGAGCTCTACTAGAACTGTATCTTTATCTCCAGTACCATTGCCAAAACTTTATTCTCAATTGGAATAAAAGACATATCCTCCGTTCCTTACATGTCCAGGAAGCTTTGACTGACATTCAGGAAGCCAGGTAGGCTTTATGTTCTTGGAATGATGTTCACTGAAACGTGTTATAAATTAGTTACAGTACCTTCGGGTCTCACTCTGCCAGAGCGAAGGTACTGTCAGAGTCATAGTTCTGATCATTCCAGCGTAAAATTTTCAGAGAGACTAATTAGAATCCTATAAAACCAACTGCGTAGCACCTTTCTTTCACAGGCATCTGATGTTTCCTTTGGAGGGCAGTTCTCCATGGTTGCTAAGTGGAACGTCTCATCTTACTTTTGTGCAAATAATACTCAAACTTCCCCACAACTTTGACTAGCCATCCTGAAGAATTAAAACAACTATCGTTTACTTTAGTAAATTAAGCTGAAAGTTTCCTCTATACTTTCATCTGATGCCTATGGTACTTGGTGTTTTACTTTTAGAGTCCTGGATTTGACTAAAGGCGCAGGAGGTTGGGGCTACCTAAACCGTTCTTTAGACTATGAATGTTCCGGACTCTGAAAGGGCTCCCACAGGAGTCTAACAAGCACAATTTTCAAGGAGCCTTCCTGAAGTCAGCATTAGTTGGGAAGGAGGGTAACACATACCCTATAACTGAAAATCTGCAAAAGCAACACTCCCAAAGAATCACTAATTATCCTTTTATTTTTTCTTTGATAGATCTGAGTAATGACACTACAGCCTTTCTTGCTTGCTTGCTGCCTTTGATTGATAGCTATTAAATTAGGTTTTACCTCCTTGGCTCTGTCCAGATTAAATACGTTTATAGCACAGCATGAGACAAAGGAACAAGTGGCAATTACTTTGTCTATTTTAGTATCTTTTTCTTGCTTAAACTTCATTTAAACACTAAAAGGGGAGTGAAGAAACTCATGTGAAATTGAAGAAAGGAACATTGAATGAATTGGATCAGGCAAAATAACCATATATAATCTACAATAGCTTGCAAATAACATTGCACAGGAAATGTAGTTTTTTAAATTCTCATTAATGAATTTTAGTGAAAAATGAAAGAAAGGCATTAAACATGCAATACCCTGTCAACTTCAACATGCTGAAGTCAAAAGAGTTACAAAGGGAATAAATTTAAATCATTGTATATGACTTAAAATAAAATAATAAAAGTTCAGATGTTATCTTGGAATGACTATCCAGTGACTTCTCATAACATCAGTTATGAGAACAGAACAAATCACACTTCCAAGAAGAATCTGGGGATTATGTTTGTGTGGAGACAGTCAACTCACAAACTCAACGTGAATCAGCAATGTGATGCTGTTGCACAAAAGAGAGAATCTAATTTTGGATTGCATTAACAGAAAATTGTATGCAAGACACAGAAGAAGAAAGCATCAATCTGCTTAGTGTTGGACAGGCCTCACCTGGAGTACAGTGTCCAGTCCTGGGTGTTGAAATTTAAGACAGATATAGAGAAACTGGAGAGGATCTAAAGGCAAGTAACAAGAATGGTAAAGTAGGAATGCAAGATGAACAAGGAAAGACTGAGAAAACTTAGGTATGTTTTGTCTGGTAAAAATGAGCTGAAGGGCTGACACAAAAAAGGGAGAACAACTACGCCATAGAGAACATGGTATGAGGCAATAGGTTTAAAATGTAACAACTGTAACAACCCAGATTTAGATTGCATCCTGGGGGGAAAGGACTATATAAGCATGGCTCTATACCATGTAAACAAGTGATTCTTTAGTCAGATATCCTTGGGCAAGATGGGTACATACGTTGGTTGCTGACAGGAAAGGATACAAAATTTCAAGAATAATATACAGCAGTTCTTCCCCCAAAACTCTGGCCACATTTCCTAATAATTAAAGATATATCCTAGCCAGTCAAGTATATATGGCAAATTTTGAAAATAGAACTGTCCACATACTACTATCTCAGTCAGGAGAACTCAGAGTCTATATATATTAACTCAAGTCAATATATGCAATCAGAAAACATTTTTAGTGTAAGAAAGGATAGGGAAAGATTTAAAATAGGCTATAGTTCCATTGTCTCGATCTCGTGCATTCACTCACTCATTTCTCTTTCACAGAATCATACAGAAGTAGGGCTGGATGTGACCGCTAGAGGTCATCTAGTCCAAACCCCTGCCTGAGGCAGGATCATCCCTATCCAAACCATTCCATACAATCTGTACTCTAAACTCTTTCCTAATGAGCTCCCTCTTCCTCCGCTTCTGTAGAGATCCAGAGCTCTATTTGGGCATACCTCCTGCTTAGAAAGTTCTTAATACTGTGATCCATGGATAATACCTTTCCATGTTAGCATCATATAACACTAACTCTTTCACATTTCTACCTGTTAAATCATATTGTTTTTAAATCCAGAAAAAGAAATTATATATTTTCCTTAAATTGGTCATTCATGTAAATGGTAATGGTTCCAATCCACAGCTGTCAGATCCCTAAATGTATTTTGGATCTCAGTCTTAGTGAAGTTGCCACAAGGACTTTGTGTGATAGTGGAAGGAGAGGCATCTAAAGAAAAACCTCTTCTGAGCTGGTCTTTGCTAGGAGAAAGAGTACATAAAGTTCTCTTGGTCATCTATTCAATAAAAATAATTAAAATACCATGTCATTTAAATGACTGACCATGCATAACAAATAATCTGTGGATCTCAGTTTACATCAGAAGTAATTCAAAGACTGGGATATACTAAAACACATGATTTGATGAAAATTTGAAAAATAAAGCATTTTAGAAAATCTTAATTAGTGTAAATCTGGGGTGGGCAAAATATGGCCCATGGGCCAGATCTACCCTGCCAGGCCATTCTATCCAGACCATGCGGTCCCTCTAAGATTTAGGCAATTATTACCCAACAAGGCACCACTAGCTGCAGCCCCAAGCAACTTAAGCTCTGGTTTCAAAATAACAAACCCCAATCCCAACCTGCCCCACCTTGCTCTGCCCCCATCCCCCAGAAGCTTCTAGTCACTAGAAGCTTCTGCCCTGGTGCCTCTGTGGTTGTTCTCCAGCCCTCCCTCCATCTGAGAGTGGAAATTCAGATAAGAACAGATGTTGGGAGCGATGCAGGGAGGGGAACCCACTACGTGGGGCTTGCAGGACTCTGACTCTGTGCCTCCACATGCCACTCCTGACTATAGTGCCAGGAGCACAATGTGGAGGCAAAGAGCTGGCCCAGCCCGATGGTGCAGGACTTTCTGCAGCTCCTGGCATTCTAGAGCACCACTGGACTGCGCTGGCTCCGTACTGCACCGTGCAGGTCCCAGCCATCCAACCATATCCACATTTGGCTGGATGGTATGGGCTTGTCCTGTGCTGCACCATGTGGGTCCCAGCCTTGCAGCCAGGAAATGCTCACTGCAGCTGGGACGGGACAGGTGGGGCTGGCTCTGTTGCCCAGTGCGGATCCCAGAAGCACATGCTAATCCAAAACCACATTTTCTAGGCCTGAGGCAGGCTCGCCCCATGATGTGCCATGTAGGTTCCGGCCTCATAGCTGGGAACTATGCTGGGCTGGTTCCGTGTCACGCTGTGCAGGTCCCAGCCTTGCAAGTGGAAACCACGTGCTGCCGGGATGGGATGGGCTGGGCCGAGCCCAGCTGGGCTGGGCCATGCTGGTGCCATTCCACACCATATGTGTGTCTGTTCACCAGGGCTCCCCTTGGGGTTACCAGGAACAATGGCCACAAGCTGAGGGAGGATAGGTTTAGGTTAGATATTAGGAAGAACTGCTTCATGGTAAGGGTGGCCAGAGCCTGGAATAGGCTTCCCAGAGAGGTGGTGCTCTCACCGTCCCTGGAGATCTTCAAGAGGAGACTGGATAGGCACTTGGCTGGGGTCTTATGACCCCTGCCACCCCCACTGCTCCTTCCTGCCCATGGCAGGGGGTCAGACTTGATGATCTGTCTAGGTCCCTTCCTACTCATTGATTCTGTGATTCGATATGGGTCCTGGCCTTGCAGCTGGGGAGGACAGGATGGGTAGGACTTGTTCTGTGCTGCACAATACAGGTCCCGGCTTTAGAGCTGGGAACTGCATTTTTCTGCACCACACTATGTGGGTTCCAGCCTTACAGCTGGGAACCATGTGCTGCAGTCAGGACAGGCCAGGCCAGGCTGGCTCCATGCCATGCCATGCCATGCAGGTCCTAGCCTTCCAGCCAGAACTGCATTGTGCTGGAATGGGCCAGGCTGGTCCCATGCCATACCATATCAGTCCCAGCAACTGTGTGCTGCAGCCAGGATGGGACAGGCGGGGCTGGTTCCCCTCCTCCCACCATACCCCCAACACACACCCACTCTCTCCCAGAGCCCTCACACACTCCCACCCCCCACCATAATCCCATACTCTACCACAGCCACCATACTCAATTCTACCCTCACTATAACCCCATACACTCCCACCTCCCCACCATATCCACACACATCAACATCCTACCACATAGCCCACCCCCACGATACCCCTAAACACACCCACACCTTCCCATGGCCCCCACATGTACTCCCACCCCGACCCCTACCATACCCACACTCACATCCTCCCACACACCCCCGCTCTAACCACATACCTCCCACCTATCCACAACCACCCCATCCTCTCCCACATACCCTTACATCCACTCCCCAGTCTCACAGCCTCACATACACCCCCTTCCCTCCATACATGATACAAGAGTAAGACTGTATTTTGAGCTATTAAACCATCACCATGAGATTATCATGTTGGAGTTTATTGTTCCCAGGTGTCACTTTTCTGCATCCATGTTGAATTGGGTTAGAGCAGCCCTAGCTGGCAGGGGCCACAGGGGGTCAAGCCTGCCAACCCAGAGCTGCTCTGACCCAGGAGCACCTGCACTGAAGCACCTTTGTGCCCCCACCAGCTGGCTTAGCATCTCTGTGTGGACTGCTGCATGTGAAAAAAACTCCATGGCAGAATAGTATTTACGAGGATGATACTGCTGCGGCGTTAATTAGTTTCCTACATCCTAATAGGGTCACACATGTAAACTCAAGGTTTACTGTGTAGTGAATTAGTCTACTCTGCAGTAAACATCTCGTTTAGATGCACACAGTGGGTGTTAGATTACTGCTGAAGATATTCAATGTCTCAGAAAGAGTGTAATCTGTAGAAGCTGGTCAATAGACCTTGTGCTTGAAAAGAAGTTTAAAAGAATAAGGATTCTTAGTGAAGGTGAGGAGTTACATTAAACCAAATCAATAATTTACTTATATATTTTTCAAAAAGAACTCATCTGAAAGTCAATTAACACTGTTTTTAGGGCTGTCAAACAATTTAAAAATTTGATCGCAATTAGTTGCGTGATTAAAAAATCAGTCTCAATTAATTGCAATTTTAATTGCACAGATAAAAGCTCAAAATTATGCAGGTACTTTGTATAGTTGGGGTTGGGTGTGGGAGTGGAGTTTATGGGGCCGGGGAATTTGTGAAGGTGTGGGGAGCTGTGGGTATGTGTGTGCGATTTGGAGCCTGGGGAGGTAGGGTCCCTGTATGCTCTGGCAGGATGTAGGGTACTGTAGGTCAGGAGTCAGGCATAGTAGCAGGGTTGAGGGGGAGGCTGTGGCTTGGGAGTGAGAGGCAGACACATACAGACAGACATGGACAGACACAGATAGTCCCATGCCAGTAAGTCTGTGGAGAGGGAGGGCTGGAGTGAGAGGGAAGGGACAGGGGAGCAGATAGAGGCCCCCATAGTGAGGGAGGGAGTGGAGTAGGGGTAGGCACTGAGATGAATGGAGCCCCAGGGCTGGGGCAGGTCATGGGACGGAGTCACAGGCAGCTTGTCCAGAGGTGTGGGGGCATGTGCCTCTTGGATTTGTGCATGGGGCAGAGGTGGACTGCTGGCTGCAGGTTGGGGCTCTGCTCTCTGCTGCGTTTGCCCTGGCCATGTCCCCCTGTCCACCCACCATGGGAAGCATAACATGGCATTGCATAGCTCCCAGGGAAAAGGCAGCAGGGTGCAGAGCCCCAGCCCACAGTCGGCAGCCTACCCCTGCCCTATGCACAAATCTTGGGGGCACGTTCTCCCATACCTCCCCCAGGGCTGTGCGCATCAGCAGGGAGTTGCAGTCCCCCTTGCTCCTGGATGAGTTGCCTGTAGTTCTGTTCTACAACCTGTCCTGGCCCCAGGGCTCCAAACACCACAGTGCCTGCCCCTGCCCCACTCCCTCCCTCACCGTGGGGACCTGGATCTGCCCTGCTGTCCCTTCACTCTCTCCCTCCCCTCCCCCCACCCCCAAGACTTACCCGCACAGCGCTGTTGTATGCGCAGCTGGGCTGCATTCCTGGCTGCATGCAGATTGTGGCTGATCATCTGTGACTGTGTGTACACTCTCCCCACATCCTGTGGCAGGCACATAGCCAATGCCTGGGCAGCCCTGTGGTCCTCCGTGTTGCCACCTATGCACCACTGGGCGGGCTGGAGGTGGCAGAGCAGAGCCCTGGCACAGGCTTCAAAACCACAAGAGTGATTAACGTGTTAAAAAAATTAACACAATAACAGATGAATGCATTAATCATGTGCATTAACTGTGGTTAATTGACAGCCCTTTGCTTTATGTATATTTTACAAGTGTATCCTTCATTATTACAGCATATACTAGATATACAGTATACCCTAAATTGCTATGCCACTAACTATGGCACCAAACACACAATAAACTATTGCAAGCATTGATCTGAGATTTTTAATAGGGATAGCACTTGAGAGAACACCAAATTCAGGTGGACTAATTCCAACATACCAGCAAATAACACCTCTTCCTTGGTTTCTTTAATCCCTCTAAACTGCCAGTTCCCTCATGTTCTACAAACTGGTCAGAATCAGCCTGCAGACAGTCAGTTTTAATCAGGAGTACTATATTTAGCTTCTGAGAGCCCAGCTATCCATAAAGTTACAATCTTCCTTTCTTTCTCTGTCTCTTTCAAGGAGAGTTACCTTTCATTCATGGCACAGCAAAAGACACCGGGGCCTTACTTATTTTTCTTTGCCTTGGTCTTTGTTGTTTTATATAAGGAATCCCTCTAAATACTATAGCTTAATATTATTGTAGCTGCAATGTAGCCCCAAAATCAGCTGCCATTGGAACTGCTAAATACAGGCAGGTATGTTCCATTAACTTTGCACAAAGAACCTGGTTTTCCCATTGTTATCACCGGTAGCATAACTGGGGGGTGGGGGGAAAAATGGGGGTGTGGAACAGCAACTCTGGGCACCCACCACTGAGGGGAGGAAGATACACAAATAGATGCTGCTATCTCAGTAGCACCTGGCACTGCCACCATTGCAATGGCTGCCACCCCTGCCCCATGCACCATTACCCAGGGTGTAGACTACCTGGCTTAGCATCTAGTTACCACTAGTTACCATCTTCCTTTTATCTCTATTCTTTGAGCCATACCCAAAGCACAGTACTTCTTCCCTTCCTCATGGATTCTTTGCTATCTTATGTTCTATTCCAAGAATATTTATAATGCCCCTTTCCTTTCTTGTTTCTTTACCTTAACCTTACAAGGAACCTAAAATGTATCACTAAAAATTAAGCAATATATAAACTACATTTGCTATTCCCTGAGCCATAATTTACGTTATGTACTTATACTTTACTTACACTTTACATGTACTACCTAAACGCACCGTTCTAATTATTTGAACTGGTTGCTAATTCCTAGAGAAGGGCCCATGGTTATGGAACTAATTTCTTCAGGAAGTTCTGTTGTACCCTAGCCACATGCAGGAGGACTGCAAGACCTTCTGATTTAAACAAACTTTTCCCTGGGCAACAAAGTGATGCCACACAGTGTGGAGAGAATGCACCAGCAGACATTAACTCCTGAAAGAAACCAATTACAAAGGAAAAAGTAATTCCCAGGAGAGATTGTGTGGCCTATCTTTAAATGCCATTAGGGATTCATTTTACATTGATGAGCACCATGGAAGAAAGTCTATAAATAAATAAACTGTAATCAAATGTGCAACCCTAGAACCACTTTAAGAAAGCATTCACTTTCTTGTTATTGCCAAGCCAGTTGTTATTGAACCAGCCAGTTCAAGAAAAAACCTTATGTTCTCATTCTGGCTGCCGCACGCAATAAGGCTTTTGGAGCCCAATTAAGAGAGAGAAAGGACTTTTCTTCAGCCTGTTGGTTTGTTTGGTTTGAAAACAAAGACAAACCACCCTAAAGCTATGGCTTAAATAGTCTAAAAAAACTCTACAGTTTTGTACAGATAGGGTTTGTATTCACTACAAAGGGAGCTTTCCTATATATACTCTTTGATCCTCCCTGTCCACTTTACCCTCCTCAAAAAAATAGTGTAACCTATAAATTCTAAGCTACATATCACTTAAAGCCAAAGTTGGTGAAAAATTATGTTATTTTCCAGTGGCTTGTGGCAGCACAATATGGCCTTCATCTCCTAGGCAATTTCTCTCCATCATCTAAAAATTGCCTGTATAAAACAACAAAATCCTCTTCTGTTTGACTACAACACTTGTTTGTGTAGCTGCATTGTCAGTACAGCTAGCAGGAATGTGCTCCTCTCCACCTATTGTGTTTCATGCAAGCCATCAAAGGGAGCTCTTATATCAGCCTTTCCTGCATTACACACAAAGCCACAGGCTAGGTGGAATTATCAATATTTTTAGTCTAGTGAACACTGCATATCCTGGATAACTATTACAAGACAAATTTTGATCTGAAAAATCTTGTTGGTGGTATCACGGCCATATTTTTACTTTATAAGCCATGAAAGAAAATGTTTGTTACTCTAGGATTAGCATTTTACCAGCTGCAGTTACCTGTAAGTGATAGTTTGCACATGTTACTGTTTATAATTACTAAGGCTGGCTGCTGGGCAGTGGAAAACACGCAGATATATGCAATTAATCACAACAGGGCACTTAGATTAATAGGTCTGTTGGATGCCATTTGCAAGGGGAAGTTATCCCCTCAAAGTTTAAATAAGACAGGTTGATTATTTTAGAAGAGTCTTTCATGGAAATATACAATTCCTAAATTCATGAATATAAACACTGATTTAATCAAAGGAATAATGGATAAACAGTTATCAATTCTGGTACTTTTTCATCCCAGCCCACTTCCTAGATCCAGTACAGAGCCTACCTGCTGATGTTTCATGCTGGTGAATTTGACATGTAGGAAGAAATCTCTCATCTTCATCAGATCATCATGTGGCACTGGACTCACTTGACTTGTTACCTACTAAGCCTGACACTTTTCAGTTCCATGGATTAAGGTCTGCTAGGTAATATATGCACTGTTTTTTTCTGCTCTATCTCCATATCCCAATTGTACATAGATGCACAAGGAACCCTTCCCTACCCTGGAAATAGCAAGCCTGTCTCAGTCCATCAAATGCTCCTTCTCACATGCCCCTGTCACTGCAGCCCTGCACCCATCCTGCTGAAAAAGGCAGCTCGGTGAGGAAGACAGAAGGGCTTACTCCCAACATTTCAAAGCTAGCCTTTACTAAGTAACTTCTCAAGCTTCCATTCCCGGAAAGCTGTCAATCCATGACCACATGCTCAGTCTCTCTCATCCCAAACTGCAGCGTCTCTTGCACTTTATCCTGAGGCCTTGCAACAGGCCTCCAGTGTCAAGCTCAGAAAAGCAGTAATGCCAAAATGTATAATGTTTTTGTTGCACAAATGAAGGGGACAGAATGGCTAAGTACAGAGGTTCAAAAAGCCTGCAGTGGAATCAATTAAATCTTTGAAGGTTTTTTTAAAGTTGCGTAGATTGGACCAATAACAAACTGAACTGACTGACATTCAGTTTTCTGGTGGTCAAAGCAGGTAGAAGCCTGCACTGGCCCAGACCAGGAGCTGGGGGAGCTCATGCACATCTCCCTTCATGCCAGACACTGCTGAAGGCTGCCAAACCCAGCCGATGAGTAGTCCATGCCTGATTGAATGCTGGACACACACTCGACTCCCTGCTGTCAGCCGCAGGTCAGAGGAGAGCTAGCAGACAATCTCTCCCCAGCCAAAGAACATCCAGTGTATTCTTGAACTTGACCATGGCTCATCTGGCTGGTTCTCTTTGGCTGGCAGCTATTGAGGGGGCAGGGAAAGGGTTTTGCCAGCTCAGCTCACTGGGCTGCAGGGGAGAGGAAAAGCCCCCCATGGTGAGGCCTTCCCCCTGCACACTGTACAGATCGCTGCTGGGGGGGTGGTGCCAGGCCAGGGGATGCATTCTCCCCCCTCCCTCCCCTCCCCCACCTCTCAGAGAGGCCAGCAACTGGTGTGGAGGAGGGGCTGTCTCATCTCAAGGATTCACTAGGTCAGGGAGGAGACACAGGCTACACCAGCCCCCCGCCATACTGTGCAGACGAGGACTGGGGGGGCCCAGGAGTCTGTTCCCCTGCCCCCCATCCTGCCAGGCTGACAGGTACAGGCAGGATGCAGGCAAGGAGCAGACACTTCACTGTCTCAGCTCTGTGATAGCTGGGGCGGAGCACACAGGACAACCCAGGGCTGCAAAGTATCCTAAGATGCTTGGGGACTGGGAGGTAACTTGAGTCAGGAGGGGATCTGGGACACAAGCTCAAGAGACTAATTTAACCTACATCGTTAAGTCCGAAACTATATCCAAGGTTTATCTTAAACTGGGTTTGGCTATTTTGAACGTGGTTTATGTGCACTGAACTTCTGTTCTGTTACAACTTTGAATTGGTTTCTGATTATGTATCCTGGTTTATGTGAAACTTTTGTCCCTAGCCAATATAATCAGTTGAGTCTACCTTGAAGTCAAACACTGACATGTAGTCAAGCACCTATTATTCAAGACCTTTAAATCACTATTTTCAATGAGAATATACCCAGTGGTAACATGGAAGGAAAAAGACAACGGGGCCTGCCAGTAGGCTGGATGTTAGTAGGATATTAATAAGTAGTCTGGGAGTAGGAACTACAAGACATAAAAGATCCATTTTTACCAAATAAATTTATTCAGAATACCTCTGTTTAGCACATTTACTCCAGATATTTTTCCAAGTTATCTTCAGAACTGATATGGCAATCAGTATATTAATGCTGAAACCAATTCAGTACACTAGAAGCTGTTAATTGATTGTTAATTGGGAGCTTATTTTTCATGTGAAACTGCTATACAATACTCACTGTGGAAAGAACTGTAATCGTTTTCTTTGTGACATTCTCTTGAGGAATTTTAAACAAAGCCTGAAGTAATTGCTTAGTTATTTCAGGACTGCCTAGTAATTTTCCACGGTATTAGAAAGCATTCATTGCTGACAGTGATGGAAAAAACTTACACATTTGCTTGATGGAACTTTTACTTATTTTCAGTCAACATAATTACCCTTTATTAACACACCTGCTATCTAAACAATAGCCTACATGTTATCGCTTCCACCAGTCGTTTGACAGATTCATAACTGTCTGACTAGCATGTGCCCCATTCAAACTGCAATGAACAAACAAGATGGATTCTGTGGGAAAGTACTGGCTCTTGGTGATTTTTTTTTGCAAAATGGTTAATCCAGGTCACACAAAGCAATATCAACCATATAGCATTCCTTAAAGCATTTAAAACAACATATGAAAAAATAAAAACAGGACCTGCGGCTAGTAAAGCTAAAATATTTTTCCCCTAGATTAAGCATTGTGGTTTATACTCCTGTGACTTTGCCAATAAACTTTATTACACATGCATTTTCTACAAAGATATTTGAATAATGTTCTATTAAATAGTTAATAGCATCTAACCAAAGGTCATCTGTAGTAGTAAACATTATGTGGTCTGATTAATTCCTATTACCTAATTCATCTCACATTAATGCTAAATCCAATAATGCCAGGAAAGCGTCAGTACTAATACCATAAGTAAATGACAAACAGTGTTTGACTTGTGCTAATACTGGGCCCCAGAACTTCAAGCAGTAACACTGATGCCTCCAATGTGATGTTTGATTAAAATGAAAGTGGGCTCTACTGTTTCTGGCAACTGATTTCTGTAATAAACATTATAAAATAAAGCAAGGTAGTGTGTTCTGAGGCTTGATATATGTGAGGTTTAGTCATGCAGTTCATATTAGCATTTATGACAGCTGCACTGCTTTAAAGGCTAATATAACTGGATGTGGTGATTTCTCTGAACTGCATCCACGGTATTTTGGGGGCTGCCAGGAAAGATTTGTTTGCTAGTTTACTTGCTTTGTTGTTGTTTTCAAAGAAATCTACCTCCTGTTGTGCCCTGGTTTCTTGTCTGCTTTCATGAGCTATGCAAAGCCTAGTTTACAAAGGAATCAGTTGTTCTGGGAAGACTCTCAGCCATGTTGGGGTAAATGTACAGCGACAGCAACGCTGCCCCAGCATCTGCTTCCTGAGTCCCCCAACATACAGGTGGAGTTCAAAGCTAGCATTGATTTCTGCCAGCTGGTATACGGGTCTGTGGCTGTCTCCTCTATTTTTAGGCAGCAGCAGCTGTCCCTTGTGTTCAGGTGAATTAAAGTGCATCAGTAGTAGCAGCCCAGGTTCCAGTGTTACTGGTTCATCACAATTCTCCCTCACCCATTGTGCACCGACACATTAACTGGCCACAGTTTGCCCCCATATTAAAAAGTCCTCTTTATCTGCTTCAGTCAGCAAATTTACAGTAGTTAGAGCAGTAGAGGAGGTAAAAACTCCATTTAATCACCCTTCAGTAGTTTATAGACCACTCTAGTTGCATTTCTTTAGCATTACTTATTCAGAAATATTACAGTATGTTCTCAAATGACAAATTATACTGCTAGAGTGGGAACACAGAGACTGGATTAATGTCAGCCTATTCCACAACTTGGTAATTTAATAAATGGAAAAACTGATAATTATGCTCCTTAACTTTAATGCTGGTTATGTTACTGTCATTGTCTTCATGAATTTTAAAATATAAGTAACCACACAGGTTCAAAAGGGAAAGCGTTTTTTTAAAAAAGCTTGTTTTCAGTTAATAAGCCTATACACTTTTTTTAGGGTGTTGTTATTAATGTTATATTTAGAAATGAGCAAATTATATGGAATTAAAATCTTCATGAATCCAATATCTTCTTTTTAGAGGGGAATAGAAAGGAATTTCAGTTCACATATGCTTCTCCTTTGTCCTTTGGCTTGCCTTTTTGATCAGAAAGTGATTTCAAATTTTACTAGTCCCATGTATTTCTAGTTTAATAGAAACTGAAGCTGGATCAAAAAACCCAGGGGGAAGACATGAGGAAAGCTCAAACATTCTCAAGATGCTTTCCATCAGACTGCCCTTCTTTCTTTTTCTTACCTCCCTTTACAATTATTTGATATTATTTTTGCTTCAGTTCCTTGTGTATAAAAATGAGAATAACTATTTCCCTATCTCATCACAGTTTATTAATCTATGATTGGATTCTTGCATACTACAGATGGGGGTGAGACAGTTGCTTAAGATTGATTCAGGTCCATTATATCCTTGTTTTTTCCCCATCAAATACAGGTACCAACAGCAGTGCTAGTTTTTGTGGTTCTGATAGGAACTGTGCTAATAGGTTCTCTAGGAACCAGGCAACACCAGGACAGAGCAGGATAAGTATGTATCCAACAATAAGCATAAAAATTTGACAGCTACCATGTGAAACAAAGGTATTTGGTACCTTGCTGATGGGCCAATCAGAGAAACTATCAAGATTACTATCTTGAGCCATTCGTTCTGATTGTTTTACAACCACTTTGGGCAGGTTTTTTTTTTTATTTTCTTGTCAGAACAAGCCTACAGAAGGAGGGAATTAGAGGTTTCCAGCTGAGGCAAAGAAAAGAGGACCTTATGAAAGAGCACAGTTCAGAGGTGGGAGAGGGATGAGGTGTCCATCATCATGTAGGGCTGGCAGAAGAATTCTAAAATATAGAAAAGACTCAGACTGAAGACTGGAGAAAGATCAAATTATGAAAATATGCATCTCAATTGTTTTTCAAAGATCTAATATTTTTAAAGATCTATTGATATAAAATGTTTTTAATGGCAAAATGTCTATGTTTAAGAAGTTTGCTTGCTAACCCCGAGTGCTTTGCTTTTCTGCCACATTGCTCCCAAAGGGATTAAACAAAAATGCTCACAGACTAGGAAAAGTCTGAGGAGTAGGGGGAAGAACTTAGAGGTCTACTCTAGCACACTGATTTTGGAGATGAGGGTGGCTGTATAGTGCCACTCTATGTGCCAAGGAAGGATGTCACAGAGAAGATCTAAATTTAAGATCACATCCTATCTACTCAAAACTAAAGTGATTGGACTAATTGATTTGGAAGCACAGGGGCATGAGCAAATGGATTGTAGCAGGCTTGCCTTTTGGAGCTTGGGTTGAGCCCCAGGCTTGAAATCTAGCTGTTTTGATTGGTGGAGCTCAACCCCCAATCAGAAGGCAGCAAGAGAAGTTCAGTCATGGCCCTTTCCTGAGGGGAGGGGGAGAGGAATTCCCCCACCCATGGACCTGATTGAAGACTGCAACATTCAGGTCCAGAAGACTTTGGGGTGGAGCCCTGGAGAGTATAAAAGGAGCTGCGTGCCCACCATGAGGGGAATACATCCAGGAGAGAGAAGACGGAAGAGTGGGGCTTAGAAAAGCTGAGTAGAGCTGCTCAGCAGGGCGAAGCTGTAGCCTAGAAGTTCCCCTGAAAACTTCCATCAGTGGGGAATGACAGACAGCTCCAGCAGCTAGGTTCTCAGTATGCAGCACGGCACATGGTGTCCAGACCCTGGGAGCTGCGTGAGGCAGCTCAGGTCTGCAACCTCTGGTGTGCGGCCAGAGACACAGTGCACAGGACGGTGCACAGAGCAGGACCTTTGAACGCACTGGCCGGCTCAGGTCCTCAACCCCTCAAATGAGGCTGGGAGCTTGGTGTGGGGAGCGCTGTATGGAGGGTCCAGGGGTGGACCGAGCTTGGTGCTGCACGAGGCAGCCCAGGCCTCTGAACCATAGCAAAAAGTTGAGTCCAGAGAGCCAAACGGTGATCAGGCTACTGAGCCAGCAGAGAGGGCCAAGCCAGAGGCCCCAGAAGCCCTGCATAGCAAAGCCCTGTTCCAGGGGACAGTGACCCCCCACCCCCGAAGCCCACTGCAGGCAAAAGAGCAGCCTGGTGCAGAGAACGAGGACCACCCTCCAGGCCTGGGAGCCATGAGTTGCAGGGAAAAGAGGGGAGGGAGCCCCCACAGGGGAGAGGAGTCCCCCCTCCTGATTAGTTAAAGGCTCCTGAAAGGGGAGGTCCCACTAAGAGGGCCCCCCTAAAGTTACTGTTTCTTTGTAGGGCTTGGGAAAAGCCCAAGGGCATTGGGGTTTCCCCTCGGGATTGAGTTTATCTGTTTCAGATCATATACTTACCTGTATCTGGAGCACTGGTATAAGGTTTTATGTCATTTACCCAGAGGGTATTGTTTATGTTACTGGTTTAGATATCTTATAAATATACATATACATTGTACATATGTTTATATCCTTATTCCTTTCCCTTGTGATAAGTTAATGTAAATAAATGTGTATATAGTTAAGTCCCCTGACTGTCCTAGTCTGGTTCTATAGGGACGGAGGGAAACTGAACGGCCTGCAGTTTCCACCCCACGGCACACCTGCCAGCTAACAACCTCTTCAATTGGAGAAGGGGAGTATATATACGAGTTACCTGGACTACAGGATCCACATGCAACTGACAGGTGACCCTACAGAGTAGTATGAACTATAGCCAAGCCATTATTGTATGACCATACTCCAATATTATTATTATTATAATCCAGAAGGTGACACTTGCTGGAAAAAATGCATTATAAAGAGTTCCTTATCTGCACTTTCACAATTTTTATCATTCCTCAGTTCCTTTACAGCTTGAATCCTTCCACTGAAAGCAGATTTTTCATTTATTTTTCTAGTGTAACAACATCAATTTTCCTTCTGTTAGCTTCTTTGCTGCCCTCTAAAGCCCTTTATTAGAATAACAGAGCTATATGCAAAACTAAGTCACAAAGTTTCTAAAGCTCAGAAGCCAGGGAGCTGCCAAAAGTGAATCTACCCTCTGTTAATAAACTATTGTTGAAAAACAGAAATAACTTGTTCATTATACAAAATGCAATCTAATCCACAAATTTATCTGATTTACACTAATGTTAATCATGACAGTGCTTAGGATAGCACCCTTTTCTCACCTACTCTCTAAGTACATGTAAACAAAGGTACATAGAAAGAGTTAAAGAGTGAGACAAGGAGCTAAAGGCAGGCAAAGTTCATTAGCCAAAGACAACAAGCTAAAGACACTTTGTGCAGAGAGACTTCATGTGGTAATCTGTTTAGAGGTGTTATACAAATATAAATATTTCTTTTTTTCCCGTTCTGTTTCTGCAATGTTCCTTATTTATATTTAAAATATATCCCTTCATTAAAATGCATTCCTATAATACATCTTTGTGCTGGTTTTTATGCTAATTTAAACAAAGTTAATGCTAAAATGAATGAAAATATCAACTGGTTAATTAAAAAACAATTTTTGTCATATTTTGGAAACTTATGCCATATGACATATCCATTACCATGTGCAATAAAAGAAAATCTTAAAAATAAAAAATGTCACTTAAGTATTATGTTTTTCCCAGTGGTTTAATATTTAGCCCTTAAGGCAATTGGGGTCAGAGCCCTGACACCAAGGGACTGTGGGTAGCAAGGATGGAGCCCAAATTAGGTAGGTCAAATTAAGGTCAAGATAGGAACCAATATCATCATTAACATGTTATTCTGGAGTTTTAGAAAGGTTATGATGGAGCGGAGAGTAGAACTGCCTGTTTTAATGTGTGGCTGTCTTTCACCTGGTTCTCCATAGCAGCATGACATTTAAGTGATAACTGAAGGGTAGAATTTAAGGAGGAAGAGGAGAGAACAGTGCTAAGGCTGTTGTTCTCTGCATTGATATCAGCTTCTCAAGAAGTCCCAGCGAGTTTCTGGAGCAAATTATTCTGGGTTTTTAACTTAGCTGCTGTCATAGAACACTGTCTTATAAAAATCACTTAGCTATCTAAAATAATTCCTCAAAATGTAGGAGTACTGTTATAACATAGGATCTGATTTCTGACAATAATAATGGGTTGATAATTAGCTCGTTTATTGTTGAAGTGAAATGTAGACATGTCTGTTTTCCCAGGGTTTGGACACAGGTGCCATTGTTTAAAGTAGATATCTAAAATATTCAGATCAGATGTAAGTATTATGTCTGCTCTGGAGAAACAAGAGTGTTGCATAACAAAGGCTATGTCATTAGCATCAGCTGCAGGGGGGCAGTCAGGAAGGCCAAGGTGGAGATGGAACTGGGACTAGGTACCCGGATCAAGGACAACAAGAAGTCCTTTTTTAAAAACATAGGGGGCAAAAAGGAGGTACCGGGTAACGTGGGGCCCCTGCAACACACAGTAGGAAATCTGGTTGTCACACCAGACAACAAAGCTAACCTATTTAACAACTTCTTTGCCTCCATTTTCATGAGCAGGGACCAGATCAGCACCCCCACCGGGACCCCCTCGACCCCAGGGGAGGCGCACCTAGGTCAAAGGTCAGTAAGTCAGGGAACTTCTGGAGGGACTGGATGTATTTAAATCAGCTGGTCCAGACAATCTCCACCCCAGAGTGCTGAGGGAATTAGCTGAGGTCATTGTGGGACCCCTGGCACGGCTTTATGAGCACTCGTGGTGCTCTGGTGTGGTGCCAGAGGACTGGAAGAGGGCCAACGCAGTTCCCATCTTCAAAAAAGGAAGGAAGGAAGACTCAGGAAATTATAGGCCAGTTAGTCTTACCTCGATCCTGGGCAAGCTTTTTGAGAGAATTATCCTGGCATTTGTCCATGAGGGGCCAGCAGGGGAGATTATGCTTAGGGGCAACCAACATGGGTTCATTAGAGGCAGGTCCTGTCTCCTAGCAGCCTTCTATTACCAGGCCACAAAATCCTTAGATGTAGGGATAGCAGTGGACGTAGTCTTTCTGGATTTTAGGAAGAGTCTCATTAAAAAACTGGGGGACTGTGGTGTCGACACCTACACAGTCAAATGGGTCACTAACTGGTCGGAGGGCCACACCCAGAGAGTCTCCTAGCAGCCTTCTATTACCAGGCCACAAA
>NW_017728948.1:31856017-31864245 GCF_001723895.1 Crocodylus porosus
GCTGGGGTCATTTGACCCCAGTACTTTTTCCTGCCAAGGCAGGGGGTTGGACTTGATGATCTGCTCAGGTCCCTTCCGACCCTACTAACTATGAAACTATGAATTTTCTTAAGGCGGTGTCTGGGAGATCATGAATGCAAAGATTAAACAGCAGAGGTGCAAGGACTGATCCCTGCAGGGTGTAATGTAGATTGCCTCCTCATGGTACACTGTGGGTAATCCTGTATAGTCTACAACATGATGACACTGTATGTCCTTTGGATCTCACAGCCAATGATCACAAAGAGAAATGAACATGAGAACTGAACCCAGATTTAAATAAATTAACCCCTACTGAAAGCAAATACAGCTTTAGACTAATGCCACCATTAACTCATTGCATCTCGCTGCCCAGGGTGCATGACGACTGCTTTTCTGTAAAGTGTGCCATAGTGACTGCCTTAATCCTGTACAGCTCACTTGTTTCAGCTTCTCAGGGTCTCACCCTCCTTGCTTTCCTGCCATGCCTTGATGTTGGAGGGGTGGAGCCCTGGAGAGATGTTGAAGATAATGTGGGGAGGCTGGTCTCTCAGGCTAATGGGCTCTGGGTGCTCTATCTATCCTTGGTTCCTCTCTAGGGCTCAACTCACATTGCCTAATTTGGGCTCTGACCCTTTTTCCCACACCCTCTTGGCCTCAAGACTCCAAACAAACTGGCCCCAATCATTTTAAGAGCTCAATTCATGGCATCCACTCTCCCCTATAGCCATGCCTATGCCCATGTTTCTCAACATTTTTCCTTCCTGTAGGAGGCTTGGCTCTCTTGACTTTAGCCCACTGTTCTTCTGGCTGGAGGCCTCCAGCCCTGGCCCATTTATTCTGGCCCAGCTTTCTCAGCTTCAGCTCTCTCTGTATCCTGTTCTCTGGGGCTCTGATTGTGCTCCGTGTGTCCCAGCCCGCTGTGGTTTCTGACCCAGGCAAGGCTGCTTGCATCCTGTGCATCAGCTATGTGTAGTACCTGACCCTTATTGGGTTCTAGGGACCGTGTGGCCTCCTTATTACTTCTATTAGCCACACCCATTCCTCCAGTGCTCTTCCAGCTATTGATAAACCCACTTCTGGATCTCTCTGGATCCCAACCAGCTCCTATTTGGCTACTGGATCTTTGCAGATCCTCCGGTACTTGAGTTGATTGGGGTTCCTGCTGCTACAGCTAAGGCCAGCAGGGCTGGAGACAGAAATTTCACATAAACTGGTATAAGTGATCAGAAAATGGTTCAAATCTGTAAGTTGGGTGCACATAAGCTGCTTTAAACATGGCCAAAGCCAGTTTAAGATAAACCTGGATGGATGTGGACTCCACTATCAGACTCAACTGATTTAGCTTTAAATTGGTTAACTGAACTTCTGTCCCAGATGCCCTCCACTTCAAGTTTACTCATAGTCCTCCAGCATCCCAGGATGTTTTGTAGCTATCCTGCAAACCTCCCCTCCCATTACAGGGTGGGTGGGCTAAACTTGGCCCAAGTTGTATACTCCAGCAAAGCACGGAGGTGTGCTCTAGCACCTCCCTGGCTTCTGGCATGTGGCTACATTTCTCAAGTGAGTGCCTATTCACTGGCTTATCAGTTCAATCTATGCATCTTAGAATAACCTGCAATGACTGAATCAACTCAGCTTTGGGCTTTTTGACTGTCTGTAGTTAGCCCAGGAATTCAGCCTGCAGTGGGAGTGAAAGCCAACTGACCGTGCTTGGCTCAGGAGCCAGGCTTTTAATAGGGTGAGGATCTGTCCTTTCAAGTCATGTGGCCCAGGCCTCAGTCTACTCTCAGGTATCATAGCTTAAGCTCTGAGCTGCAGCCATTGGTGGTCTTTAACCCCTTATGGGTTTCCCTGGCTGCATGTAGCCCCAGCCCAGCTACTTACTTAATTACATCCCTAAAGTATTGGTTTCCTATCCCTCAAGTAGCAGGGGTTAGAGGTTTCTACTACACTTCCATATTGATTGGTATTCACTGCAGAAAAAGGATCTTACAATTAAAGATGTTGTAATGTAAGCTTATCTAACTAGGTGTGCCTGTGAATGGAGGTTGCTCTGATGCACTGCAATTAAACTGTGTTGGAGCAGACTTGATTAATCAAGTCTCATGTATCATCAGCATCCCCCCATTTCAAACTGGTGGTGGGGGTGCTTGAACTAAAGCTCATCTGAGCTTTAGTTCAAACACCACTGCCGCCATTTGAAATGTGGGGATGCTGATACATGAGATGTGGAAGCACAGTAATTACTACTTGTTCGAGCTTTAGTTCGAGCACCCCACCACCATTTTGGAGCATGGGAATGCTGATACATGAGATGTTGTGGCACTGTAATTAGAGTGCCTCCTGGAGCCATTCTAATTAAAGTACCGCCCCCACCACCCCTGGAACATGTGTAAAGTGCCCTTATACGACTATCTTAATCTATAGATCTCACAGAATTTTACAAAAGTAAGTGCATAGGATTATTTATTAGATTGGGAACTGCAGCACTGAACACAAAGATCTAATAGTATCTTCAGGGTCACACTGTAAGTCTTTTTGTAGACAAGGGAAGCAGAATTCAAGTCTCGGTTCCAAGGCTAGTGCTACTATAGAGGGGAGAGGTTGAATTATGCTTCTCATGGCTAATCTACAATTTTATAATGATTTTATATATACAATGACTAAGTATGTATAGTTTTGCTTAGCTCTATCTCAGTCCCTCTCTATATTCTTTAAAGTACAGCCTACTGCTATCCTAGTCTTAAAGGAACTCTAATTTAGACTCTTAGAGCACTAGGGCTGGAAGGGACCTTGACAGGTCATCTAGTTCAACACCCTGCCTGAGGAAGAATCATTCTTATCCAAACCATCCCATAGAAATTCACTGTTTACTCTCTGAGCAAAACTATACTCAACCTCAACCCTGACACAATGCAAAGCATAACACCCTAATTGGCCACAGGGTGACCATAGCACCAATATCCTTCTGTTTCAAAGGTTTTTTAAAATACCATCGAGAAATCCCAGAAAGAGGGCCACACTGCAGACAAAGGCAAAACTCCCCAACCTCTTGTTTAACTCAAATAACAGATTTCTATGGTGCTGATACTGGAAGTGTTAGGTTTGAATCTATGCTAAAGATCAATGCCCAGGTGGCTATAACTTGTTATATGCACATATAGTAATGCTGTTCTCAAGGCAAAAAAGCCCAACTTTCTTTAAAAACAGCTGCCATGACAAAGCTGTGTTTGTCCTCCAATACATTTGAGGAAACCTTTGATAAAGAAATACAGTTTAGGAGAAGCCACTATAAAGAGAGTACACAGCTGCTTGGATGATTATGCTCAAAGCATCAATGGTTCTCTATCAAACAGGGAGACAATATCAAATGGAGTTTTGGAGGGGTCTGGTCTGGAACCAATGCTGTTCATAAATGACTTGATGGATGGAAGTGAGTAAATTTGCAGATGGTGTCAACATGGGTAAGGTAGCATACTTTGGAGGACAAGGTTAAGATTCAAAGTGATCTTGATAAATTAGGGGGAATTGTCTTAAAATAATAGGGTGAAATTTAAAAAAGCCAAGTGCAAAGTGCTTTACTTAAGAGGAACAATCAAATGCACAAATACATTTGCTTTGTATTTGTGGAGAATGACTAGTTAGGCTGTAGTACTTCAGAGAAAATATCTAGGGGTTACAGTGGAACATAAGCTGAATATGAATTAACAGAGTAATATTGTTTCCAGAAAACCTAATAGGATAGATTCATAAGAATGTTATATGCAAGTCACAGGAAACAAATATGTGTCGCTATATAATATTTGAAGGCCTCAGATAGAGTACTGAGTTCAGTTGTGGGCACTGCACTTCAAGAAAGCCCTAGACAAACTGTAAAAAATCCAGGATAAAAAAATAAAAATAACCAGAAAACATAACGCATAGCAAAAGACTGAAACAGCTAAGAGTATTTAGTTTATCAAAGGGAATACTGAGGGGAGATTTGATAACAGTATTCAAGTATAAAGAAGGTTGTTAAAAAGATGGTTCACTGTGTCTAGGTGGCATAGGACAAATACTATTGCAACAAGGGAGATTTAGCCAAGATATGAGAGAGAACTTTCTAACTATAAGGATGATGAAGTTACCCAGAAATCTCCACCACTAAGTTTTTAAGTGAACCCCTCAGGTTCCTTTCATCCCTATTTGTCTATGAAAGATCTCAAAATATCAACATGCCATCATATTATAAAGGTTCACTAATAACTTGGGCAGGAGATTTTTCAATATCCTTTCTTCAGGTAAGCAATTAAAACAGGAATCAATACATATAGCTGATGTAGGGGACTAACCCAGGTACACTTGAAGAATAACAGTGGGTCTAGTGCATTCACAGTAATGCTACTCAGCCTCCTACCATTCCTCTGCATAAGGAAAACTCAAATTCTATGGATATTCCTTCAGTCCTAGAGGTGCAGTAACTGCCATGGAGAAGCAATACCAATCCAAAGCTAATACCTTACCACCACAAGGTTCTGTGGATGTAAGTGAAGAGGAATATTCTACCTCTCCCCATTGAATACCCCTCTGCTACATACTGGTAGGTGGTGAACCCATCTACTTAGGACTAGTGTAGAGGAAAGTAACTTTTAAAGGGCTGCAGTTCTAAATCCTACACAAATCTATGTTCATCCTTAGTTACGTACAGGTCATCACAAAGGGAAAACTCAACTTCTCAGCATAAATAAGAACTGACAAGTGACTTATAAATGCTATTTTCTTTGGAACTTCTAAGCTGTAGAATGCAGCATGTAAATAAATAACATACCAGTTAATAAAAAGACTACAACAGCTTGTTTCCTGCAATCTAAAGATAATTTCTAGCAGTTCTGTCTTGTCCAGGTGAAAATATGTAAAGACAATGTGCTCAGATTTTTCCAAGAAGTGCCACATGTATTGAACATGAATGTCATTTCTAGTAGGGGTGCACCGATAAAGATTTTGAGTAGATACCAATGGCTAATTATTAACAAGGTATATAGGCTAATACCAATCCAATTGTCAATATAAAGCCTGGCAACTTGGAAAGCAGTGTCAGGCTGGTAAGTCTGTTGGGAGGGAAGTGGCAGGGAGAGGGAAGGGGTTTGGGGGGACAGATCGAGGTCCCTTGGTGAGGGAGGAGAGGGGCTGGGGCTGGGGGAGGCACTGCCCAGCCAGGGCATGGTGGGGCATGGAACAAAGCCATGAGTGGCTTGTTTGGGGGGCTCAGGGAGGGGGAGAGAGCAGCTCCCACCACTGCATGTACCTCCAAGGCAAACATAGGGGGCATGTGCCTCTTGGATCTGTGAGTTGGGTGAAGGCAGCCTGCCGCTGCAGGCTGGGTCTAGGGATGGTGCTGGGCTCTTCCCAGAAGCAGTGGGGCTGAGCAAGGGCTGTGAGTCCCAGTGCCACCACCACTCACCCCAAATACAGCCCTGACCCAGCCCCACCCCCACCTGGAGGAGCCTGGCACTGCCCTCAGCCCCAGCTTGCAGCAGCAGCCCACTCTCACCCTGCGCACAGATCCAAGGGGCACATGCCCCCTACACCTGCCCCAGGCTTGAATGTAGTGGCCCCCTTCCCCACGCCCCTGGGATGAGCCACTCGTGTCTCTGTAGTGCTTCCTGGCCCAGCTGGGCAGCGCCTGCCCCTGTCCTTTCCCCTGCTCCAGCCCCACTCCCTCCCTCATCACAGGGGCCTCAATCTGCCCCACCCCATGCCCCTTCCCTCCCTTCTGGCCCTTCGTACCAACAGACAGACCTGCTGGATGCTGCTCTCCAAGCTGCCAAGCTGGCTGTGTGATTGTTGCAGCTGTGCACATGCACACAGCATTTATTGGTGACATTATTGGTCACATCACCCAAAAAACCCCAATTGCTAATTGTGTCAATTTTCCTTTTATTTATACCAATATTATATACACCAATGTATCAGTGCACCTCTAATTTCTAACAGAGTGTAGACGGGACTAACAGGATTTTGGGAAGTCAAAAATTTAGCAAACGTAGAACTGAATGGGACTTTTCCATTTTTTTCCTCCATCATTTTTTACTCATTCTGTGTCCCCCTCTCTGTCATCCCACATGTACTCTTTTTGGTTTTTCATTATTCTCTTATTCTGCAGTGTCCATGCTATTCCAGATTTGTTAACTGGATCAAAATCCTAAGCCATATACCTGAGAGAACCCAGCATGCTTTCCATTAGGCCCAAACCACTTACCTTAAGGAGGAAGTAATAAAATACCAAGATAAGTGTGAGATTCAAATATAAACCAAATACTAATTTGTGCAAGAACAGACTCTCAAATAGTAGCAGCAGGGCACATCATCTACACATGAGGTTTAATGCAGAGTAGCCTATTATACTGTGCATTAAAAGGGTGTGTAAAAAATGCTATTATGTTAATGTGTAGTAAAATAGACTATTGCTCATTAAGTGTCACCTCAAAAGTGTGTACTTGCACTACTGCACATTAGGGCAGCCTAATGTGCATTAATTTGTTACTTCACATTAGAGGTCCTAAATTTAATGTGTGTTAGGAAAACCATATTAATGCACATGGAGACATAGCTGCAGAGCCACACATAACTCCTTCTGCGATAGTGTTTCAAATTTCTGAATGCCTAGATATACCGATTAATACTCTTTAACTGAAATTAGAGTCCGAAGTACTCACCAGGCTCAAATTCTTAGTTCTATAACACAGTACTTGCTTTATCCTTTGAATGAAAACTTGCATGTAGTAAGTCCTAGTTTATGCTATACTGTCCATTGTAAGGTGATGCGAAGTGCCACAATCAGACGTGACCATTTTCAAGAGACCTGAGCTGCATAAAGTAGCTACGACAGAGGGGCCCCAAAAGCCTCTTCCTGAATTACCACAGCATGAAGTAATTATGTAAGATGCATAGATTTGTTAGGGTGATATCTTTTATTGGACCAACTATGTAGCTGGGATAAAGTTAGTAAAACATAGTTATTTTGACCTGATCTATTATCTATAAATCTATGCTGACTAGTGTTAATTATCAACTTCCCCCTTTAATCCCCTATTGCATAAGCCTGTATATTATGTTCCATTATTTTGCACAGAAGACCAATTACTCATTATTTCATTTATCTATTTTAGCTCTTGGCACAGCATTAACTTTCTTTTAATCTTTTGAATTGTGTCACTGTTCCAAGACTTATTCAAAAATTAATATGAACAGTTCAGATAGCTTCTTAGGTGGCTCTTTTAAAACTCTTGGACCTACATTACCTTGATCTGCTGATTCAAAAATGTCTCATTTAATGGCTGCAGCTTTCTATTTTTTAGTTAGAGTTAGAAAGCAAAGTATGAATACAGCATCTAGCTTTTCCTCAACTATAGAATAGGAATCTTTATTGAACTCTTTAGTTTTTTTAGCATGAGTAATGGCAATTCTGCCATCACTTTTAAGTGGTTCATGTAGTTTGTGGGGTTTGTTTGTTCTGAATATACTTAAAAACACCTGAAGCATAAAAACCTGAAACTTAGCTAGTTAGTCCTCAACTGAGATATTTCCCTCTTTCAACCCCACACGCAGAAGCCATATTGGCAACCTAAAGTAGGATATTCTTGGCTGCAGATTGTAAGAAGGTTACAAATACTACTTCAGGCAATTCCAGCAAAGCCAAGTTTTTGAGAGAAGCCCATGTAGTGCCTGCTGCCTGGATGATTTGATATAGTTCACATTGGGTACTGGCAGGATCTGCTTTTAAAAACTGACTAGAAAAACCACAATTTTAAAGTTAACCGCCCTCCTTGAGTGCATCCACACGAGCATGCATGTACATCTTGCCCCACCTCAAACCCCTTTGAGGTGGGGCAACGGGCACATGTGGGAATGAAAAAATGTTCCCTGTGCTGCAAACTTGCAGTGCAAGGAGAAAATTAGACCAGGGGTCTAAAAAAATCAAGGCTTAAAAAAGCAGCGCAAGCCCTGAGGTAAGCGGAGGCTGGGTCCTTCATGGAGACACTCTGGCTGCCAGAGCATCTCTATGGTTGGCCCCTTGCTCTGGTGCTGAAACATGCAGCTAGCAAGGCCGCATGTTTCAGCACCAGGGCTCCAGTGCTGGTGGGTAAGGGTTTAGGGGGGCTGGATGAGAGGGGAGGGGACAATGGGGGGGATCCCCCATGGCTCTGCCCACTCCCCCAGGCCCCTGA
>NW_017728948.1:31864345-31877223 GCF_001723895.1 Crocodylus porosus
CCCAACCCCTGCCACAGCTGGCCTCTCCCCCCACTAGTCCCCTCGAGGCCCCCGACCCCTGCCAGGGCTGGCCCCATCTGTGACTGCCAGAATCAGAGGAATTAATAAGCAATAAATATATGCTTCTTGGAGGCACTTAGTATTTTGCCTAACAGGTAATATTAACTAATATAAAGCTTGGCAGTTTGTAACCTGCAAATGTAACTTGTCTGTCATAAGTTTAACCAAAAGGATAAAACTAACTGTTTGTATTAATCGTGGAACTGACTGGGCCCCAAAGGTGAAGCTGTAGCTGCAAGATTAGCTGGCCTAATGGTTTTTGCTCAGGGTTCAGCCTTGATGATAAAAACTGGATCCAACTGCCTGGCACACCGAACACAATCCAGGAAAGCACATCTCAAGAAAGTATATTCAGAGAAACCTAAAAGTGTTGGGCTTAGTAATGTCAATTTTAAACCTAAAAATGCAGCATTGTAATTTGCTTATTGGATAAACCTGAGTCTGGGTAGTAACCTTTTATGATAATTATTAACACCTTTCAACCCCACAGGGTAACAGCTGTAGGGCAAGTTTGTGAGTGGCTATAAAGGCAACAGGTGCATAAGACTACATATAAAAAGCACGTGCATCAGGTGACCAGCAGGAAGGAGGGAACAGAGCGGTCATTGCTGTTCCAAGACTGGACTCTGGACTCCCTGTGTGAGTGAGGATTGGATCCTAATCAAGCGACCTTCCCCGGTAATCCCTCCAACAGTGTCGATCAAGGACACCTGACTTTGCTGGAATCACTTGGCATGCACCTGGCATTGAGGGACAATTGATAAGTTGCCAACCCATGTCTGTCTATTAGTTGTTTTGAACAGCCCAGTGGCTGATACCCTCGCAGTGCCCAGTTGGTCTGTGATAGAATTGATACACTCACAGTGCCCAGCTGGTCTGTGACACCCATCCCTGCAAGCCTCCCTCGATCCCTGCACCCCATCCCATACTTAAAAAAAAAAAAAAAAAAAAAAAGGGCACTTACCAGCAGTTGGAGCTGCCGTGTGGCTGACGGACCCCTCCCACACAGTGCAGGGCATGGTGACAGCCCCAGTGGCCCCAACCTGAGCCCTCCTGCCCCTCCGCTGTCCCGTGCTGCCTGGGGAGCTCTGCCAGGAGGCCGTGGAGCCCCCTCACCCCTGCTTCTAAGGTAAGAAGAGGCTTCCCCCCCTTTTTTTTCTTTTTCTGGGTTTTTTTTTAAAGTATTGGTGCCTGGAGTTGTGAGGGCATGGAGGAGCAAGTTGGGGGTGGGGCTGAGTGGGGCACCCATCGGGGGTCCATATGAGTGGGGGGATGGGACCAGGTGGGGCAGCAATTGGGGGACTGGACTGGGGCATGTGGGCCTTGCAGGGGGGCAGTAGCCCCTGTGGGGGCCATCTGGCCCCCATTTGGGGTGCCGTACCCCTTGTGTGGGGGCCAAACCCCCTGTTGGGGGATGCGTACCCCTTGTGTGGGGAATGAAGCCCCTGTTGGGGGGCCGTAGCCCTTGTACGGAGACAGAACCCTCTACTGGGGGGCCAAACCCCTTGTGTGGGGGCCAAACACTTTGTGTGGGGGTTTGAATCCCTTGTGTGGGGACTGAACCCCTTTTGGGGGGGGCCAAACCCCCTGTGGGGGGGCCACAGCCCTTGTGTGGGGGATGAACCCCTTGTGTGGGGGCCATCGCCCTGTGAGAGGGCAGCAAAATATGTATTAATGAATTAATGAAACCTGTATTTAGAGTTCAGTTTATTATTATGATAAGAGACTTGCTTTAACACTGCAGATAAATCAATAAAACATTGTCCAGCTGATTGCTGTCTGTGTCTCATTCTCTCTCTCTTTATAGTGGTCGTTTGTTTTACTTGTGAAGGAACATGGATTTGGGGGTGTTTTAGAGAGTGACTTTGGATTTTTTTTAATCAGGGATTTTTCAGTTTTCCCATAGGGAACACCAGAATTCCTGATAGGGAGGCCAGTGGCAGGACCCTGCCTGCTCAGAGCTGGCACCTTGGACCCAGCTGGCTGTGGCTGACCTCCTGGCCAAATGGGGCCAGGAGGACATACTTTGACAGTTCAAAGCAGGGCACCACACCCAAAACATTTTCTGGGTGATAGCTGCCCAGATGGCCGGGCAGGCGGCACAAATGGCAGTAGTGCTGCACAAATGCCAACCCTGTAATCACAGGGACAGATGCCTCTACTGGCTGTGCAGTCCCCATCCAGGTCTGGCAGGTGCACAGCAGGTCACAGCCAAGCAGCAAACCCCACTGCCAGACTCCTGCAGTGGGTAGACGGTTCGGAGAACTCTCAGGGCTGCTTCAGCAGTCCCGCTGGCACAAGGGGTAGTGTCCCCAGGTACCAACTGGCTGGGCCCCAGAAGCTCCTGAGAGTGAGTAGCCCTGAGCTACTTGCCAAGGCGGCTTTTTATGCTGCTGGGTCCAGGACAGGGTAGCTCTTTATACTGCTGGGAACAGCTCTAGCTTCCCCTGGCTGCAGATCCAGGAGGAACCAGGCAGGGTTATTTTGCCCCAAGTGGCACAATTTGCTCCACAACAAAGTGCATGTCCAAGCACGTGCACTGAAGCAAAAAGCCTCGGCTCAAAATTTGCACCACTTCTATTTGAGCTGCTGTATGTACATGTGTTTGCATGTGTGGACGCACCCCTTGAGGGCATACAGCACTAACAGTTAAGAGGTCTCTAAAACATTCTCAGGCACACAGGTCTAAACTTCCTCCATTTACAGTGAATCAATCAATTTATCAACATTCTCAAAATTAAACTTGAAGTCCCTTCTTCTTCCCCCCCCACAAAAAAAAAGAAAAGAAAGGAAAAGAAAGTGAAGGAAGATGGTGTGTGTATAAAAAGTAGTGGCCCCCAATTATGAAAACGAGAGTGGATGGGATCTAAATTTCTGCTTCCGCATAAAAACTTTGGCTAAGTGCAGACATTTGGGTATGTTAGGGGGAGGTTAGATTGGGTTAAAATGGCTGTCCAATCTAACTTAGTTCACCCAGGTAAAGTACATACACTTATAGACCTGGTCTCAGTGATTGGAAATCAATCTAAACCCATAACTATATGGAAGGTCCGTGTACACAACTAGTCTAAAATAGGAACATGGTCTGAGATAGACCTGGATCAATGTAGTACCAGACTTACTCAACCTAGGTTAGACTGGTGTATGGAACTTCTGTATGGTTACCAATGCAGCCCCAGAGCTGGAAAAACCCAGCCACTCACACCAGCCCTGAGGCTGAACTTTCCCTGACTGCATGCCCCCCTCCCCTGCAAACCAGCCAGCCCCTCCCAACACCTCATCCTGCAAGCTTCTCCTGGTGCCATTGATTTTATCAGTGTTTACCTGAGGGAGGGAGGGAAGGAACGGTGGTGTAGGTCCACCAGAGGGAGATGTTGGGGGCTAAATAGAGACCTTGGTCCCCCCACAAGCTCCCCTGAGGACCCCACAAGCCCCCATATCCCATTAGACCCTTCTAGACCCCAGCAAGCCCCAACAGATCTCGTCTGCCTCCCCCGATCACTCCAGCAGATCCTGCTTGTCCCTGTTACTCCCACAGACCCCTGATTCACACCCCCCACCATGCTTGTCCCCACCAATACCCCAACCCTTTCTCACTAGCCCCTTCCATCCCAATTTACCTTAGATTGGGTAGCCATTTTGAATTCAGTCTAAAGTCCCCCTAAGCTCCCTGAATATCTGCCATTAGCCTTTGAGGAGGATGATAACCCACTCACATACTTTATAGCATAGGCCAGCAGGGCAAGAATAAACCAATGCTTCACTACCTTTGCCCCACCACAAAAAGTGATTTTAAGCTTTATACGGTATACTTAAGAACAAGTTTCAAATGCAGGATATTCACACATTGTAGATGCTATACGATTTACAAAAAGATATAAGAAGTCATGCTGTAATTATTAAAGTTGTGGAGAACTAACATTAAGAGCAAGTCTTGTTCAAAAACTCACATCTTTAAAAATGGAAATAAATCATCTGGAGGGAACATTTCATTTAATTAATACCTGCATAATATTTCATCAAATCAGTCAACCAATAGTCAATCAATGCAATCAATGCATATGTTCAAATATAATCTGAATATTTATTATTTCAAATAATTCAACCAGAAAGCTCACTCAAAAATTATATTACGCTCTCCTGTTTGTGGTACCTTTTTGTCATTCATCAACCTTGTCAGACTTACCACATGAATACCAGTCACCCAACTCTAAAACGCTATAAAAAATCTGACAAAATGTTCTAACTTGATGATTTCTTTTACTCTGTCTGCAAATGAGTGATCTTACCACAGCTAAAAAAATCTGTAAGAAGTTTTACACACCCCTCAATAATTCATGTATTAATTGATTCAATTCATTTAAGGAATCAGAGGAAGGTTTGAAGAATATGTCCTTGCCTACTTCATATATCTCACTTGTTTGCACAGTTAAAGGAACTTTCAACTAGAAGTAACAGAAGTGCTACAATGCCGTTTACTCTTGAACATCAGAATGTTAAGGAAAACAAGGAAGAATCTGTTTATATGCCATGGCGTATTCAGAAAAACAAGGAAAAGAATGAACAAGGATGTCAGAAAAAACAGAAAAAAAGAACAAACATTTGATTAGGTTCCCTATGGTGGTATGCCCAATGCCATGATAGAACAGGACAAGGAAAAATAATGGCCTGCCCATTACTCAATTAAAAAGAAGAACTAAAATTGGTCCTTGCTTTTACTAACCTGCCAGAAATAGCAGCTATTAAGGAAAGACCTGTTGTTTAAAGAGAATAAAGGTGAGGGATTTTGGTTTCACAGGTGGGTCACCCTTAATCCTACCATCTGTCTTCACTACTTGCAGACTTAATAGAAAAGCTAGGCAAAGTCACCTTTTATCTTCGATTTTAAATCCAGGCCAGGAACATCATGGACCACTGTCATATCAGATTCAAACAAAGGAAAGGATTCTCAAATATTTAGCATGGGTAACCTTACCTCTCACTCATGATTGGGTGTGGTCCACCATTTTTTCTTGTATAAAACTTATATTCCTACAACATTTTCTTGACTGGAAAAAATCTCTCTCAGACCCTCGTCCCACATGCCCTGCTCCATTGATCCAGACCCCAATCTGACACCCCAGTAACCTGTACCTCCTCCATCTGTCCTCCTGGCTGCCTACTCACAGGCCTGGCCACCTGCATCCAAGCTGAGTACTTATACCCTCAATCCTAACATTATCTCTAACTTTGGGGAGCTTTTTCATAATACAAAGTAAAACCAGAAAAAACTTTAGAGAATGATTATGTTGGACTCTTAAAGCTGTCAGCAAATTCTGTGATGAATTTACAGTGAGTAGCCACGCACTAACTCCCTGGTAAATGTGAAGAGGGTTACTCCATTTTGAATGCTAGAGTGGAATAGGTATTGCCCTAACAAAGTATGTGGCTCAGCTGCAAGGGGTAAGAGGGTAATAGCCTATCTGCCTAGGAGCACTGGGCCAGCTGACAGGGGTAACTGGCTGGCCCTAGAGGAAGTTAAACATACCCAGGAAGGGTAGTAAGGGGGAGAGGGAAGATGCTGTCCTGAGGGGGAAGCACAAAACCAGGGTTGCCTTCTCAGGATCTGAGGAAGGACCACAGGTTTGGTTTTGTCCAGTTGTTGTTTGTATATTTGTTTGTTTTATCATTTATGTTGTTTTCTGTAGGCACAAGTTTCCCAGGTAAAAATAAACTACCTTATGAAAGGAGTGACAACCTGCTACTCCAAGGGTGAGCAAAATGCTGGATCTGGCTGGAAGTCAGACTCCATTCCTAGCAGCCACTTGCACATCATTCTGGCTGGTCTCCATGGTGACCCCAGGAGCAGTGTGGCTATGACAGTGTGGGGCAAGGGTCTCCATGAAGACTGGTTGGCAAGGTGCATGGCTGGGTGAGAAGCTACAATGGGGCTAGGGCTGGAATTTTGTGGCAGTGACAGTGTGGGCTGAGCCAGGGCAGAGCTATGATCTGCTGCCTGCACACCCGAGGCACATCTGCCCTGGCTCCGGCCCCGGCCCACACTGTCATTGCTACAAAATCCTCGCCCTGGCCCTGGCCTTGCTCCCTGCTCAGCCACACACCCTGGCAGCACTTCTTGGGCTGGTCTCCATGGAAACTCAGGGAGCATCGGGCCATCACAACCCCATGCTGTCATGGCCCCACTGCTCCTGGGATCTCCATGGAAATTGGCCAAAGCAGTGTGCATATGGGCTGCTGAGTAATGGAGTCTTCTGTGAGCCCAACCCAGCCGGACTTTACCCACTCCTGCCCTACACACTCTTAACATCTTTGGGATGACAAGGAATGTAAAATGGTTTCCTTTGACAGTGATCCAGTCCTCAGAACGCCACCCAGAACTCTCATATACTGGGGTGGGATGCTAATAATATTCAGTGTCGGGTCACATAAAAACTGAAAATGCTCTGGATGTACATTTAAGGCTAAACAATATTTGACTCCATTTTATCTCAGCGTTGTTTTCTGTGATTTGGAATGGAATGAATTCAGCAGACACTTAATACAAGTATTCTTGATGAGATGGAGGTACTGTTTTGAATAGCTGAATCTCTGATTTTCCATACCCATGAATAGTCATTTCTGACCCTGATATTTAAACAACATTTTAGTATGCATATTTGTGTTGCAACTGTAGGATGACAGAATCCTCAAGTGCTCAGAGAGTTATATTTAGAGATGACACTTGCCATCTCCTGCACTTCAGCCCAGATTTCTCTTTTGTATAATAACGATACAATTACAATATAAGATTAATATTGTATTAATTTATAGTAAATAACAAAATGTTATGTTGTGGGTTTAAAGTTCTTAATTAAAATAAAACAAATACTAAACAAACTGCAAAATAATCAACAGCAATTGACTACATCTTTTATGCCTTTCAATAGATGAAATACAGTGTTTAAAAGTCACATTCTGAAAAGATATGAAAATTATGTTCTCTGCTCTGGGGTTTAATACCATTCATTTGAGCACTTTAATTAAAATGCAAATTCATCTATAGTACAGATGTACAGACAAAAGCTTTTGGGAATATGGGGTATTATAGCTGAAAATGATTAGCCAACATCATAACAAATGAGATTACTGCTACTGAATTGTAAAAATGATGTTCACTCCTTCATAGCATTGAAGATATTATAAATGAAATGAAATGGCTGTACCACCTAGAGTTTTAATTTTCACAAACTTCCCTTCAAAACACTTTCTCCTGTGAATAACAACTTTCTTCTTCACTGCAGTCTTATTAAACCCTTTGCTTTAAATACTGGGTTTTCACATTGTATGACTTTGTAGGAAATAATGGCTTCTCTGATGTCATCTGGCATCCAGATTAATTGATATTTCACTTGAATTAAATTTATTACATAAATAAATGAATACCTCCAGTACTAGTACTACCCTTAAGGAAATTGATGTGAATGCCTGGTGGACCAAAATGGGACAGACTTTGAAGAACACGTTCTTTTATGCCTGCATTGTTCTTTCACCATGATTTTTACCTTTGGTGAAAGCAGGACCTTAAGGTCTGTTTTTCAAAATTTAAACTAATAAACATAAACAAGAAGTGTGTGCAAAAATGTGTTGAATGCTCAAAGAAGATGTAAAGTACATGGGGAAAAATACTATAGTGAGTGTTTCTAACCAGCCAGTTTGCATAAAGCAGTAGCCAGTTGTATGTGCAGTTGTGGTACTGTTATGTTCAATACTGATATATCCCTCAGGGTTAACGTTTTTTTTAACTTTATGGCACAATCATAGGAAGTATCTTTTACCTTATCATTGTAATTGTTATTTATGTTATGATAACAGCATGCTGCACCAGTTTGATAGGTACCTGCTGTCCTAGATGCCACACATGCACACACTTAGAGAATGAGCCAGGATTATCCCACACAGCCTACACTCTGAATTAGTTAGTTTTTAATTTGAAATCCTGTCCTGCCTTTTTAACGTAAGACACAAACAACTGCCAAGAGGGAGCACAACTCTGTAGGCTTAATCTAGCCCATGGGGCCAGAAGTTTAACACTATTACTTTATGTACAGCTGTTAATGGACCACATTTTTACTCTCATGTTTCCTTTCTTTTGATAGGATTCCCATTCTCCACTAAATTTAGGCTTGCACCCAGAAAGTAATACATGAGGATTTCCCTGCTCACTATCCATTCCTTGTGACCAGGCATTGACTTGAATCCCATTCCGGTGTCACAGTTCCTGTTATTTCTATACTCCAGCCCTCCAAAAGGATCGGGTTTTGCTAGGTATGGAGCAAGGAATGCAAAGACAGTTAGGCACAGAATAGGACTAGCTCCTTTAGGATTTATTCTGGACCTACAAGCCTCCAGCTGCTTTGTACCACCACTCCCCCACAAGCATGACTGTTGATACCAAGACAGAATCTGTGAACTGGGGGTCTTCGACTAACTCACAAGCCTGTGATGTTTAGATGCTCTCATTTCCTCTTCCTTTACATTATTCTAAGCATGTGTGGAGGAGACTGGATGGGAAGAGATGAGGATGTCTGAGAAATGGGCAATCACTCCTTGGACAGCATTCATAAATTGTTTACTGAGATGAGTGCTGGCTGAGCTTGTATTCCTATTCACATGGAGCTTTAAAGACTTCTGGATTCTGTACTGCTGCTCCTAACAGCATGGCTTCCAAAGCTGTGTGCTATCAGGGAATCCAGTGGAGTGGAAAAGTGGGACCAGAGGTCTAGGACCTGTGCACACTTACTCCTCAGCAGCAGCCTGGTACCAGGGAGTCTCCCAAAGTCCCATCTGGTGAGTGATACAGTAACCTCTGCCCCTACCTACATAACCTTGATGAAACCCAAAGAGAGAAATCTCCTGGCCCTCCCTCAGGTCCCCAGCCACATTTTATTTCACCAGAAAGGTATATTGCCTTCTATTAAAGATGTACATGCTACCAGGGTAACTCTGACAGATACTTATTCATTCCTATACTTAAAAACCCATCCTAAATGGAGACAGGTGACTCATGCCTTTATTTTTTTCCTGCAAAATTATCTTGAGAAATAAGTGACTCATTTGGTTTTGTACTTAGAGATCCTAAGGGCAGGCTTACACTCATTACAGGCACCATGTCCATTAGTGAGTATCTGTTATGGTCTTCAATACAGCCAAAACTGATTCCACTGCATTTAAGCCACTGTTCAGCACCCGCTCCCCCATTTCACAGAATATAGGATTCTCACTGGAGTTGTTAGTTATTCTTCTACCTGACAAGACTTAAAACCCTTTTATTAACTCTGAGCCCACTCATGTGGTTCTGTCAGATAACATAATCTAAGACAAGTTGGCATTTTGCAGCCTCCTAAATCCAAATCAAAGGCATTTTACTTTTTGTTATAGCCTCATTTTTCAAGTTTTAAACTGACTATTATTTTTTCATTTGGAACACTCCAACTCTAGTATTAATGAGATAGCTATTCTTTCAGATATTGCTTCTCTTCTTACCTTGACTTGATAGGTGGCAATTTACTACATCCCTGCTTAATGACATCAACTTTATCTCTTTTACTCATATCCAACAATTTTCAACACTGCTGGAAACAGAGAGCAATGAACTGCTTCCTAGAGGCTGTTAGAAACAGAATATGAAGATAAGACTCAGGGCTTTAACCTTACATGGCATCATTTGGCTAATTGAAACAATGGTTAGATCAAATCATTGGTCAAAATGAGATAAAGCTTAGTCTTGTAAAGGAGTTCTGGATTATACACCAGGTGGGAAAAAAGAATCAAGTCATAAATTAAGTTAGGGCTATCTAGAAAGCGCATCTGAATGAACAACATTTAGATGATAACAGAAAAACAATGGGACTTTACAATGTGATGCTAGTGTGAAGAAAGCTAGTCCAATTTTGAGATGTATAGCATATACAGATGAAAGACGCAGAGCCCCCCACCCAGATTACAGGTATTGTGCAATTACCTGAAACCGGCTACACATGCCAAGTACCTATCATGCCATAAAAAGGTCCAGTCAGCTATAAAGTTAAACCTTGAAAAAAAGTGTACTAGCCTTACAGTGGTTGGTATTCAGCTTTAATTTGCACATGTAGCAGCGTTTGCCTGTGGGTGCTCCATGCTTGATTGGGGCTAAGACTCTGGGTCCCAGCAGCATGCCTCCCAGTCTGCCAGTTGATGGGGTCTCCTGGCCTTATGGATGTACAACCCCGCAGGGCTGGGAGATAACAGCGCTCCTGTCTCCCAGCCTTGGGAGTGCATGAGGGGGCTCCCAGCCATGGGAGCTTTCTTTTTGCTGGTGCAAGGGGAGCCCAGGATCACAATAAGGTACAATGGGATGCAATGTGCAATTCCACAATCATGTCTCCTGCCATGCACATACAGCATGGCAAGAGGCATAACTGTGTGGGTTACACTTTAGATCACATTGTGCCTTTACCTGCAAGTGTAGAGGGGCCCAGAGGTTATGCTAAAGTGACTTCTAGTCGGAAAAGTTGTTATGCACAAATATCACATCTTTACTCAGAGGTACTCCCAAAACTATCTGTGTACCTTAAGGATGAAAAGAAATAAGGGTCTGCTAGTCCTGTTATCACTAGAAAGGCACTACAGCTAAAAGAAAATAAGCTAGATTCTACTTTGGGTCATCTATCATCAATATCAAGTCCTTCTACATTAGGGGAAGATTTAGCCTCAGTTTCCCTTTTAACCAAACACAAGAATGTTTGATAAATGTATTGCTTGTGCTTTATCAACAGTAAAGTACTTCATTTCCATTGCTGATGTTGGGCTGTTTTTGAAAGCTAAGAATAGCATGTGTTTGCAAAAAGATTGGATAAAACAGTTTTCATGGCGATATTTTTGGCACAGAGTGTTGCAGTTTTGTTTTGATACAACTTTTCTAGAGTATTTTAAATGTTGTATTATACAGCACTAGAAAAATAGATCAGAATGATAAATTAAAATTTCAGTCAACTTGAGACCATTTTAATTGTCTTTTATAGATTTGAAACTTGTTTTCATCAGATTAAAACAAATTTCAAAATCTTAAAATCCTCCACAAAATGAAATTCTATTCTGTAAGCACCCTTATTTGTGAGATAATGCTTTTTAGTCTCTTCAGTTGTACAGAAGAATGGATCCCATCCTCATGGACAACAACCTGACCCCCACACTGGTAGGAATCACCAACCTGCACGCAATGCAGTAGCACTACTTTTCTCAGAAACACAGACTGCTGAAAGTATATATGATTGTCTTTTGCTTTATAAACTAGTTGGAAATAGAATATCAAAAGTTTAAGGGCTCGGTTCTTGCTTTTAGAGCTTTCAAGGTATCTAGAAGGACCTAAAGTAAGGACAGCTTCACTCTAAGACACATTTTCCATCACAAGGACATAGCTCATCTTTGAAGGAAACAGCTTTCTCAGGGGCAGTATTTATGTTCAAAAGAAAATATTCATATGAGAAAAGATTCAAAATAATGTCCTAATGGAAGAAGCTAAAATAATAATTAAGAATATATGGGAAAAAGAACTAATGGGAAGTAATCACTTGGCACACAAAGATTTGGAAGATATAACACAATGTTTCATTCAACCATTATACACTATGTTAAGATAGTTATTTTGGAAGGATGTTTTAATGCTTTTAAGGGATTTTGAAGATATAATGTGTCATATGAATATTAAAAATAATAGTATGTATTTAATCTGTGTCTTCAAAATGATTAACAGGGATCCTGGTTTTCCCTGATAAAAAAATCATGAATTCTCTGACAACCCCCTCAAATCTGTGATTAAAATAAAAGGCCCCCATAGCTCCTCACTCCCCACCTAAAACCCTCTAGGTCTGCTGGTGCCCTTCATTTCCCCAACAGGCCCCTGAACCTTGCTTATGCACTTCACTCCCTGCCCCCCCCACACACACACAGGCCCTGGCCCTACTGGTGCTCCTTCAAATTACCTCAAAACAAAAGGCAGGAGCAAGGGTATTAGCTTTCAGGTTTCAAGGTGTTGAATTTAGTTTCCTTCTTGTAAAATTATGAATTTTTCATTTCATTTCATTTCAAAATACTCCCCAGACACTCTTACGGAAGTGATTTAAGCTTTCTTGTTTCCGAATTATTTTATCCCAGGCAAAAAATGGCCACTTCATGAAAAAAAAGCCTGAACATCCATTCACTTGTGGTTTCTCCTGGGAGAGCAGCTTCACACTTTTAGAAGGATGCAGATGTTTTGGATGGAGTTCAGCATAGTGACACAAATGATTAGGGGCTTGAGAAACATGCCTTATTATTTAGGCATGTTTCCTAAATGCCTAAATAATAGTTAGAATTATTTAGCCTGGAAAAGAGAAGACTGAGGGAAATGGGGTTGATAACAGTCTTCAAAGGGCAAAGAAAAAAGCATACTGGTGATGAAAGCAGGGGGCAGGGACAGAAGGAGTACACCTCCCTGACCTGAGCTTGTAGGGATTTGTTAAGGGAGGCTAAAGCAGCACTGGAGCTGAGATTAGCTTCTAGGAGTAAGGATAACAAAAAGTCCTTCTTCAAGTATATAGGCAGCGAGAAGAAGTCTCAGGGTAACATTGGACCCCTACGGGGCGGGGCGGGGCAGGGCAGGGCAGGGCAGGGCAGTTGAGGACAGACACACGAGAGAAGGCAGAACTCTTCAACAAGTTCTTTGCCTCCGTGTTCCTGTCTGCTGACAATGGGGTGCTCTTGGGTGATAGCGTAGAGAGGCCCAGGAAGGATGCAAGTCCCCCGACTGTTAGTCCAGACCT
>NW_017728948.1:31877323-31885040 GCF_001723895.1 Crocodylus porosus
ATGAAGCAATAGGCAGAGCCAACCGCACCCTGTCATGCATCAACAGGGGCATCACTAACAGGTCCATATGTAACAGTCTGAAACTTAAAATGATGTGGATGTGTGAATGTGGCGACCTACCCAAGAACTGCAACATTAATAAATCAGCGTTAAAAAGGCAAAAGGAATTTTAAAGGACACAAAATTAAAAGAATATGTTAGTCAGTGAACGTTAGGAAAATGACTGATATCTTTAAAACAGTGGTAAGAATGGATAGGGATCAGGTAAGGCTGTAAATAATTGGTAGAAATTTCATTTAATATTTCAACCCAAGTATCTTCTTAGTAGCAACTTTTCAGTGGGAACTTCAGTGTTCATCACAAAGATAATCTTTTTCTCTAGTAACACATAAAGAAGAAAGGTATCAAGAAAGACTAGGCATGTTTCAATATTAAACTGTCAGAAAAATGACTGTGCAGATGTTCTCATATAATTTGATTTAAGAGAGGTATACTGTGTGGTGAGCTATTCAGACTTGAAACTTTAGTTGAGTGCCCTCCAGTTGAAATCTGTGAAATCCCAACGCATGTATGGCATTTCCAATTAGTGTCATCATAGTGTTACAAGCTGCAGTAATACAATTTTCATATTACCTAATATACTATTCTGTTATCCAAAGTCATGACAACCCAGTCTAGTAGATTTGCATTTTTCCTTAAGTTTTCTATGTATGCCTTCGCCTGCAATTTTACAAATGGTAAAAGGAACTTTTTCTATTTGAAACATAATTCTTGAAATATTTGTACTCAGGAAATACAAACTCTAAGCCAAAATGCTGAAATTTCTAATATTCTATGAGGAACAAATAACAAACAATTGAGTTCAGGGGCAGAGCCTTAGCTCATCCAACTCTCATCCAACTAATAGTTTCACCAGCTAATCAGCTCGCTACATATTTCTAAATGGTTGCCATTTTAAAACTCAGCTAGGAACCATTTGTTTTAAGGTTGATTCAGATGTGCTACGAAAACATTTATTTTGTCCTATAAACATCAAGATACCCTATTTCCTGAAAAGTAGTAACTAAATCAGGAATAAAAACTCATCTTTAATACATGTATTGATCAATTTTGTAAAGCCTAAATTAATATAGAAATAATACATTTATTTATTAGCAACCATCCCTTCCTGCAGGCACTAGATAGCATTTAAACGTACACATATTTGGAAGTGGATAAAATCTTCCAGCCCTACCTTCAGTGCATCTCCTCTGGGTTTTTTTAAGTATGGAAAAATTCACTGTCGGTCCTCATCTTCAAACTTCTGTCCCCAAGCTTCTGTGTCTTCTTGCTAGTGTGATATATTTTTAATTTCTTTGTTATACCGCACATAGAAAATAATGAAACTCTGTGGCAAAGCAAATATAGAAGCCATCTATACTTATTCAATTTCAATCTTTTCTTAAAGAAAAGATTTGCATCACATCTATTTGAAAGATAAGTAGTTAGGGTCCCTGCGCCTCAGATTTCCAAGTTTGGTATGCAAGCTTTTTTACTTCAGTGAGAGACAAGCTTCAGTGGGAGAGTCTGAATAAATTCAATGAGTGTATCTACACATGCAATTAATGTGAAGCAATAAACTCTGGAGCAGTTTGAGCTGGAATTAACTGCTCCCAGGTGCAGCATCTGCATGTGCTGGCTGGGCTGACCAGGCACAATTTATAATCCTGGTCAGTATCTACATGTGCATTTCAGTGTGATTAATTACTCCACTGTAATGGTACTATCTTATAGAGGAGTTAATTAGTTTACTACAATAATACCAGTACATGTATAGATGGTGATGCTTTACTTTACTAATTAGTCTACTCCACAGTAAAGTGCATGTGTAGATGCACTCAATGTAGCCTTACTGTTAGCATCTAAATTAACTGAGCTTTCCACTGCTCTGAGAGTTACAATATTCTTTACAGTACAATTTTCATACTTGCACAGATTGGATTCAAATGTCTCTTGGCTATAAAAAGAATGAGCTATTTATATTGGGATAATTTGTGTGCACTATAGCCAAGTAAAAAACCTAATATACACAATTAAGCATGATGAAATTGCTAAAGAATTCTTCCTATAATTTCATGTTTGCAATATAAAATTAAATAAATAAAATGTAGGGTTATACCCTGTATGCTTTACTCAAGCAAAACTCTTCATGTACCATTGGCCCAGAGATATTCATACTTAACTTGTATATGATCATCTGAATGTTATCCTTTAAAGCCTCTGAATCTTTAGACAAAATAGACAGGACAGAAATCAGCAAGTGTAAGATTCCTTTTTTTTTTGCCCCAGCCAAATGCTGATAATCAAGGCCTCAACATATGTTCACCTGTCCTGCTACACAAGACTATGAAATTCAATTAAGAATCTATTTATAGGTTAAACCTCTTTTTACTTAATTATATGATCTGTATTCATCAGACTTGAAAATGAACAAATCTCAGCCGGAGTGCTTTTTTAACTTAGTGTAACTTCATTTCTCTCAGCTCTTTAGATGGAGCTGAGTACAAAATAATTATAAAATTTATCTCCAAGAAAAGGTTCCTTAAAAATTATTAAACTGCTTTTGAAATGCTGCTGACACTGTCCCTGACCCCAAGTGTTAGTCAGAACATAATACTCCCATTGAAATCAGAAGGAATACAGTTTTCACCACTTCTGTGCATTAAATCCAGTAGCACATTTTTAGTACAAAACTTAATGAATAAAAAAGTCATCAGTTTACTCTATAAAGACAAATACTATTTAGACAACTATAATTATCTAAATAATTTTGACCTGCACTGTTTTCTGTTATATTATATATTCTCTTGTTGAATATAAGGCTATCATCATAGGATTTAAGAACAAAAGTGCCAAGACATTTTCAAGTCCTTTCCAATTATCTGACTTTTAAATACCATAGAGGAATATTATCTCTAATAAGCATTTTGTGTTTATTATCTAGCTTTAACAGTCTTGAAATATAAAGATATAATCTACATTATCAGAATAGAATAGTTATAGAAGTAAAGCAAAAAAGGAGTATAGTAAATAATAATAATTCTCTCCCTCTACCCCAAAATAGTAAGCTGTCTGGGTGAATTATGTAATATATTTTAATCGTCTTTCAGCAGGTACCCTAAAACAACCTCAGCACAAAAACGTTATTCAATTAAAAATTAATTACATTCCATAATTTTAGGGCTGTACGTTGGAATGACTGTAAAGCTCCCAATTCAAAAGCAAAATACATGTGCTCCACAGAGCTTAGATGAACATGGATGACCATATTTTGCAAAAATCCCACTTCTGTTAATGAAACTTCTGTGTGTGACTCTCCATGCATTGCAATAATATGAAATGCAAACAGCAGCATGAAGAAACAGCTGGTTTCCCAATATAGCAAATACTATAGGGACTTCTGTACAGAACCAGGCAATGAAAGCATCAGCAGCCATAGACACACATAGATAATTACAGGAAAGTCAAGAAAATCTGCATGCAAAAGGAATAAAGACAACAGCCAGAATAACCTCAAGGAAAAGAAAAATTAAAATGACTAATATCACGTGCTTTAAGAACTAACCTCTTATTTTGCTAAAAAGATTTGGAACTTCACTGAAGAACCTGAATCTGACTACTGCCCTACTTGGGCCTAATAATAAGTGTTTCTACTGGCCAAAACAGCCAATGTCTGATTCAATACAAGAATCTTCCCTTCCTTCTCCAAAGATTCAGTTGTTCTACCAACATGGAAAAAATACACTGCAGATATATTTGATTTTGTTACCTTTATCAGCTGTCCAATTCCAAGTTCATAGAGAATCTAGTTACGATCATTTAACCAAGGTCAATGTACCACTATAGTCCAACCTTGGCCATTTTTTAACCCTGTGCAGCCATTCAGGGCCCTGGTCACAGAACTCTATCACCCAGAGGTGTGAGGCCTCCGGTAGATGCCCCGTACCTATTAATTGCCTTACATGGTGACTTGTCAGCCATTTTGTGCCATCCACCCTAAATCAGCATTGGAGCCTCCAGCCACTGAACCAACCTTAAACAACGCCAACTTTCAGGGACCTCCACCCATACAACCATGCACCTAACCACCCAGCTATGGGGGAAGACATCAGCCGCATCCACCACTGACTGAGGCAAGGTCAGACTTCCACACCTCTGCACATCCATCCAGCCTCTCCCCACTATGGGCCCTCAATCTGAGTGCAGCATCAAGTGTGGCAGGAACTGGACTGGGGGTGGGGAGAATGCCATTGCCACCTGGGGTGAGATTGAGAACCAGTGGACACTTTAGTCAAACCACTGAAAAAAGATGGTCTATGAACAGATCACAAAAAAATGGAAGCCCAGGGACATGGCCTTTACTGGGTGTAGTGTCAATCCTAGTGCAATATACAGAGGCTACAGTTCATGAAGACACAGGATGGTAACTCAATTTTTGGTGCAACCAAGATCATGTGCATGCAGTATTAGTAACTCTCCCATATCTTTGTAGTCAACAGCACAATCATGTCTGAAAATGTTGTGGACAAGGAGTCTGGCATGATTATGGTTAAGAACATGTAATTCTTGCAGGCCATAACAACAACTATGGTGATGAGCCTGACCATTCTCTCAAAGGCTGTTGTGCTCAGCCATCCACCTGAGCAACAGACTCTGAAATGGACCTGGGCTCAGATAATGAGGGCCTGGAGTTTCCTATCCTTTCCTTGTGTTTAGAATCTCAGCCATCCCTCTCCTAATAGTAGGGCCCAGTTTCATAGTTTCTAGGGTCAGAAGGGACCAGAGTAGATCATCTAGTCTGACCCCCTGCCATGGCAGGAAAGAGTACTGGGGTCAAATGACCCCAGCAAGGTGTACACCTAGCGTCCTCTTAAAAACCCCCAGGGTAGGAGCCAGCACCACTTCTCTTGGAAGTAGGTTCCAGTTCCTAGCCACCCTGACAGTGAAGTAGTGCCTCCTGATATCTAGCCTAAATCTACCCTCTGCCAGCTTGTGACTACTATTCCTGGTCACTCCTGGCAATGCTCGGGGGAACAGAGACTTCCCCAGTGCCTGCTGTCCCCTCTGACTAGTTTGTAACAGGCCACTAGATCCCCCCCCAGCCTTCTCTTGTGGAGGCTGAACAGCTTCAGGTCCCGTAGCCTCTCCTCGTAGGGCCTGCCCTGTTGTCCCCTGATCATGCGAGTGGCCCTCCTCTGGACCCTCTCCATGTTGTCCACATCCCTCTTGAAGTGCGGCGCCCAGAACTGGACACAGTACTCCAGCTGCGGCCTGACCAGTGCCGCATAGAGGGGGAGGATCACCTCCTTGGACCTGCTTGAGATGCATCTGTGGATGCATGACAAGGTACGGTTGGCCTTCCTGACTGCCTCCCCACACTGCCGGCCCATGTTCATCTTGGAGTCAATGATGACCCCAGATCCTTTTCCGCCTCTGTACTGACAAGAAGGGAGTTCCCCAACCTGTAGGTATGGTGCCGGCTGTTCCTCCCCAGGTACATCACTTTGCACTTGTCATTGTTGAATCCCATCCTATTTTCATCCGCTAACCCTTGTAACCTGTCTAGGTCTGATTGCAGCCTATTCCTCCCTTCTAGCGTGCCCACATCCCCCCACATCTTAGTGTCATCAGCAAATTTGAACAGGGTGCTTTTTACCCCCTCGTCCAAGTCACTGATGAAGATGTTGAACAGTGCGGGCCTGAGGACTGAGCCCTGTGGAACGCCACTGTCCACATCGCTCCAAGTCGAAAATGACCCATCCACCACCACTCTCTGGGTGCGGCCCTCCAGCCAGTTGGTGACCCATTTGACTGTGTGGGTGTCGACACCACAGCCCCCCAATTTCTTAATGAGAACGGGGTGAGAGACAGTGTTGAAGGCCTTCCGGAAGTCCAGGAAGACTATGTCCTGGTTTAAGTCATGATTTTGCATGTTTCATGAACATAATGAAATTAAAGTGATTTTCATGAAAAATGTGATTTTCCACAAAACGGTACAATATTGCTGCTTGCCATATCATGGCATTTGTTGCAACAAGATGGCTTCTGCAGCCAGCTTTCCCCAGTCAGAAGCAAAAGCCTAGCAACACAGGGGAGGGGGGAAGGGGTTGCAAAAGGGACAAGGGGAGGAGAGAGCTTGGGGATGGGTAGAACAACTGAGGTGCCAGGGGTTGGGGGTGAGGGGAGAGAACTCAACGCATGCAGAAGCAAACAGACCTTCTTTTATGTGGTGCCAGGAATATCTGCCAAGACAGCCCCTTGGCACCCCTAACCTCCTGTGACCAAGTGATCCCACCAGAGGAGCACACAGCCCCTCCCCTACCCAGGGCTAGATCTTTTCAGCAGTGACCAGAGGCCTTGGAAGCAAAGCCTCAGCTGCTGCAATTAAACCTGGCCCTAAATCTGCCCCCCTCAGCCAATCAGGGGGCATGAGTGGGGTGCCTTGGTCTGAGTATGAAAATGGTGACCCTTACATGATTGGGCTGTGATATTAACAAGCTGGCCCTCCTATTTAAACCAGGCCCTACCTAACAGGGACCCAACTTCCCAGTCGATGACAAGACAAATCCTACTTCAGTTGTACTATTCAGGGTCACTTGACATCAGAAGAGGATGGGTCATGGGGGGCCCTGAATTTATGCAGGGTGGGAGAAGGGGGAGGAAGGAAGTAGCATCAGACTCCTCCTCCCAATCTTAAAAGGTTCATGGGCCCCCATCTCAGTCCTTCAATATACCACTTACAGCTTGTACAATTTTGGGCTCTTCATAGTAGTGGTCGGTCAACACCCACTGGGCAGAAGCAAGTAGGAGAGGGGGATGCTTGCTCCCTTTACATGGACAATCCTTGTGGTACAGCAGCTGTCTCTCTGAAGCCTTTATAAGTTATTGGTGACAGTTAAGCTAGATACAGATTGATCATGTTCCTTATATAGTCCCAGTCAGATTGTACAATGTGGTCATAGTGGGTAGTGAGGTAGTCCATCAGGCATTCCCTGACATCCTAGGGAGTTGAATGCACTTGTGAGCCATTGTAGCATGCCTGCCTTCACCATGAGTTAAAGTCATCAGGGCCATCGTCTTTTGCAGTAAGAAACAAGGAAATACTGCCTCAAACAGAAATGAACAGGTGCTGTCTCCACTGTAGGGTCAGATGGATCAAGATGATATTAGCCAGGGTGATGCCATCCTGAAGTTATAGGCAAAGGGCATTAGGGGGTCCCAAGGCAACAGACCATGCTCAGTATCAGCCTAAAGGAGTGGGGCACACTCCACCAATCATGGGTCCACTTCCACACTTCTCAACTGGCCCATTATGTTTCAGGGACCTCATGACTGCTTGCCTCTGGTTTTCTAAGTATTTCCCTCACTTCTTTGGGTTCCTATGGAGCAAAGGGAGAACACAACTTTACCATGCTGTCAGTCAGAAGGGCAAATGAGCCTTTCAATTGGCTGGACAGCCTGAAAAATTTCAATTTTCACTGAGGAGATCTTCATGCTGTCAAGGGCAACGGCAAGGAAAACAATGAACCTTTGTTCAGGCAGGGTGCTTCAGCACCAGGGCTCCAGTGCTGGTAAGTAAGGGGTTGGAGGAGGTGGAGGAGGGGAGAGAGGACTATGGGGGGCACCCCCACTGGCTCTGCCAACTCCCTTACCCCCCCCATTCCTGCCCTGTCTGGCC
>NW_017728948.1:31885705-31907938 GCF_001723895.1 Crocodylus porosus
GGGCAGGGCTGGGGTGGGGCATGTGGGCCTTGCAGGGGGAGTGGTAGCCCCTGTGTGGGGGCTGTAACTCCTGTGTGGGGGCCATAGCCCCTGTGTGGGGGGCCATAACCCCTGTGGGAGGGCTGCAAAATATATATTCATGTATTCATGAAACATGTACTTAGAGCTTACTTTATTATTATGATAGAGACACTGGTAGGCTTCCACATTGCTTTAACACTGTAGATATATCAATAAAACATTGCTCAACTGATTGCTGTCTCTGTCTCACTTTCTCTCTCTCTTTATAGTGGTCTTTTGTTCTAATTATGGAGGAACATGGATTTTGGGATATTTCACAAAGTGACTTCGGGATTTTTTTTTGAATCAAGGATTTTTCAGCTTTCCAATAGGGAACACCAGAATTCCTGCTAGGGAGGCTAGTAGTATAACCCTGCCTGGTCAGAGATGGCACCTTGGACCCAGCTGGCTGTAGCTGACCTCCTGGCCAAATGGGGCCAGGAGGACATGCTTTGACAGTTCAAAGCAGGCCACCACAGCCAGAACGTCTTCCAGGTGATACCTACCCAGATGGCCAGGCAGGGGGCACACATGACAGTAGTGCCTCACAAAAGCCAACTCCATAGCCACAGCCACTGGCATCTGGCCCAGAGGGGCAGATGCATCTACTGGCTGTGCAGTCCCCTTCTGGGTCTGGCAGGTGCACAGCAGATCACAGGCAGGCAGCAGCCCCCACTGCCAGACCCCTGCAGTGGGTAGAGGGTGCAGGGAACTCTCAGGGCTGCATCAGCCATCCAGCTGGCACAAGGGGTACTGTCCCCAGGTACTAGGGCTGTGCAAAGCTTCAGACTGTGATTTGGATTTGGAGATAATTTGGATGATTCAGAGGCCAAATCTATGAATCTGAATTGAATTGTTAGAAGCTTTAGGCTTTCTGAATCAATTTGAAGCTTCTGAATCGATTCAGAAATGATTTAGCAACTCAGAAATTCAGCCATAGGGTATAGTTGAGAATCAATGAAATATCTATAACATTGTTGTTTTTGGCTGATTCAGATTAAACTTGCAGGGATGGTAGCTTCTGCTGAGGTATGAAGCCTACCAAGCTTCAAGGTGATAGGTGCAGAGATTTTTGGGAAACTGCACCTCAAAATCCTGACAGAAAAACTCATTCCGTGTGTGTGTTAAGCTACAGCAGGGTGAAAACTGCAGGCCTGGTAGCTCTTGCTGAGGCCACAAAGTTTGCCATGTTTCAAGGAGATAGGTGCAGGGGTTTCTGGGAAACTGCACCTTAAACTTCTGATAAGAAAAACTCATAACATAGGTGACACTGTGTGGTAGCTCCTGATGAGGCCACAAAGGCTTCCAGATATCAAGGAGATAGGTGCAGGGGGAGTTTGGGTTCTGGGGCCTTGCACCTCTGGCTGCAGGCAGGCAGGCAGGCAAAACTCATGACATGGATGCTTGTGGGACTGTGTATGTGTTCAGGTGTGCCCTTCCTGGTGCTGGGGCCTCTTCACAACATGGCAGTGTGCCCCCATGAGGTCTCATCCTCCCCTAGGGATGGGGGGGAAGGGGGATGTAGTAGCACAGGTAAAAGTTCAGAGGTATCTGGGGAGTGGCAGGTTGCAGTGGTGGACCAGCCCAAGGCTGTAGGGGAGGAATAGGTCTCATGGAGGCATACTGCTGTGTTGTGCAGAGGTGCCAGTGCCAGGAAGGGTGCACCTGAACACACACACAGTTCCACAAACACCCATGGCATGAGTTTTGCCTGCCTGCAGCCAGAGGTGCAAGGCCCCAGAACCCCGACTCCCCCTGCACCTATCTCCTTGACAGCTGGCAGGCTTTGTGGCCTCAGCAGGGCTACCACCCCTGCAGTTTTCACTCCCCAGTGCCTTTACACGCACACATAAAACAACAAAAGTATAGATATTTCATTGATTTCCCATTATACCCGATGGCCAAACCTCCGAATCAGCTCCGAATCTTTTCCAAATTGATTTGGCTAAATTGAATCAGAAAAGTGATTCAAATCTCTGAATCGAATCAGCTGAATCCAAATTGAATAGCTGCCTATTCACATAGGCCTACCAGGTACCAATTGGCTGGGCCCCAGAAGCTCCTGAGAGTGAGTAGCCTTAAGTTACTTGCCAGGACATCTTTTTGTATTGATGAGACCAGGACAGGGCAGACTTTTTATACTGCTGGGAACAGCACAGGTGCTGGCCCTGGGCTCTAGCTCCCCCTGGCTGCAGATCTGGGAGGAGCCAGGCAGGGTTATTTTGCCCTAAGTGGCACAATTTGCTCCACAACAAAGCGCGTGTCCAAGCACATGCGCTGAGGCAAAAAGCTCTGGCTCAAATTTGCACCACTTCTATTTGAGCTGCTGCAAGCACATGTGCTTGCATGTGTGGATGTGCTCACAGTGTACAGAGTAATGTGTGTGCCATTGATAGCCCCACACAGTTGCAAAACTCGAGGCTGGCAAACCTATTCATGACCTCCTGTTGGACTGTCAGACAAACCTTCTGCACTACCTTTCCAGTTGATGACTTGTCAATGCAGAAATGGTTTGCCACAAACTGGAGGCTGTCCAGGTTGCAAGCTTTCATATAGCAATGGCAGAGTGCTTCTCCCTTGACATGTACTACTGTCTTCCACTGTATGTGTAAGACAAGCTTGGCACAGATCCCCATGAAAATACCCCTGGGCATGCAGAAGTTCATTCCAGGTCACTATGATAGTCCACTCCCTTCAGTGACTGCTCATCTACCTAGCCCAGAAATACAACTCCACAGTTTGGAGCCACTTTCACATCTGCCCAGCCAAAAGATGTTGATCTACACCTAAAACATATTCAGGGTGGCACTGAGTACAGGCATGAGCCTCTTCCCTGCAAGTTCTGGTCCCTTGGTCTTGGGATGAATGCAAGTCATCATTAGAGTTAATCTCACTTATGAATTCACTACATTGGGCCAGCAAGGTCCACAAGGAGAGTAACATATGTGACTCCACAGTGGCCAATGGTGTTGCACCACTGGACCACTAGGTCGTGGTCACTGGTGGCAGCACAAATGCAGCTGACAGAGGTAAGTGGTCAGAGGCAGCAGCTGTGCAGAAAATAAGACCAAAATCCCACCCACAGAAATTTTACCACACAATTTGAACACCCAACAGGTGCCAGGTGCTTTAAGTTTAGAGAACTTAAAGGCTGTTGTTGCCATACATTTCCATTTTCAGAGACCTGCATTTTTCATACTGGTGTCTATTTTACCATGGAGAACACATAACACCAACAGACTCTTTCCATGCCTGAAAAATGGGTTTTTGTGCCCAAAAGCTTGCAAAGAACAATCTTCTAACTATTTAGTGGGTCTAATAAAAGATATCACATTTACCCAAAGAATCTTGTCTGCTAGGAGAACTTAAGGATATTTAACCACCAGTGCAAAGCAAACTAAGGTATGTGGTCCTTCTGGCCACTGACTTTTTGTAGGATCTTATTCTCCTCTGAGTGCTTGTATCTATTTTTAAGTTAATATATATTATCATATTTAAAAACATGTATTAAACACAAAACCAAAACATTTCTCAAGAAATGGTGTTTTTTTAAACTAAAAACATTAACTCACGTGTGAAAGCATCATATCAGGTGAACATTAACTTAGGTGTGGAAATAACTTCCAGTGAAGCACGGGATGTATTGTCAAGATGCTCAAGAAGGGTAGATTTATTTTTATGAATCTCAAAAAAGAGATGTACATTTAATTCTAATGATTACAGGACTAACAAAACAACATTTTTTGATTATTTTCGCTTAATTTGTTATGTTTTTATATGTAACATATTATATACCTAATTAGTGCACAATCCAATAAAGTTGTATTTGTTTTTCCTTCAATCTTAAACTGAATAATACAGCCCTGGGTCACCAGTTGATAGATTAATGGATTTTGCTTAAAGCTTTAAAAAAAAATAATCAACTGTAGCCTAAGATGGAGCTTGGAAAATATTAACTAACATGGAGATTTTTTTCATAAAATTACACCTCCGGAAACAGAAGTTGTCAGTAAATTCTGATATGACCTAAAGAAGAACTTAACTAAATTAGTGTATAAAGTAACTGATATAGTCTTATAATGTTTCCCGTTGTTTTGACTGGACTTTCACTCTCCTGTGTTGAGTGCCTCTTTCCTTCAACCTTCCCTTGCTCCTTGTCCCACAGCTGTTCTCCTTGGCCTCATTCCATACCTAAACTTATTTCTTTCCCTTTTTCACTTACTTTCCGCCCTCACTCTTCTCTTATTCCTTACCTTTCCAATGAACTTTTCATTTCCTAACTCCCTTCTGGAGGAGTTAACTCCTAACCTAGCCAAACATCCATGGAAAAAAAATGATGGTTCATGCCATCACACCAATCTCTGAGCTATAATAAATGAACTATGGGCAAGTGGAAACCTAATGTTAATGGTAGTTTTCATCAAAAGAGCCATCTCATCTGTCCAAACTCTGCAGATGTTATTTGTTTGCTACTTAACCTAAACGAATCTGGACCTACTGACCCAGACCAAAATTTCATTCTAGTCTATGTCTGTTTTGCCAGCATCAGAACTCTGTGGGGACAGCAGGCAGCAAATTTTAAGGTTTATGTGACACATTTACCTGATCTAGCTCCAACATATCCAGGGGATCCAGAATTCTCAATTCCAATTGGTGGCGCCAATCCACCAATCAGGAACAAGCTGGAGAAAGTGGGCACCACTCTTTCCCAAAGGGAGGGGGAGAGGAGCTCCCCGACCAGATTGTGGACTATAACATGGCAGGGCTGCCAGACTCTGGAGCCCCTGAAACGTAAAAGGAAAGCATGTTTGGCTTCCTTTTGTTGGGACAAATGCGGCGAGGGATGAGAGGAGCACTGGAGAAGACCACCATCGGGACTCCACCTGAGCCTTGATGGTGTGCAGATCAGCACACGGTGCTCAGGCTCCAGGAGCTGCTTGAGGCAGCTTGAGCCTGTGAACCTGGGAAGTGGCTGGGTGGATGGTGCATGTATCAGCGCATGGAGAGCCATCTCTGGGAGCAGCTCGAGGCTGCTTGGGCCCCACACAGTGTACAGGTTGGTGTAGGGAGAATCAATGTCAAGAGCAGCTCAAGGCTGTGCAAGTTAGCCCCAGCTCTAGGCCAGGTAACTGGAGCCCTCCAGTGTGGCTCAGCATTAAACTAAAAGAGCCCTGGTGCCCAGATCAGGGCCCAGGAGGCTGGGGAACCAGGGCTAGATTTATTTCTGGATGTAATCATGTATTCAAATCTTGCTGACATTGATAGCAAGCCCATCTTCTTGGGCATCTATGATTTATAAATTCTTTTGTACTGTTTCAATTTCCTCTCCTACTGGGCAGATATCATCATTTTATAAGCACAGAAATCAAACTGCAAGCCACTTGATCACATATCAGATGCAGAAATTTAACTTTTGTCTTTGTAAATAGCAATGAGCTATCTATTTTTGAATGTGGCTGTATAGTCAAAAGCTCCGTCTTCTGAGTCAGCTTTTAGAATTGCATTTTTACTCAGAACATGCAGCAAAATGCAATGTTCAAAACTGTCACTTGATGGTGCTGTTGCTAAGTCCTTTTAAAAAGCAGAAGGAATGAGTATTAATATGTAACATCCTAAAACCATTTGTATCTGGCATCCTCAATTGTGGCTGTGTGACTTCATTATTAAATAATAAATCTCAATAGGAAAGGCTACTCTTCTGATGATTAATATGATAGGTATATTTTTATGTATAGTCCTTAGTGACAATTCCTCATTTATATCAAGGAAATGAAGGTGTTTTCTTTCTTAATATACAAGTATTTGTGGATATTTTAACTATAGGCATAATCCTTCCCCATCTTACAGGGAGTGAGGGGGATACCACAAGTGGCATGGCCAGCCTCTGTATGGGGCACATGAGACTATGAAAAGGATAGGCAATACAGTGGCAGACAGGGCAGGGAGTAGAAATCAGTACAGCAGGTTGGGTAAGGGAAAGGAACCAGAGTGACACTCAAGGGAGAGTGTGGGACTAATTTGTGGCATGGCTGCCCAAAAGGTTGGCCCCCACTGCCTTACAGTAACATAAATCCTGAGTAATTCCACCATAATAAACAGACTGATAACACTATTATGCGAGAGGAGAATTAGACTCAAATCCAAGTTCATCTTTGGATGGAATTACCCCTATAAATGGCAAGAGCCACTTCAGAGCACCTAAACACAAGGACATAGGTTAGGAATTTTAAAAGCACCTTCCACCCCTGTGTTGATGTTGGCCACTGAACAACTAAGAATATGCAACCAGAGGGTGTGACTCAGAAAGCTGGGTATAGTATTGAAAAGGAAAGGGGCTTGGCTTCTGACCCCTACACCTGTGGCTAAAGCTAGTCATGAATGTGCCACTAAAGAAGTGTTCACTTTGAAAACTGAAGAACAAACTTGTTTTTCCAAAAATGCATCCTGATGTAAGTACTCCCTTGTTCTCCAGACTCATACTTCAACTATCCCACCTCACAGTTTCCAGGGTGCTACTCAGTCCATGAGTCAGGAAATGGCAGCTGACAGGGAGGTCAAACGGGATGACATGGAGTATGGACCAGAAATAAGTCCCAGCTACTGGGAGGCAAGTGAGATGTCAGAGAAAAACAGTTATTTGTCCTGCTTCCCAACTGCCAGGTACTAGGAATCTGGGTTGTTCTCAGGTATTCCTGCAAAACCTAAGACTCCTGCCAGATGTGCAGGTAAAGGCATGATGGGATCTCATGCATGAACCACACAATCATGCTTCCTGCCATGCCACATGTTCATGGCAGAAGGCATGATTATGGGATTGAGCAACATATCCCATCACACCTTGTTGCTGGTGCATAGGGAGCTAAGTATCATGATCCTGGTCTCCCCTTGCACCAGCAAGCAGCAAGCTTCCATGGCTAGGAACCGCAGCAGCTGATCTGGGCTCCCAGGCATGAAGACGAACTGTGATTGGGAGCCTCATCAGCTGATCTGGGCTCCCAGGCACAGGGGTGAGGGGCTCCCAGATGCAGGAGCACATGGGCTCCCAGGCTCAGGGGTTCATGGTGATCCACTGATGGGGCTCCCAGCCACAGGGGCGTAGTATCTGACCATATGTTCAATTAATGGTGTGATATGAACCAGCCACAAATTTCTTACAAATATAGTAACTTTGTGGCTTATGCCTTGTGAAGTTGGGTCATGACTTAAGACACGACTGACTGGTTATCACATCTTAAGTGTCAGATGTGGCAGGGACCTGTGTGAGACAAAATGGACAAGGTGTCTCCTGTAACATTGCCTCTGCAGAAGAACTGCTAAGCGTGCTCAAGAAACTTGTTCAAAATCAATGCAGAAATAGAGAGCTATAACAAGAATGTAACTTGAACTCCTGCACCTGTGAAATTGTTCTACAGTGTATTGGCTTCCTTAAATATTGTGATTTATTTGACAGGCTGCTCAAAGCATTGATGGTTTTATGAAAGGAAAATTGCAAACCTACTATTAAAATAATTCTAACAATAAACCATTATAAAGAGAAGTGACATGTTTGGACTACAGGGAAAAGCTTTTATTTTCAGTTCTAACTTGTTAAATATTAGTTACAGAGCCTCATGAAGTCACTGAAACTGCATGTTGTGTAAAACTACACATGGGGCCTTAAAGTAGGATTGCTCATAGGGCTGAATGCTGAGTAATCTTCCTTCCATTATACCAGTAACTGTACTAGACAAGCTTTAAAAATGTGGTCTTCAGATAACTAGCACAGACATAAAACATAAAAACACACACTTAAAAAACGTGTTTTATGCCCACGGCTGCTTGGCTACGCTCTAATGCAGGGGGAGCTGTGGCAGCTGCAGAGGCAGTTGTCTCCCTGCCACGTGGAGATTGGGACCTGACCTGATAGATGTTTATAGACATGCTCCAGGAGGTGTGGGGAGCTAAGCTTTAATTAGCTTATCTCTGAGAGCCATGCTAATTAATAGTACCTGAAGCATCACGTGTATCAGCGACCCCATAATGAGAATAGTGGCAGGGCGCTTTCAACTAAAACTCACCAAACTAGATTTAGTTCAAAGCGCCCACTGCCATTTTTCAATGCTGGGATGCTGATACATGTGATGCTGCAGTCTGCTGGAGCATGATAATTACCATGCTCCAGCAGACTTGATTAACTGAGTCTTCTCCAACATGCTAGAATTACAGCACATTGGACTAGCTTCCCTACACATGTATAGGAGCTCCATGTGGCTGGGTTTCAGCAGTCCTGGCTGCCAGGAAAGCTCTACTCTGCCCTGTGAAGATCAGGACCAGCCTCCATTCCTCCTGCCAGCCCTGAGCTGGCACCTGGGAGAGCCTGGAGTTCCCCTTGGCTGCAGCAGTAGGGCAGGACAGGGCAAGAGCAGCCCTGGAGTGAACTGCTCCCATCAGGTGCATGGGCACATACTTGCAGGGGTGCAGTTTAACACACCTAAATTTTCTTCACAGAAAATTCAGGTGAATTAACTGCATGTGTAGACATGCCTTGCATGTTTCAGACTAGACTAGGTGTGCAGGGCTTCTATTCCAGCAGCAGCCCTGAGAGCAGCACAGAGCTAGTCTAGACATGCCACTGGAGAACAGGAGATGGATGCTATACTTAACCCGTAGAGCCTGAAGGAGAACAAGGACATGAAGAATGAATACGTCCTTCATCATTCCTTATATTTTTGTTTAAAGTTCAAGGACTCTGTCACAAATACAGTGGCTGAGTATACGATCAGAAGTATAAAGTCATGATGAAAGCCCACTTAGAAGCTATACTCTGTGACAAATAAACTTCTGTGATATTACAGATATGTTGTATTTCATACATATTTTTCCAAGTAGTTTAATGACATAATCACCCACTTACATTGGTCTTTAATAATGTTTTACAAACCAAATAGAAGTTCAACTTACAGTGTGGGGAATTTAAATTGTATTTGTTGCAAATCCCCAACTCATGGAATAGTCATGTCCTAATTTGTTTTGTTCTTCTTGGTTTTTAATAAATGTACCTTGGTAGGATTTCCTGCGACTCTTGGGAGAATGTAAATGCAAATGCTCCTAGGTCACATGGTTTAACTTTAAATTGCTCCAAGTAAGTTTTAGTTTTTGGAAAGAATTCTATTTCCCTTTTCTGCATCCAAACAGCAGTTTTCTAGCCATGGTGGTGTTCGCACTTACACACAGGTTCTACTACCCCTGCACTAAGTGCATACATGTGTGCATACAGATTGAGCACAGTAAGCAGGCAGGGACATGGCTACATACACAAACCCATTCTGGATATGAAACTGTTTTTAAGTTTTGAAGTACTGGCCGGCCAGAGACTCCTAACTGACAGCTATTGGATGGAGAAAGTAGATACTCTCTTTCACATCTTAGCCCTAATAGTTGAGCTGTTAAGGCATCTACCCAGAGAACAGACCCAAACCCTCTTTGCTCAGAAGTGGGACCATACTATATACATTTATCTGCATTCCTAGCATAATCATTACATCACACCTGAACGCAGACTTAACATTTACCACTCCTCCCAAAGGCAAGACACATCTATTTCTGAAAGCATGGGTGTAAGACTAGAGTAGAATTGGTACCTTTCTCAGTATTGCCTTGCTTGCCTTGTCACTCAGTGCCTGAATGCTTTTTCTAGTGATTTTTGTAACTTTCCCCCCCGCACATATCCTTCCTAAAATATGGAGACCACAACTGTAAATGATATTTCATGGGTAGTTAGAACATAACTATTGAAAAAGGATACTGTGATATCCCTGTAATTTATAGATCACAATTTAAATATGTCAGGATATTTATTAGCTTTGAATCTCATTTATCTGTGCATCACTGCAGTCTGTCTTTTTCCTCTTATGGGGAAAGTGTGTGTGTGCCCACATGTGAGCACACACACATACACACACATTCGTGTGTTTTAAATCTCCTTCATGAAGGATCTTTGGTTGTAATTTTATCTCCCTCTATATATTTAACAAACATTGTATGCAATATACATTCCACATGGGCTTCTATAATCTTATTTTTTAAAGTATGTTTCCCTTCCAGCATAATATTCTTCCCTAGAGTATAAATTATTTGAAACAAGTATATTCAAGTTTTTCAAAGAAGAGCATCTACATTAAAAAAAAAAAGTAGTAGAGTGCAACATATCGGCAGCATTCTATATAGAATAAAAACTTCTTCCACAGTGTGGCAGCAATGTCTTTGGAAAAATAAGCAGAAAGCAATGTCATTCAGCCCACTAAGTTACCAGGATTCTACTACCGGTACTAATGAGCAAGAGGTAAGGCTGAACCAGGATGAGAAAGATTATCTAGGTATTTCTAGAATGATTAGATGCATTAAATAAATTTTACAGTCCCACTATGTTACCTCCCATATTCTGCATCACTGACTTGAAAATAACAAGCACTTCATTGGTCACTTGGCAAAGAGCATCTTATTTCCTTTGAGTATCCAACACACTTTCTGCCTCCAACTTGTTAACTCACTGTTTTAAAAAAATCTTACATGCAATCTTCCTTCTCCTAATCAGTCTGGGGCTGCATACATCATGAACAGTGACTACATGCATGTTGTCATCTGCTTTAATATAATGGAGTTTTGAATTATTTTTTCTCAATTCATTCTTTGTTTTGCTTCCATTGAGTCAGAGGCTGAGTTCTCAGCATGCAGAGACCAACATAAAACTTTTCCTTCCAAAGACTTAGGAGTTTGACCTAACTTAACAAAGCAGCAATTGTTTGATTCCCTAAGCCAAAGGTGGCTAACCTACAGCATGGGTGCCACAAGTATGCACAACTAGAAGACTTAGTCTCAAGAAGAGAAGACCGAGAGGTGGTTTGACAGCAGCCTTCAACTACCTGAAGGGAGATTTGAAGGAGGATTGAGCTAGACTGTTCGCAATGGTGACAGATGATAGAACAAGGAGCAATGGTCTTAAGCTGTAGCAAGGGAGGTTTAGGTTGGATATTAGGAATAAATTTCTCACTAGGAAGGTGGTGAAGCACTGAAACAGGTTACCCAGAGAGGCTGTGGAATCTCCATCCTTGGAGGTTTTTAAGGCCTGGCTCAACAAAGGCCTGGCTGAAATGATATAGTTGGGGATGGTCCTGATTTGAGCAGGGGGTTGGACTAGATGACCCTCCCAGCCCTAATTTTCTATCATTCTGTTTCTAAGTGACACCAGCAGCATGTCATTTTGGCACATGTCAGATCAGCAACAGAAAAGGCAGCACAGCTACAGAAAGCAGAGCAGCAGATCAGGCAAGCAGTATAAGGCAAGAAGTAGAAAGCAGAGGTAATTAGAGTAACAGAGCAACAGATTCGGAAAAGGAAAGGGAACTGAGTGGCACACAGGAAGAATGCAGGACTAATCTGTGGCACATCCGCCAAAAAAATTGTCCCCCGTTGTCCTAAACAGTGGGCAATTTCACCCACCTGGAAATTAAAAGCTCCAGTAAAGACTGTCCTTCCAGTATGACTACAGTCAAACAAAATATTACATAAGAAAGAATCATTTATTAAATTCAAAATGTTAATTTAGCCTCAGACTATGTCAAAAAGAACCGTGTGATTAACCGTGTGTACTGCTTGTGATTAAAAATCCCAAGAGGAAATATTTCCATTTCTACTAACCAAAACATGGTTTTACTGAATTAGTATCTCAAGGCAGTCTATTCATTTACTTTAATGTGTTTCAAGATAATGCCACACAGAAAAAAGTTTTGATATATTTATATAACTCATCAGCGAGCCATTTATAGCCACACAAAGAAAGCAAAACAAATCAAAACAAGTTTTATCTTCCCCAAAAGACAATGGAAATATATTAAATCCTAGGAATTAATGTCTCATATGAATACCACCATTAATTATTGGTATTTCCTTTATAAATAGTAATATAAACAGGGCTTTTAATTATTATTGGCTTTGATTATACATGCATGGACTTCATTTATCTACACAAATGGTCTGAAAATAGACCATAAAAAAATACTCCTAAAATATAATTCAGGAGTACAGCCATTTTCACGATGGATTGTAGGCTTCATTAGAGGCAGTCATGATGTACAAGTTACTGGAAGATATAGTACCCATTTTCTCAGTGTGTATATGACCAAGACCAACTAGAATGGGCAACCTGTGTGCCATTAAGTTATGAGGTTCACTCCTCATCTGGGACTTGCTGAGGTGTGATTTAAGGTACAATGGCTGAAAACTACTTCTGGGAAAATTGCTGTAAAGGGTTGAGTATTATATTTTGAAAATGAGAGGCCATTCAGTGTTATCACTGAAAACTACAAAAGCAAAGCAATCAGCTACATTAGGAAAAGGATTAACCGAAGCATCTTCTCATTAACATTACACCCTTTCACAAGAGCTGGGCACTATTGAAGGATACTGCTCCCAAGCTAATGCTACCAGCCTCACAAAAGAGAATAGAAAAAAATCAGAGTATGCAATATTGCTGGACCAGCACAAAGAGTAATCATAGAATCATAGAAGTAGGGTTGGAAGGGACCTTGTAGATCTTCAAGTCTGACCCCCTGCCTGGGCAAGAGAAAAAACTGGGCTCAAATGATCCCAGCTAGGTAGGCATCAAGCCTCCTCTTAAAATCCCCCAGCGTAGGAGCCAGCACCACTTCCCTTGGAAGTTGGTTCCAGATCCTAGCCGCCCTAACTGTGAGGTAGTTCTTACGGACGTCTAATCTAAATCTACTCTCCAACAACTTGTGGCATTTATTCCTTGTTATGCCAGGGGGGCGCAAGGGGAAACAAGGTCTTTCAAAAGGTAACATTAGTAGGCAACCAGCCATCTTGTGGATCATGGTGTATTCATAAGAGGTCTAGTCAGGTGCCTAATGAATCCACCTTTTTGAAGTCTTGCAACCATTACACCAAGACCTTCAACATGTACACCTAAGCAAGAATATGGAGTAGACAGAGGCTGCCCAAAACCTAGCATCCTTACTTTAGATCATTGAAACAGAATCCAAAGGCCAGATTGAGTCAAGACATTTAGTACCTCTATGGCTGTAGCTTCTGCCAGAGAGCAGCAGTGAAGAACAGCTATTGACTGCCTAATGCCTGTGCAAGGGTGCGTGTCTGTTGGGGTGATGTGACTCTTACCAAGGACTACCCACAAAGCAGTGAGGGATAGGATTTTGAGGCATCCTGAGCTCACCTTACTCTGGAAGTTGCAACACTGTGGTATTTTCATAGGAGCTACCCCACCATGAGTACCAGCAGGCCCTCCAGTCAGATACAGTTTAAGGTCATATCCAGAACCAAAAGGGTAACAAAGTTTCTGGTATAATATGCTCTGGTTCACTCAGAGGCTCCCCTGAGATTGGAGGAGCAATAGAGCAACACCTTATCATCCCCTAGCTGGAGAGTGTGCCTTTGACTTTGTAGTACTCCAGCCATGGAGCTGTACAATGTGCCCACCCCCACAGTACTCTATTTTTGTATCACTGGGAAGTGCCCCAGCACTTTGAAACTACAAGTGAACATGCACACATAGCCTTAGTTGGTGGGAGTCAGTAATTAGTTTGTTCATTGTGCTGCATTGCTTCTGGCATGGAAGGCAATATATATGGAAAAGATAAGCATGTTTGAGCACAGTGGTGCCTGGCACAAAACATTTCCAGTCTAGACATGCCCAATAAATTCATTCAGGTGGAGCCTCTGGCAAAATCTGGACCTAAATTCTTTTTCCATCACTAACAATTCCCTTCCTCCCTTAATAACATACCGAGCATCAGCAACTCACTATGTAATATAAAAACATGCCAACATCACCTGCCGGCAATTGCTTCAGAAAAGTTATTGCTCATTTAATAGTATGGTATGTATCATAATACCCAGAGACCTTATGTGGAGTACTCCATGCTGAATTTCAATGACTAGGAGCTGAATTACTAGCTCTGTTCCACAAACCAATTTATACTGACAGCTCATGGCACAAGCACCTTGTGGTTCTGTTAGATCAGGGCTGGTCAACAGCTCCCCAGGTTCTGGCTTCACTGCCACTCCCCGCATTGTTTCAGCTGCACCAGCAGCCAGAATCTCCAGGCTCCCCCCCATCTCCTCCAGCTTCTATATTCTGCACCTGCCCCAAGAGGTAGTGAGGCATGCCAAAGCATACCATGGGGAGTTCTGGGTAAGGCTCAGGCTGCATTATGAGCAGTAAAGGGGGCACCCGCACAGGGTCACTGAAGTGGTGGAAATGGTGCCTACACAGGTGCACCTTGCACTATGGGGGTATTCCTGGAAGCAGAGCTGTACTGATATCCAGTGTGTCTACAGGTGGTGGATAGAGGAATGACCTTCAGGGAAGGTGAGATGCAAAATAAACAAGGGTAACTGATCAATAAGCAGTCGCAGAGCAAGTAGCAGAAGCACCACCATGAGAATGTGGTAGGGATAGCAGATAGCAATGTTTTCCTTCCTGAAAAGCCACATATATCCTTTAATGGTTCTGTGACATGGCAAGTACAGATAGCCATTATAATAAGTCTTCCCAGCCCCAGTCACAGGTCTGCAAGTCTTCAAAAGGAGGGCAGCTGAAAGAAGATTTTAGAATCTCAATGGCTGTGAAGGCAGACAAAGGCTGCAGCAAAACAAGATCTCCAATTGTCTTGGCCTCCTTGTCTTTGGATCAGGGTCCTGTTTTGTGAAGAACCATGTAGAAGCTGATGTGCAACTCCTCAGTGACTTCAATGCTAGAGTTGGGAGGGACTCAAACCTCTGGAATGGAAGAGCAGGAAAGGTCAACTCCAATGGTATCCTCCTCTTGACCATGGACAGAACATGAACTCACCCTATTCTGCCAGAAAACCAGGCACAGGGCATCATGGCCACACCCATGATATAAGCATTGGAACTGGATTGACTACATCATTGTTCATGTTGCTGATTGCAAAGATATCCACATCACCCAAGATGCTAGGAGCTGACGATTGCTGGACTGATCACTTACTCATCCACTCAGACTGGCTCCCAAACAATGACTGCAGCAGAAGCAATTTCAATGGAAGGTCAACATCAAAGTCAAGAACCCAATTAAGTGAGACCGCTTCTGACAGTGCCTTAACGTAAAACTGGCAAATTCTTCTAATCAAAAAGAGTGGCTGAATGTCAGTAGTGCCTGGGGTGCCTTCAAGTCTGCTGTCATCAGTGTCTAAGAAGGGATACTTGGATTCTCTACAAGGAAACATCAAGACTGGTTTGATGAGAACAACTGGGAGATTCAAGAGCTGATTGACTGCAGGTGCAAGACCTTTTGTGCTTGACAGAATGGCATCAAGTCCAAGTAAAAGAAACTGAATCTTTAACAAGCCAAGGCACAGGTCCAAAGGAGGACCCATGATATGAAGACCACACGGTGGGAAGACAAGGCAAAAGAGATTCAACATTTTTCTGACATTCACAATATGTGTGGTTTTTTCAATGCCACCAAAGCCATCTACAGTCTGAGCACTCAGGGACCAACCCCCTTGAGACATAAGAATGGAGGAGACTTAAATCAAGAAAGGGGAGCCATCAATGCCCATTGGAAGGAGGATTTTGAATACTGTCTCAAACAAGACTATTGTTGATTAGAGTGTTCTCAACCCCATCCCACAACACCCAGTCAGTGGTGATCTCAGAATCCCTCCAACCCTTGACAAGGTAAGGAAAACCATCAAGTAGATAAAGAATAACAAGGTATCTGGAAATGATAGAATCCCTGCCAAAATCTTCAAGCAGTGGGGAGAGGACCTCAAATCATAGCTCCATTCCCTCATCATAAGGATTTGGAAATCCCAGATGACCTCAGGGATGCCATGATATGACAGTCTTTAAGAAAGGAGACAAGTCTGATTGTGGAAACTACAGAGAAATCATCTTGTCATCCACTACAGGAAAAATCATTGTGAGAACTCTCCTGAACTGGCTCCTGCTAGTTGTTGTAATCTTGGAATCTCAGCGTGGGTCCACCCTCATCAGCCATCTTCAGACCCACAGATAAGACAATTATCCATGACTGTGAGAGACTGAGGAGGAGGAGGGGGTTGTCCTGTGAGCCACACTAATGAAACAGCTGAGGAGTGCAGTCCCCAACTACTGAAAAGCTGGACAGCCCTGTGTTGTATTAGTGTCAGACCAGGATGTGGGCAGCCCAGTCAGGAAATCAAGGGGCTGGATAGGATCAGGATCCAAGGACAAACCAAGTCAGAAAGTCAGGTGGTCAATCTGAGAGAAGGGTCTAGTCAAGAATTGAGTTCAAGCAGGAGATGGAGTCAAGGAGCAAGTCAGAGGGGACAGGAAAACAGTCATGAGTCAAATTGAGCCATAATTCCTAGACACTTCCTTCTCTGGATCAGCATTTATATGTAGGAAGTGGAGGGTCAATGGTCCACCGCCAGCCACTGCAGTGAGAGGGAAAGGGTTAGACCCCCAGGAGGCTTCAGGCCAGCCTTGGCCAGTGTGGGTGACTAGCCATGGAGTGGCAAGCTAAGATGAGTGGCTGTGCTGCCAGGCTGAGTCCCCAGGCTTGAGGTAACAGTCTGACAGATAAATCATATTATTAGTTTCATAACTGTTGGATAAATACTGACTACTTATATTGTTTCCCTTTTCTACCTTTAGTAATGTGGGCCACGATCTTTTGTAATCTAAATCAGATATATTCATGGTATGTTTCAAACCCTGCTGTGAACCAGGTTTGTACCTTAGGTCCATTCAGTATAAAACCAGTATGACAAGGTCATCCCTAATGAGTATTTAACTTTAATGTATTATTATATAGCGATAAGGATCATTTCATGAATGTTTAATTAAAGCACTTAAATAAATTGAGAATGTCTGCTGCCTCAAGCTATTGCATGTCACTGTTTCTATTGATTGGAGCTCAATTTGTTATGTTAAAAGTTTTATTGTTACACTCGCATAATTGTAATACATTTGCTGAGTTAATATGTGCATTAAACTTTGTATTTATGTAATTAAGATAAGAAATAGTGTACACTGAAGAGAGTTACATCACTGGCAGGTTCTTGATCGCATCATAAGTAGACAGGTCAGAAGTATTCAGCTGTTTCACTAGAGCTTCAAAACAGAATTACAGGCAAAAATAAGCACACCGGATTTCTTCTTCTTCTTTTTAAAAAAATAAATACTGAATGGCAACATTTGTCCTACAGACCAAAATAATTGCTACTACTATTTTTACTTTTCATAAAACAGAAATGCCAGTTCTTAAAATCCTGGCACACTGGTTTTCTAAAAAAAGAAACAAACCCACAAAACATTTTGAAGATATATTAGGCTTGAATGAAACCTGCACTAAAAGTACAGAATCTGTTTACCAAATCCCAAGGCTTATGCCTTAAAGCCTAAAAACTGACATTGCTTATAAATATCCATCTTCTATGCTTTTATTCTAGCATGCATGACTTCAATCTTGTATTATTCATACAAATATCTGGATGTTATGAGCCTATTAAACTCTCTCTTCCATATTATTTTGTGCTTGGTTCATTATATATCATGAGAGAAAGCATATTTTTTGCCAGTTTTCAACCTTTTACATTTTTAGACCTATAATATTACATACTGCCTGTGAATGCATCCATGAATGGAAAAAAGATAAACATATACTTCAAGTTAGAAACTTCTCTAAATATCTTGTTGAATCAGGACCTTATAAAAGATTGTGTCCTCTCTCTAAGTCCATGTCCACACAGCAAGATTACCAGGTCCAGCAACAGTGCCCTCAAGCCTGTCACACTGCTGCACTTTGGCTGCCTTTTAACTCCAAACCAGTATACCTAAGTTTACATGGCACTTAGGTTGAGCTGATTGACATTGTAGAGTAACAGCAACAGTGAGCTCATCCACAACACAACACATGGTTCAACTGCTTCTGGACTGGGAGGCAGACTGGAGCCATAATTCCTGGAGCAAATGGCAGTCCAATGGAGCAAAAGTATGCTCGAGTGTGCTGCCGTAAAGTTTAGTAAATTTGCTGCACAGACATGGCTATTAGTTTTCACTCCATCTGTCATTTGGATTACTCTCGGACAGCCACCATAAGCTACTGTCCGATTCAAAGCACACTGAAATCAGTAGGAAGTTTGAATGGGTTATATCAAGACCACACTAATGTACCATACTAAATGAGCTACGCTGGGAACTGACAACAGATTAAAATGAGCCCGTGAAGAGTTGAGGGGCACTATAGCTAAGCTGCTTCTGATACCCAAGCAAACTCAAGTAGCTGTGCATTACACTGCATTCTGTAGTTTCAATACACTTGACATGCCCTGCCTTTATCCCATATGTCCTTGTGCCACAGACCTGTCTGAAGACTACCAAAACCTCAAGTTTCTCCCCACTGTACTGCCACTTGTTTCAAGGAACACACCAAGGCTGACCTAGGATAATTCCTTATCCTTGCAAGCCTCAGGTGCACGATCCTTATACTGGACCCCAAAGATGCAACAAGGAGATCTCTGCCATCTCCAGATGGCATCCCCTTTGGGTTGTGAAGCAAATCTCAAGTCCTTCTTTCTAGAGACAGAGCTAGCCTGGCTTATTACTCACCCAGAGATCACCCTTTCCACAGGCAATCAGTAAGGAGACAAAACAACAAAAGGATGAACTATATAGAAGAAAAGAATTATACAAGAAAAACTGACCATATGTTTGAAGAAAGAAATGAAAAGACAGGAAAAGTTCCTTACCCTCTCACCTGGCTACATCTTAGCTCTCCTGAGAGACCTGCCAGGGTCCCCAGAGTTCAGCTTTCCTGCTGATTCTGCCATTTCTGGCTGCTGGGAACATTGCCTCCAAAGCATGGGGTGCAAAAGACCATGATTATATTCTAGCCAGCTTCCAAAGCCAGTCCCTTCCTCATACCCCCAACATTATTCTAATTGCTCATCTGTCACCAGAAATTTTGGGTCACCTTGAAGTACCTGCAGTGGTAGTTTTAGGGTTATTGGGGCCCTGGGCAAAAAAAGTCATTTGGGGCCCCTTGGAGGCTTAATTTTGATGACCTATAAGTAAGTCAGACTTTTTTATTTCAATTTCACTTTGCACTTTGCATAAAACTGCAATGAATGTATCTTAATACAATATTAATAATACAAAAAAAGAGTTTTTTAACATTGAGCTATATTCTACGTTCATTCTAGGTTCAAAATTTTGGGGTGCCCTAACGTGTGGTGCCCTGGGTAGTTTTCTGGTTTGCTTCCCCTAAGGCCACTACTGGGTACTTGGAATTCCTGAAGGCCTATTCCTCTCAGGTGCATTTTCTATGGCAGAGTTGATTTCACTGTTAGAAGCTGACAGTGCTTTGGGTGTGTGCTAAATATATCATTCATTTATCTCAGTTACATCATGAAGTTGCAAAAGTACATTTATATTATCTACTATAATATATATAGGATGTGTCTACATGTGTGCTGGCCTGTACAGTTATTACTGTGCTGTCATTTAGTACTTGCTTTAAAAAGTGTTACTGGTGCTGCTGTGCAGTTCTGATGCCACATGGGTTTTTTTCCCATGCTACCGTGCACTAGCAATGGTTTGTGCTTGCCAATGCTATGTCACCGTAGCAATAAGCTACAGCGACATAGTTCATTGCTATGGTAATGTACTGCCTTGTATAGACGTTCCCACAGATACACCTACCTCAGCTTCAGCCTAGCTAGACATAGAGACTAAACCTCACAGGAATAAATCTAATTTGGAAGACTATCCATGAATGCCACATGGTGAACCTCAAAGGTAACTTGTTTTTTGGGAGAATCTGTGACACCATCCTTGGTACATTGTGCAATGAAACCACATGACTCTTTTTAGCTAGACTCCATAACTCCACATGAATCCGTAATCTCTGTCATAGTGTAGGAACCGAAGGAACCTATTATTCTAGAAAATGTTGGGGCCTAGCAATATAGACATGTACATGATATTAACTCTCTTTTTCTTCATCTTACTTATCTCCATCCTGATAACTCATGTGATAGTGGTGATTCAAAATGCTCTTAAAACAGCCTCAGAGAACATCTATGGAAGGAAGTAAAGTGCACTACAGTGATATTTATGAATGTTTCTTAGGCCCCCTCTACATGTTACTTGAATCACGCAATTATAAGGTTAATTGAGAAATAAATCTAGACCAGCTACATGTGCAATTTAACAATCACACCAAAAAAGGTCCAACCACATAAAGTTATTGCTCAAAAATGTATAATAACTATAACTGTTTGGTATTCAGCTTTAATCTGTACATGTAACGAGGTCTGTCCCTGCAGCTAGGAGCCTCATCAGCTGACTGGGGCTGTCATCACTCCCAGCCACAAGGGTGCAACATGTGCTGCTGGAGCAGGGAGTCTCACAGCTGAGAAGGCTCTCAGCCCCAGCAGCTGCGAAATTGGGGTCCTGCAGCTGCTGTGCTCTCCCAGCCATCGGAATATGTGTGGATCCCCTATGGCTGGGAGTCCTGTCAACTGAGGGGGCTCCCAGATGCAGGAGCCTGCTTCTTGCTAGTACAGGGCAAGTCTGGGATCCAGTTCCCCCTGCACCAGCAACAAGGCACAATGTGATCTAATGTGTGATCCTACAATCACACCTTTCACTATGCATGTGTGGCATAGCAGGAGGCATGATTGCATGGATTGTGTATCAAATCCCATTGTGCCTTTACCTACACATGTAGAGGATCCCTTAATAAAAACTGGGATTCAAATTGGGTGCAAGAAAATAAAGTAAAAGTTCATTTCAGCAATAACTAGGTTTACAGGACCTTGAGTAGACTGTAATGAAAGCATGAACATTTTTATATGTGAGAGAGAGAAAGAATGTGTATGGGTGCACTCTTTTATTTGGTAGTGTCAGTTCCACAAACACATAGATTTTAATTTACCTATAGCATCAATTCTTTATAGAGTCAAATGCACCTATTAGGCATCATAACAGACCTAGTTGCCTAAGTAGGATTCTATCTGACTTTGTTCAAGTCCTAAAAATACATTTACACATATCCTTTTAGCACACAGTCATACCTTAAGACCACATACAGGCGTTATATTTCTATCAGCAGAATCGTCATTCTCTCAGTAGAAATGACAAGGATATAGTGGGGATACAAGGGGGATCACGGAAATGTGGTGGAACTCTACGCATGACTGGGTGGTGAATGTCAAAGGCTATAGGTTGTACAGGAGGGACAGGATAGGAAGGAGAGGTGGGGGCGTGGCACCCTATATCAAGGAAGAATACACATCCTCATCAATTAGCACGGAGTCAGAGGAGGGGCACTTTGAGGTGCTTTGGGTAGGAGTACAAGGCAGTCAAGGGGTGAGAGATTTAATGGTGGGGGTCTACTATAGACCTCCCAATCAGGAAGAAGAGCTTGACCAGGAATTCTTAGGTCAGCTCACAGAGGTGGTGAAGGCTAAAGATGTGGTAGTCATGGAGGACCTGAACTTCCTGGATATATGATGGCAGGAGCAGTCAGCCAGGTCTGACCACTCATGTAGGTTCTTAGACAGAGTGCAGGACCTCAATCTAACCCAGGAGGTGCACAGCCCCACCAGGGGGAATGCTTTGTTGGACCTAGTACTGGCCACGGGTGATGACCTGGTGAGGGGGCTGTGGGTGCCCAACCACCTGCGCGACAGCGATCATCGCCTGCTGGAATTTACCATCCAGCGCAAGGTGGCAAGGGCATGCAGTAAGGCAGCAGCACTAGACTTTAGAAGGGCAAACTTCAGTGAGCTAAGGAGGATAGCTGGGGATGCGCTGAGGTCCCAGAGGGGAAGGGAGCCAGATGTCCAAGGAGACTGGTTGCTCCTTAAGGAAACGATCCTCCAAGCACAAAGGAAGGTAATTCCAATGGGGATCAAAGGGAGCAGGAGAGCACAAAATCCTCAATGGCTCACCAAAAGCATCCGAGAATGTCTTCTTGCTAAAAAGGAGGTGTATACTCAATGGAAGGAAGGGGTCTTCACCAGGGATGACTATTCTGCAGTTGCTCGGGGTTGTAGGGGGGCAGTTAGGAAGGCCAAGGCAAAGATGGAATTAGGACTAGCTTCTCAGATTAAGGACAATAAGAAGTCCTTTTTTAAATACATAGGG
>NW_017728948.1:31908038-31922033 GCF_001723895.1 Crocodylus porosus
GGCGCCACACTTCAAGAGGGATGTGGACAGCATGGAGAGGGTCCAGAGGAGGGCCACTCGCATGATCAGGGAACAGCAGGGCAGGCCCTATGAGGAGAGGCTACGGGACCTGAACCTGTTCAGCCTCCAAAAGAGGCGGAGGGGGGATCCAGTGGCCTGTTATAAACTTGTCAGGGGGGACCAGCAGGCATTGGGGGAGTCACTGTTCCCCCGTGCACTGCCAGGAGTGACCTGGAATAATGGTCACAAGCTGGCAGAGGGCAGGTTTAGGCTAGATATCAGAAAGCAGTACTTCACAGTCAGGGCGAGTAGATACTGGAACCAATTTCCAAGACAGGTGGTCCTGGCTCCTATCCTGGGGGGTTTTAAGAGGAGGTTAGATGAACATCTTGTTGGGGTTGTTTGACCCCAGTATTTGTTCCTGCCATGGCAGGGGGTCAGACTAGATGATCTACTCAGGTCCCTTCTGACTCTAGAAACTATGAAACTATGAAACAAGGATTCCATCAATTTCTCCCAGAGGAAACATGCCACTGAATGAGCTTTAGTTAAAGTGCCCCCACCACCATTTTGAAATGTGGGACACTGAATATGTGAAATGCTGCAAATGTTTTAATTAGAGTGGCTCCCAAGAGCTGCTCTCATTAACCACCTGCCCCACTTCCCGCACCTTGGAGCATGTATATGGGCACCCAGAGACAGGAAGAAAGTGATTTTTAAGGTGACAAAGGCTTTGCACTTCTTCCTTTCTAATCAACGGTTTCTTCATAAAGAATTAGAGGTAGCTTCACCCAAAATTGTTAATGAACTCTACAATTTGATAACCAGCTGAATTACCAGAAGCAAAGATTTCTTTGAACCCAGTCAAGAGAGATGACACTGATCAAAGAGATTTTATAAAATATGTAAGAGGTTCTGTGACTAAGCCAAGGGGAGCCTGTTTCACTCAAATTTGAAAGGCATCCAGATGAAGCTTGTTACCCAAACATTTATGTTGCTTTAATAGGTGTTTCTCCCTTTTAAAAAAATCACATTTTTTATTGCTTGTGATTTCACTGAGGATACAGCAAACACGGTAAGAAACCCACACTTTTTAAATAGAGGGAAAATAAAAGGGAAAGCACTTTTTAAGTACAAGGGAAAGCTGTAAACTTTTAGTTAGGTGGTGCTTGGACAAAAGGATTATTTCTCATTAAAAAGAAATGAAAATATCTGGAAGATAAATGGCAGGGGAATGTCAAGTACCAAAAGGATGTCACTGTTTTCCCTGATACTCAACATTGGCTTCAGTTGACTTACATGTTATTTAGTCTAGAGAAGAGGAGACTGAGAGGGGATTTAATAGCAGCCTCCAACTACCTGAAGGGGCGGTGGGGGTCAAAAGAGGATGGAGCTAGACTGTCCTCAGTGGTGGCAGATGACAAGAAACAATCATTTCAACTTCCAGCAAGGGAAGTTTAGGTTAGATATTAGGAAGAATTTTCTTACTAGGAGGGTAGTAAAACACTGGAACAGGTTACCCAGACAGGTGGTAGAATCTCCATCTTTGGAGGTTTTTCAGACTTGGCTAGACAGAGTTTTTCCTGGGATGATCTTGTTAGGGATGGTCCTCCCTTGAGCAGGGGGTTTGACTAGAGGACCTTCTGAGGTCCCTTCCAACCCTAATTTTCTATGATTCTATGGATGTCCCTTTCTTTAAAACATATACCTATGAATGTACTATTTGAATGCCTGGGGGAAAAGTTAAGCAAAAGCAGTAATCCTTACAGAATCAAGACTTTAGGGAGCAAATATACCAATTGAATATTGCAAGAAAAAGAACTTGTATTACAAGCACTAACAACAGTAAGAACACAGAGTAAAACTGTGAAGGAAATCATCTTGTATATCAACATTGTAATACAGTCTTTTAGTGGATTCTAGGAGCTCTCCATCATCACTGGGGCATTTTTTTGGTAGAAGGGGACTCAGCACTGCCATATCAGTCCCTGATTAAGATGCAAACTCAGGCATTTTTCCTGCAATCTGTCAGATCTGTGCTGCAGAAATACACAAGGATACCAGTGACTGTGATTAAAAATAAATATAAAAGTTGAACTCTACAGCCTAAGAGGTAGGCTCCCATTGTTTGTAATAGTGATAAACTACCTAGTTGTACAGAAGTGCTCCACCTTTGACCCAGGAGCCAAATGCAGCCCACCAAGTCATAGGTATCTGGCCTGCAGGGCTCCCCAAGGATCAGGAAATTTAGTGATAGGGGAGCAGTAGCAATAAGTACAGCTGCCCTTTCCCACTGCCAAATTCCCAAACTCCAAGCCCCATGCAACAGGTTGGGGCCAGGTCATGTCCTCTCCCCTGACTCCTGTAGCGGGATGAGGCTCAGCCATGCCCCTCCCACTTCTTCCCCACCTGGGCTGGATGGGGCTGGGCTATGCTCCATTTCCCACATGGGGCCAACTTGGGGCTTGCTCAAACCTCCTTCCACCCCTCCTTCCAGAGCTGGGTCAAGCCCCCATTTCCCTGTGGGGCTGGGCCATGTCACTCCCCACCCACAGGGCTGGGTTTTGGCCTGGGCCATGCCTCTACACCTGGCCTGGCTGGGTTATGCCCCCTCCCCCCTGCAAAGCTGGGACAACTCCCCCCTCCTCTTCATTGGGCCAGGTTGGAGCCAGGATGCTCTCTGGCCCTCTCTGGGTGTCTAGATGGAGCCCTGAGACAACTGCCCCATGCCAAATTGGGCCTGCCAGCCAAGTCCAGCCCGGGCACTTCAGAAAGGTTGAACACTATTGTAGTAGTATAACTAGGATGATGGGGAGGGTGCAAATGGGGCATTAGCCCCAGGCGATGGCTATGAAGGGGGTACCATAATGCCTCTCTTGGGAGTCTGCCATAGCAGGGACAACCCTGTGCTACCTGGCCACAGGAACTGAATGAGTATAGCCTTGCATGTAACAGTGTATCTGGGAGCAGGAAGTGAGTACTGCAAGCAGAATGGTGCCCTTCCTGGGGAGTCTACCACAGCAGGCACAGCTCTGTCCCTAACAGCATATTTGGGAGCAGAGGGAGTGAATTGGACACAGGACTGTTGCTTCCCAAGTTGATGCTGCTATAGTAACAACAGCAGCAGTGGAAATACTATTGGCTGCCTTCAGTGTGCAAAGATCTCAGGCAGGTAAGACTTTCCCCCCTTCTGCCCCCCACACTATGGTCAGCATCCCTACTAACCCCCGAGCCCAAACACTGAGTGAGCTGACTACACCGCTGCAACTATCCATTCTAGCTTAGCCTATTTTGGATTTTAAAAGCCTGGCTGAATTATCAAAAACAATCAACTGCTCTAGTAGTGAATTTTTATTTTCAAGTGAGAATTGCAGCATTACAGAATTACAGTAAATGTACACAAAGAATGAGTAAGCCAGCTGATGACAGTACTGATACAGGCTGAATTAAATCTCAGTGAGCCTGGTAGATTTAGCCATTTGTCCTTCATTTTGGACAGCTGCAAAGGAGTAAAATGTGTTTCCATTCAATACAAAGGCAAATGCAAGGATGCTCAGGACTTCATAGATTCTGGGAGGGCTTTGGCTCAGTACTGATCTAGGGAAAGGTGTGGGTATGCATGTGGGAGAAGGAGAGACAATATCCATACTAGAACAGACAACAAAGAAGCTTCAGCAGACTGTAAAAAGTGCTGGTGTATATCTCAGGAAGAGAACTAGAGTGGCCTTTTGGATCAGAGTGCTGTCTAAAAGAAGTTTCCCTGCTCATATCTGGTTTTGGTTATATGATTATTCCGGTGCTCAGAAAAGCTGGACTGTACACTTTCTTGGAAATAAACTCCATTGTAAGTTTTCCTCCTAACTGGAATACCGTAAAAGAACCTGGAAGTGGATAACTTCCCTTAAAAGTCAAGGGTTGAAATAGAACTGGAATATCTAAATGGGGAATGTCTGCCTTCTTTCAAACAAAGGAAACAAGTAACTGTAATGTATTATTTTAAAGACCTGGCTCGAAATTTTTTTTTTCAATTGGAAAAAATCATGGTTTCTCACAGAAATTTATAACTGAGAGAGAGTTCTTCCCCAAGTGCCCCAAATGTATTTGCTGTTCCCAAGCTTCTTCAATTTCACACGTATAAAAGGATGACATTTTAGCAAATGTTCCTGTGGCAGGGCACTGTTCGTGCCTGCCAGCTTAAAGGGCCTGGAGCTGGCAGCTGCCGGGTGCCTGATGAGGGCAGCCATTTTGAACCTAGGGCTGCCCATATAAACAGGGCAGTTTTACTGCCTGGAGGCCAGGCAGAAACATTGCCTGGCTGCTGATATCATCCGGACGTACAGGAGGAGCAGCAGGGGATGGTTAGGAGGCTCCTGGTCCTGGGCATGACCTAAAACTGCACCCTGCTGGGAGTGGGTGGCTTGGTGGGGTTCTCAGTGGCACGGGACATTCCCCCGACTGGTCAATGCTGGGGCCAGGACCGGAAGGGTCGAAGGGCCAGGGGCCCACTGCAAGGAATGCCCAAAAGCCAAGGGCCTGGGGTTCTGACTGGCCTGGAGGTGGGCCAGGGCTAGTAGCTCAAGGTCCCGGGGAGGACCACACCCATGAGGGGGAAGCAGCTCAGGGAGCCATATTGCCGAGAATGAAGACAGATTTGGCTGCCGGAATGGAGGGATCAACATTAGGATTCTGGGGCCCAGCGAGGGGCCGGTGATTGTGAGAACTATGGATGCCATCTGCGAGGCTTGGGCTGTGGCGTAGGGGAGGAATGGAGCTGCAGATAGCGCCCCCTGGTATCAGGGCAAGAAATGGGCAGCCTCTACTTAATTGACATCTATTAATTAATTACCAACAAGGCACGTTGGGTGAGAAGGCAGGCGGTTAGCCCACAAACAGGTGGGCAGGCCAGGCCACAGTGAGATCGGCCCCAAGAAGGCCCCCGTTACAGTTCCAAATGGGGAGAGAGGTGCTTTGCAATCTTGCTAAACATGCAGCAGAGACCACTCTAATGTTTTATAGCACTGTCATCTAGAGGTGATCACAGTACTGCCATCAGTCATTTGTATCTCACAAATTATGCCCCATTAAAATGGCTTGTTATATTATCAGAAAATGTGTCTACAGAATTGATACGAAAATATGGAAAAGCAACAATAATTATGACTTGTTTGTGGTCAAAGAGCAGCAAAGGCTAAAGTATACTGCTTAATGTACTATCAAGATAATCTGAGATGTATAACATTTAAATTGATCTTTTATGTAAGAAATTGAAAACCACCCACATTGTACACCAGGCTTGTCTTGAAAGATTCAGAAATTACTTTCATTCTCTATGTTATACTTAGAAGGAGGTAAGTCAAAGGACCTGTTCAACAGAAGCATCACATGTGATAAGTACATATCTTACAATTCTACAGAATAGAGGAGTATTGTTTCATAACCAAAATATTAATTGTACCTGTCAGATACACATTTAAATATTGCAGCTTTCAACTACATTTTTTTTCATACCTGGGATATATCTGAGCAATTACCTTTCTAGTACTAAGATTCTGGGAAACTTTTTTCCTGAATTATTAAACACTTTTTGGATTTGACTAGGGTTCATTGAAATGTGACAGTCTGATAAATCTCATCTGTAGGTTGTGTTACCAAAAGACTAAACATCCTTGACAGCCTGATAAAAAATGAATTGTTCTTCCTACCAGACAAGAGCAGTAAGTCTGGCAAAAATCAGAAAAGGGTATAGTTTTTGAAGGGTAGCAACCCCACCCCCTCTTGTTTGTTTAAACAAAGGACACGAATTGTGGGAATCCTGGGCTTTTTCAGCTGCATACTGTGCTCTTTTGAAAATTTCCCCACACCCTTAGGCTTTTTATTACCAGGCTTCTTGCCAGATTCCAGCTCTGTGAACATCTCATGTCCCAACCTATTATTTGAGCTGCCTTCAGCTTGCCAGGTGTTTCACAGGAAACAATGTGTATTTATTTATTCATCTATGTATTTAATTTTTTATTATTATTTAGTACAGAGGGCGCAAAGGCCAATCTAGATGCCATTTTGATCAAAATAAAAAAAAGGGCACATTCAGAGGCTGTAAACACTAGCAATTTTGGAAACTGCTTTACTTTAGCCCAGCAGGGCTAGCTAACAAAAATATAAATTCTGTGCACCAGAAATAACAAGGAAAGGAAATATTAACATAGCACTCACTCACTCATATTTGGAGATTAGTAGGGTATCATGCAGGTTTCCTTGTGTTGTACTGATATAGCATAAGTGATCTCCTTGGAAGGCCAATGTTATGCTATATCCATTTATTTTGCTTTTATCACTGTGTAGATTATTTTATACTGCCTATATACATATACATCTTTATGATAGAGATCATGGCTTAGCCATAGAAAAAGTTGGTAGGCAAAGCAGCTATGGAACTGTTGCTATTGTGATACTAGTGCAAGGACAATTGACACCCCCAATCACAAAGAGGAAGGGCCACTTCTGGGATGGTGTAACAGGAAACCATAGCCCTGTCACCAGAAAGCAGGCCGGTTCCTTTAAGACCAGAACTTTCTGGGCACAGCCTGCTGGCAGAGTAGGGGTTAAAAGCTGAGCCTTGTTGGCTAGTCAGGTGACCGGAAGGGGGCAGGCCAGAACAATAAAAACCCTGGGCTGAGCTGGCTAAAGTAGGTCTTGGCTGAAGAGGGGGTGGATTTCTGATTACTCCCAGGGAAACTGTGGCAGCTCCACAAGAAGGAGCATAGCAGATAGGGGGTGGAGCAGAAGCACAAAGCCATGGAAAATGTGAGCTGGCAGACTGCCTTCGTTAACTTTATTTTGGTTACAGCCCATGGGCTTACTGTTTGTGTTTGATTGGTAAACCGGTGATTTCTGGTTGAGGCTGTAGGGGAGGAAGTGGCCTCATTAGCACCTTGGGGCACAGTCATACAAGGCCAAAGGGCCCAATGCACTAGTAGGTACAGCTGTACAGGGCCAGGGGCCCAGAGCTGGCTGCAGGAAAATGGGACTTTGAAGCCAGGTCCTAGTGGGTGGATCTAGGCTAGTAGCCTTAGTTATAAGAAAGGGGCCTGAGGCAGAAGACCCAACAACTCAGTGCCCAGGGCCTCAGTGTGAAAGTGGGACCAGAAGGCCTAGTGCCACAGTGAGCACATAAGGAGGGCCATGGGCCTGGAAAGTATTTAGGGGCTAGAGCCTCAGAGTTAAACCCCACCTAGTGGGGTGCACTAGTGGGCCTAGCTAGAGATAGACGGGGGTAAGAAGCCCGTGGCGGCTGAGAACCCCAACACAGAAGTACAAACAACATCTGCGAGGCATGGGGCACTACAGGGGTGGCTGCAGCATGCAAGGGCAGCCTGAGTCACTGGGAGTACAATAGCTAGTCTCCTGCTTGTAAGAACAACTAAACAATAGTTACATCAAGACATGGCAGACGAGTAAAGGTGGGATACAGGACAAAACACAGGAGTGAAGCATTAAAGTACTTCAAGGGTGCCCCTCACAGGCCGCTAGAAAGCCACTAGGAATAGCAACATGTTACAGATGGGTACTCAAGTCACTGCCTGCTTGGAATAGGAAAAACACAATAGCACACAAGAGTGAAGGTATCTAAGAGGTCAGATCAGAGGAATACCACGTGTCCCAGAGAGAAAATTTCTAGATGGACAATATATAGCCAATGGACTGGAACTGGCCCACCAAGGGATTTTGTCCAGTTCATGGCAAGTCCCTTTGTCCTGCCTGGCCCAGGCATAGGGGGCTGCCAGGGCTGTAATGTGTGGGCATGTAGTAGGGCTGGGGTGGTGCAGTGGCTACGCTCCATGTTTCCCAGCAGCTCTGGTAGAGGCAGCAGCTCCTGGCTGCCACTGCCATCAGTCCCCACCCTGCTGCCCAGGCATCCCAACCCAGCCACCCTACACCTACCACCAGGAGTGGGACCTGCGCAGGCAGGGAACTCAATCATGTATCTGGGATGGGGATACATGTAGGAGGGGAGTGGCATCCAGGAGTGAGATGGGTGGGTGAACTAGGGAGACCCTGGGATGTGGGGATGGTGTCATGGCTAGGACAGAGATGTGATCCACTGTCCACATGCCCCTGCAATTGGCACCAGTTCTGTGGGCAGGGGTATGTGGGAAGCAGATCACAGCTCTGCCCTGGTCCTGCACCGTCACTGCCCAGAGATCCCAAGATCTCCATGGAGACCAGCTGGGATTTGCACAGTCAGGGCATATGCCAGAAAGGGAACTGTGTCCAGGGCTGGGATTTTGTGGTGGTGATAGCACAGGGCTGGGCCTTGGGACAGACCCACAATCTACTCCTTGCATGCCCCTGCCTACAAAACCGATGCCAGTCGCAAGGCTCTGTGGGTAGCGGATCACAGCTCTGCCCCAGCCCTGTACTATTACCTCCCGCTACGCTGCCTGTGATCCCAGCCTCACCTTCCCGTCCCACTCCTGAACACTGGTGCTCACCCACCTGCATCCCACATAGGAAGTTTGGGCGAGCTGTTGTACAGGGTGCTGACCCAGCTTGCAACAGCTCAGTAAAGCTCCCTATGTGCCTCACAAGCCCAAATAAATGCCCACACATGTTCTAGAGGATTCTATGACTCATGAACAATTAGAATAAAGTTGATTGGGGGAGGGGCTGGGTTTTTTTTTAGTTTAGCTATGATAGAATCAAGATCTTTGGGTTTTTTTTCCCAGGCTAGAGATGGGTCCAAAGCACCAGCAGCCAGGGCTCATGGAAACATCAGGAAAGCTGATTTCTAAAAATACTGGCAGGACTCTCAAAAGGGCTAGGATATAGCCAGATGAAAGGGTAAGAAACTTGACTTGTCTTTTTATTTCTGCCTCCAAAGCCATGGTCAGTTTTTCTTGTATAATTATTTTATCCTATATAATAAATCCTTTTATTGTTGTGTCTCCTTAATGACTGAGAAACTGTGGCAGAGTGATCTCTGGGCAAGTGATACTTCAGGCCTACTCATTCTATGGAAAGTGGGACCTAAAATTTCTTCTATGGCCCTGGGAGGAGGGTGGATTTAGAGCTGGCAGAGATTTTGCTGCTGCAGTTGTGTGGTCCAGTATAAGGGCCATGGAGCTAAGGCTTACAGGGGGAACCTCCTAGGGCATACCTCAGTCTGTTCCTTGAGAAAAGCAGTGGGTGACAGCGAGAAAATCAGGGCTCTGGGGGCACCAAACAGATGGTTTTGTGACACATGGTATGCAAACAGATTATAGTAAGGACAAAGCCATTACCTACTTGCTTGTTCTACCAGACAAAGAAAGAACAAAAACATGCCTTGCAATGAGAAATCATGTAGGAAAATCTATGCCCAGTCTAGCGGCCCAAAAAACTACCTGAAACTCCTACTGTGCAACAGTAGCCAATGAACACAAGATATAACTTTTAATACAGTTACTGAAACTGAAAGAGTTTAATTAAAGAGACTTTAATCCAAAGGTACTATGAAAATATGAGCAGAACTACATTTTTCAGGGACTTCTCCAAAGAAAGTACTAGCACTGCCCCCCAAACAACACAGGAAAAGCCAGATTCTAATAACTTGTGCATCGTGTGTGTTACAGAGAAGAATGTCAAAATTTTGATATGCACAGAGCTGCAAGAACTAAAGATGGCAGCAAATGCCCCAAATCCACAGGGAACAAATAGGATCCTGTACCAGAATGTCATCTTCAGCGGTACTTGGCAAGTCTGTGAGGGTGCCCCAGAGTCTCTTATTCCATCTCTCCTCTAAGAACAAGGTCCCCTTCATTCACCTACCACATCTTAATGTTTCTTGGTTCTTGAAGGGGAGGCTGCCCCAGGGTTTTCCCAGGTATGATCTATGCTTGCACTTACAAATATGAGGGACTCTTGCCTTAAGGGCTCATTGCACACTCTGACCTCCCCTTAATGTGCTCCATGCCTTGCACGTGTTATTTGTATGAGACTCTACTGGGAGTCTGAGCCTACTCAGCTTCTACCTCTTTTCTCTTTAGCTAGGCCTACCAGCCTAGACCCACTACATAGGGCCTGACTGAGGCTCTAGCTCTTTAATATGCGGGGCCCCTGGCCCTTGTCTACTGCACCCCTCTGGCTCTGGGCTTTCCAGCCCATACCAGCTTGTGCCCCTCTAGTGCTGGGCTCTCTGGCCCCTGTGCAACTGTGCTCCACAGATGCTAATGAGGTCTCCACCTCCTCTACAGCCTCAGCCACAAACCACCGGACTAAACTATAACATAAATAGTAAGCCCCTGGGCTATAAAACAAAATGAAGGGTGGCATTTAGCCTTCTTATTTGTTTTCTTTTCATGGGCTCCCCATCTCAGTCTCCACTGCTAGATGCTCTCACTTGTAGAGCAGCTGCAGCTCTGCTTGAAACTTGTTGGAGTCCACCATCTGTCCCAACCTCTTCCTCCTCGGCTTGTTCAGACCTGGACTTACATACTTCTGGCCCTGGGCCCTCTCACACCTGATAGTCATAGTCAGCTGCCTGGCCTGTGGAGCTTGGCCCTTAACCCCTGCCCTGCTGGCAGCTGTGCTTTGAAGATTTGGCTGTTAAAGGGGCCACCCTGCCTTCTGGTAACAGGGCTCAGATTCCCTGTTATAGTTCCCCAATATCTATTAGGAGATGTCTGTTTCCCATTCCCCCTCCACACACAGATAACCAATGTACTTTGCTGGTTCTGGAGAAAGTGGATGAGAAATATCTCCTAAAGTGAGCTCTCATTCAGGGCAACCAACTCCTTTCCCCATATAAGTTGGTGATGTTCTCTGCATAGGCAACGTAACAAAACATTAAACATTCTTCAAATTCTTTCATCTTCATCCCAAGATATTGTGCACACCTACTGGTGAGCACTTCACACTCAGCCTTCCCTTTCCACAGATGCTCAGTGTCCCAGGAGATTTTCAACTTTTCACTGCTTTGAGCATCTTCCACCTCATCACACAGATGGCTGCTGTGTAATATGCAGAAATAATGTGTGAGGCTGTGTCAACTTTTGGCTTTTCATCTTCAAGTGCTTTATACTGCACAGTATGTTGTAACACCTCTGAAGTCACCTAGGACTTCACAATTGTCATTCTGCAGCCCACCACAGTCACTCAAAATTTTACAGAAACAGCTTGGATAAAAATGATCCTTTGTTTCTAAAACACAAGTCCATACTATTGATCCAAAGAACAGTGTATGTTTAAGGACATAAGTCTTATGACACAATCAGTTGAAGAGTTCTGATTTCATACTCAAAAGCCCACATGCAATTAACAGGAATTAATGTTCAATTAAAATTTTTTTTGAATTGAAAATCAAGTGTATGCAGGCCACATGCCATCACCAGGGCAGATGGCTGCCTGAATCTAAACCTCCATGGGAGAGACAGCAGAATCCACAAATGTTGCCAGAATACCTGGGCCCCTTAACTCTCCAAAGCATTTCCCCTGTTTATAAAATGTGTAAGCCACATAAGGGGACCTATTTGAAAAGCCACTTCCCCACAAAACATGGTAAGATCCTCATTCAGAAGAGTTCTCAGGGTCTCTCACAATCATAGATGGCTTCTGAAGGAGGAAACAGAACAGGCAGAGCAGAGAAGGATCTAGGTGAATTAATGACAGAAATCAGAACTTTAAAATGTTCTAGGGAGGCACAGGTTGATAAAATCAAATCAAAGAAATTGGGGGCAGGTTCACAGCCCTGGAGATAAAGATGGAGGGAACCTGCAATCCGCAGTAAATCAGCAAAATAAATGAAGGTGACTAGGGGGAGGGCGGGGGAAATTGCTTGAAGAGAAAATTGAGATTATAGAAAACCATAAGAAAAGAAATAATATAAAAATAAGTGGACTCCCAGAAGGTGTAGAGAAGGGAGATACAGCAGAATAGGACATGTATTCATGTGCTCTGTGAGTAGTGGTGGGGGGGTTGCTTTAACTAGAGAGGCTCCAAGATCCACTTTAATTAAAGTGCCTGGGGCATCATGTGTATCAGCATCCTTGGACTGAAAAATGGCAGTGGGGATGCTTTAACTAAAGTGGCTTTCAGAGCTCGGAGCTCAAATGAGCTTTAGTTAAATTGGCCCTATCACCATTTTTCAGCGCAGGGACACTAATACATGTGAAACTGGAGTCTGCTGGCATGTGGCAATTACCATGCTTCAGCAGATTCAATTAAACAAGTATGCTCTGACATGCTGTAATTATAGTGCAGCCTTGCTGCACATGTCTAGGTGCTCAAAGGCAGCAGTCTTGTAGACAGAGTATACAGAGCTCTTTACGCTGCCTACACACATGCAGGCACTTGTGCTTGCAGCAGCTCATATAGGAGCAGCACAAATTTGTGCCAGGGATTTTTGCCTCAGCACACATGCCTGGATATGCACTTTGGTGTGGGGTAAGTTGTGTCACTTGGGGTGAAATGACCCTGCCCAGCTCCTCCTGTATCTGCAGCCAGGGGGAGCTACAGCATGGGGCCAGCAACTGTGCTGGCCTTAGCACCTGTTCTGGTGTAAAAACCTGCCCTGTGCTGGCCCCAGCAATATAAAAACCTGTCCTGGTGAGCAGCTCAGGCTACTTGCCCTCAGGAGCTTCTGAGGCCCAGCCACTTGGTATCTTGTGCCAGCTGACCTGCTGAAGCAGCCCTAACCTGGAGTTAGGTTAGGCTGCACTGCCCCTTCCACCCACTACAGCAATCTGGCAGTGGGGGCTGCTGCCTGGCTATGACCTACTGCCACCTGTAACAGCATCTACTCCCTTGGATCTGCAGTCCCATGGCTGCATGCCTGCCAGACCCAGATGGGGTGCCCCTGCTCTGCCATCTGGGCAGCTATCGCCAAGAAGATATGTTCCTTGTGGCTCCTTGTGAGTAGGGAGGTAGAAGCCCCCCTCCCAACATGTCCCAGGGCCCTGGCCGAAGAGCACTGGTACTCATGGCAGGGACTGGGATAAGCAGCAGCTGCGGAGAAATGCTGATGCAGGCTGGGCAGTTTTGCAGCTGCCTCAGTCTGGGGATCAGCGAGCCCTGGGGGCGGGGCCTGAAGGAAGTGTGGATTGATCAAAAGGCAGCTGCAGAGAGAACCAGCTGCCCAGGCAGAGATGCAGAATGCCAGCAGGGAGAGACTGATGGTGGAGCTGGGTGGGGAGATGAGGAATGCCAGCAGGGAGACACAGACAGCAGAGCCTGGCAAGGACGGTGGAGCATAGCATGGGGTGAGAAGCCCCAGCACGAGCTGGGGAAGCCCAGCTGGGAGAACCAAGGGTCGGGGCTCAGGAAGCTCAAGTTTGCTGGAGGGTCACAACAGGGCGAAGATCTTCCCCACAATTGTGGGGAAAGACCAAGCTGCTCTGGAGAGCTCAGGTTCTGCAGCACGGAAGGGCAGCGAGTGACAGCAAGACCCTACGGGCAGCCCGGTGAAGAGGGAGGAACAGGCGGTGACTGGCCCAGAGCCCAGAAGGGAGGGGGCAAGTTCCACCAGGTGGTGGGATCAGGAGTGATTAACTCCTATTCAGCTGGTCCCTGGGAGGAGTACTGGGAGAGAAGAACAAAATTCCTTCTTCCATCCCAGGGAGGCAGAGAGGTCCTGGGAGACAGAATCCCAGGCACCCGTTGGCAGACACTGAACATCTTCTGGTGAGCATCTTTATTTCCAGGGCTGTGAACCTGCCCCCAATTTCTTTGATTTGATTTTATCAACCTGTGCCTCCCTAGAACATTTTAAAGTTCTGATTTTTGTCATTAATTCAGCTAGATCCTTCTCATAGATTCATAGATTCATAGATGCTAGGGTCGGAAGGGACCTCAATAGATCATCGAGTCCGTCCCCCTGCATAAGCAGGAAAGAGTGCTGGGCCTACATTACCCCAGCTAGATACACATCTAGCTTTCACTTGAAGACCCCCAGGGTAGGGGAGAGCACCACCTCCCTTGGGAGCCCGTTCCAGACCTTGGCCACTCGAACTGTGAAGAAGTTCC
>NW_017728948.1:31922133-31993735 GCF_001723895.1 Crocodylus porosus
CTGTTCTGTTTCCTCCTTCAGAAGCCATCTATGATTGTGAGAGACCCTGAGAACTCTTCTGAATGAGGATCTTACCATGTTTTCTGGGGAAGTGGCTTTTAGGTGAGGGTCGTCTAAATTATCATTAACTCCAGGTTGGGGCACATTTATTTACCCGAAGGTTGGTCCAAAGACTAGGGAACAACTCAGGAGAGAATGAAGGCCAGAAAGACTCGACTCCGATTGAGGCAGGCCACGCAAATAAGAAAAGATCATCCCAGGGAAGATTACAGGGAACAGAGTCCTTCCAGGGCATGGATGTGGTAAGGGTGGGGTAAAGGGAAGTTTGGAGTGCCACGAAGAAAGAGCAGGGTCACAGCCCCTCTGAGACCACCGACAGGGAACTGCCTCTCCATCAATCAACACTGAAGCTGTGGCAGGCGAGTAGGGGCAGCACTCGGAACCATCTAGGTGGCCCCAGGGTGTGATCTCACCCTGGCATCACTAGAGAGGAAGGCACTGACCAGAAAGGGGCTGAAGCCTTACAGCATCTACCAGCAACAGTCCTCTTGGCCCTAAATAGCCAAGAGGTCAACCACCTTATCTACCTTCCAGCTGGGTCCCCAATCCTGGCCCTGGACAGGCTCCTCTGCTCAGGTCTTGCCACTTGTCTCACCAGCAGAGATCCTGGTGTTCCCTGTTTAAAAACTGCAATACTTGCATAAGAAACCCAAATTCTGTCATTAAACTACACAAAATACAAAATAGCCTCCGGCTGCATCAGAGCACTGTCCTGGACAGTGCCTTGTCCCACTTTTATTCAGGGGTTGGGGTTTTTTGATACCTGGATTTCCAGCTATTGAATTTTGAGACCATGCTACAAATATGCTGTGCAGAGAATTTTTTTTGTTCCCAGTATACCTCTTGTGGCATCTCAAACTTTTTTGAGATGCCTCAAATAGCATGTGCTGGCTCATCTGGATGCCCCCTCCACTCCCCGCCCCCCAGTTCAAACAGACTAAGAAACATGATACTACTACGTTTGCTCTGGTTTGAACAAAAGCAGCAGATTCTGAAGAAGGTTAGAAAAATTTCAAATCTGACTTTGTAAGTATATATAATACAAGTGTTTCAAGATTTCCGAGGCAACATTTAAGAAGGAAGCAATTAGGTGAAATTACAGCATCTCTCTGAGAAGCAAATACACAATATGGACACTTTTCCTTTTAAACTTATCTTTACACATCAAGAATGCCAGTACATTATAAAAGAGAAATAAGAAGGCTGTAAAATACTTGAGAAACTAAATGGAATCGAAAGCACTCAAGAACCTCAACCTGAAACTCATGCAGACAACAAGAAGCAACTTTTTAATACTGAGTGGAAAACTGTTAAGCCCACAAGAAAAAAGATACCAAGGCACAAGGAAAAGGGAGAGGTCACAAAACCAGGGGTATTAAAGAGGATTTGAATGGGACTGACTAATCCTTTGAGGGAAAAGAAAAGAAAAGAAAATGGAAGGAGGAATATCACATACACAGAGATACGAAACAGCAATGTTGGGAACTGAAATCATTAGAAAAATGAAGTAAAGACATTTTCTAAGGCTAAAAGTAAAGGGTAAAGGAGGTGTGGGAGGAATAAAATTATAGTGTAACATGGGGAGAGATATGGAGAAGGCCGGAAATATGGCTCTGCACAACTCCCTTCATAAAAGAGTATCTGATGAACAACAACATAGTGCCATAACTCCCCTATGGTGGGAATCAGGAACCTCCCAGAAAGAAGTTCACTACCCAGGTGTGAAGGGATTAAATATTTCTTTCCATGTGAGGGTTAAGGTAAATCTCCACAATTTAGGAAAATAGTAAAGGTTACAAAAATGAAGATTATTTGGGGAATCCATATGGGAAAGAAATTGTACTGGGTAAATAAAGTTGGGGAGAAGGGTGGAATAAAGAGTAAAGGGTACAATATTAAGGATCATTTGAGGATCCAAAAGTGAGGGAAATTGGACTGGGTAAATAAGAGAGCCAGGGGAGGGGGGGCTTTAGTAAAAAAGTTAATTTTAGGCTACGAATATATAAAAAATATACACAGGGACCAAAACATTACTACAGGTATATTAAGTAAACCAAAGAATCCAGATATGCATTATTTCTTATTTACTTATAATATAAAGAGGTGAAGGCAGTTCCAACAAATATATATATTCACTAGCTAGTAAGCCAGCTTGTCTACCAAGATTGTTTGAATATTAACACATGTAACCATTTTGTTGATAGTACAGATAATATGTTATAAGAACTGTTGTGTATTATTTTCTTTCCAAATATGTTACATCTCTAACCTCATGCAAGTCCTTTCTATTACTCCAGCACTGGAGTTTTGATTCTACATTTACCTGAATTAAAAATAAATGTTTAAACAAAGAAAATAAAATTAATGCAACATTAATATTTTCTGTGATAAAATTATTTTTCAAACAAAATGTTCAATTTTCCATTAAAACAAGTTGCTTTGTGAACAATGTCTAAATATTTCATCTTGGGCCAGTTCAACTTTAATTAGTATTTGTACATGTTGACATACAGCCTATGACATAGATTGTTTGCAGTGGCTCATGTGACGGAATAGTTCAATCTGAGATTTGCACGATCAGTGACAGTTGTAACGAGTGTATGTATCATGGTTGGGTGGTTTGAAAGCTGCTTACTTTCTGCAAACTTTTTTCTCTTCAAGCTGTTGGAGCCTATTCCTGTCACGTACTTTGATGCCATGGTGGATACAATGGCGACACTTGTTCCAATCACTTGCCAAGGTTTCCCATTGGACAGGATCAATTCCAAATACCTTCGTATCTTGCATGTGTCTTTGTAGCAAAGCTTCATAGACTTGCATGTGTCTTTATAGCGAAGCTTGGAATGTCCTGTTTTTCTAATACCCTCTAATAATTCCCTGTATAGCATGTTGGGTTTATCTCCATCTTCCAATCTGCTCAGGTGGCCTGACCAGAGCTGTCATCTCTGTTTGAGTAAGGCTGTCACACTTGGTAAATTTGCCCTTTGAAGAACCTCTGCATTGGTAACTTAGTTTTGCCATTTCATTTTGAGTATGTGATGTAAACAGCACAGGTAGAAGCTGTTTAACATTTTCTCTTGGTGTGCATAAATTGCCTGTGTTTCCCTGCCATACACAACAGTGGTGAGTACACAAGCTTTGTACACTACCATTCCATCTTACTGGTAAGCTTTGAGTTGTTCTATGCTCTTTTAGCTAGCCTGCTGAAGGTGGTGCCAGCCTTTCTGATGCAAACATTAAGTTCTTCCTCCAGTGAGAGGTTGGTGGTCACTGTAGAACTTAGGTAGCTGAACTTTCAGACCACTTTTTATTAAGAATGACTGATGGATGTTGTGGAACAACCTGTCCTAGTACAACTGTTTTCTTTATGCTGATGGTGAGACCAAATGCCTGGTTCTTGTAGTACAGTGGTCACCAACCAGTCAACCTTAATCAACTTCATCAGTGACTTGGACAAGGGGGTAAAAAGCACCCTGTTCAAATTCGCAATGACACTAAGATGTGGGGGGATGTGGGCATGCTAGCAGGGAGGAATAGGCTACAATCAGACTTAGACAGGTTACAGGGGTGGGGAGATGAGAACAGGATGGTTTTCAACACTGACAAGTACAAGGTGCTGCACCTGGGGAGGAAGAATCAGCAGCATACCTACAGGCTGGGGAATTCCCTCATCAGTGCAGAGGCAGAAAATGATCTTGGAATCATTACTGGGCAGGTTTAGGCTAGATATCAGGAAGCGCTACTTCACGGTCAGGGCAGCTAGGATCTGGAACCAACTTCCAAGCGAAATGATTCTGGCTCCTACCCTGGGGGTCTTTAAGAGAAGACTAGATGAACACCTTGCTAAGGTTGTTTGACCACAGTACATTTTCCTGCCATGGCAGGGGGTCAGACTTGATAAATTGCTCAGGTCCCTTCCGACCCTACCAACTATGAAACTGGTTGATCATGGAGCCTCTGACAATTGATCTCAGTCTGTCAGAGGCTACATGATTAGAAGCTGCAGGACACACGTGGCTGGGCTGAGCCATGCCCCCTGCCACCCAGCCTGGGCTGGATGAGTGGGGTCAGAGCCTAGGCACCTTGTCCTTGAGGTGGAGGGAGGAGGAGGTGGGGCAGGGGTGTGTGGCAGGGGGGCATGAGGTCAGGTGAGAGCTGAGGGCAGGCTGGGAGGGTGGGGGGGCAGGGGCAGGCCAGAGGGGGTGGGTAGGGTACAGGGCAGAGCAGGGCAGGTGGGGCATGGGCACGGTAGATGCTGGGGTGCCAAAAAGTTATCTTCACCATAAAAAGGTTGGAGAGCACTTTTGTAGTAGGTCTTCATCATGGGCTGTAAGGACAGCATTATCCTCTAATAGAAGCTCCCTGATAAGCACCTTTCTAACTTTAGTCTTTGCCTTAAGTCGTGGCAGGTTGAAGAGTTTCCCAGCTGATCTTGTGTAAAGACACACACTTCACCTTCCATGTCTTTAAGTGCACAGTGCAGGATTACCAAGCAACAGATTCCAAAGACTGTGAGGGGCAAGAATGCATCCATGCTTCACTCTGCTTTTCATCTCAAAGCTGTCCAAAGTGGACCCATCAAACTGAACAGTTGCTTCCATGTTGTCATGGCATGGAAGGAATGTATAAGACTTAACAGGATTGGTGGACATCCTATCTTTTCTAAGACTGCAAACAGGCTTGCTCTGTTGATGCTATCAAATGCTTTGGTTAGATCCAGCAAGGCGATGGATGGTGGTCGGTTTTGTGCTCTGCACTTTTCTTGAAGTTGACACAGGGACAATATCATGTCTATAGTTGGTCTTCTAGCCCTGAATCTGTACCAAGACTCAGGGTGGACACAACTCACCAGCTGCTGTAGATGTATCAAGATAGCCCTTGTGAAAGCTTTTCCTGCTGTACTTAGTGGTGAGAAATCTCTGTAGTTGTTACAGTTGTCCTTATATCCTTCATTTTTATACAGAGTTTCGATGTTTACATCACACGTGTCTTGCGTTACCTCACTTTCTTCCTAGCATTTGAATAGCAGTTGATGAAGTTATGATAGTAGGCTTTGTTTCCCACACCTAAGAATTTCCACTGGGCCATCATCTTTTCCAGGAGCCCTCCCAGTTGATAATGAATCATGACCTTGCTAAGCTCTTCTACAGTGGGCTCCACATCTAACTCTGGCATGACCTGTAAAGTTGGTATTTGGTCAAGTGATTTGCTTGTGATGTTTCTTTTTTGTGAGTATAGATCTGAGTAGTGTTCAACCCAATGAGATGTCTGCTTGTTTCTATCTGTAATGGCTTCACTGATGCACAACTTGAGAGGGGCAACCTTGTTGATAGTAGGTCCTAGAGTTTTCTTCAGACCATGGTACATGACTTTAGGTTTCCTATGTCTGAGGTTGTCTGTATCTTATCACAGAGCTTAGTCCAGTACTGATTTCCACAGCATCTGGTTGCTCTCTGTACCTCATTTTTTTGCCTGTTGAAGTCTCGCTTTGGTGCTGTCTATTGGCTTCTTGTTGTGTTCCAGATAAGCTGTGTTCTTGATGTTGATGAGAGGTAATAGTTCTTCTGCATTTTCTTCAAACCAGTTCTTATTGGATGGTCTCTTTTCCCGAAATGTAGCTTTAGCTATTTCATGGGTTGAAGTCCTTAAACCTTCCCAAATTTCCTTTGCCTTCTCTGGTAGCAACTTCCCAAATATGTTGAGTTTGAAAGCCTTCACAAACTCTAGGCACTTCCTTTTATTGTTGGGTTTAGTGGTATTGGTTTTGGGCTTGCTCCTAAGTTTTGCTCTATGTAGTTTCTTCTCTGTAAACTTCACTTTGGTAATGATCGGAGAATGGTTCATGTCCCAATGAGTACTGTAGAACACAGGGGCCTTCTGTAGATAGATCTTTCCTTATAACAATAACAAGATCTAGTTGGTGCCAAAGGGTTGATCATGGATGATACCATGACACTTTGTGGTGATCTTTCCCAGCAAAATATGAATTAGTAATGCCAAGTTGGTTTTGGGTGTAGAATTCAAGCAGTCATTGGCTGTTTTCATTAATTTTGCTGATGCCAAAATGTCCGAGGCAATCTGGCCATGAGTTGCTGTCTGTGTCAACTCTTGCATTGAAGTTTCTGAGGAGGAATAGTTGCTCAGTTGACAGTATTCCTTTGATAACTTGGTACAGAGTGTTGTAAAATTTATCCTTCTCCTCAGGGCTGGACTTGCGTGCTAGTGCGTAAGTACAGATGATGTTTGCAAAGGCAATGGTCATGTGAAGTCTAAGTGAGATGATGCGCTCTGACTTCCCAATGGGTGTATCTATAAGCTTTGCAACCATACTGCTCACAGTGAAACTGAGGTCGTGTTGACAATTTTCATCAATGCTTTTATCTTGCCAGAGGAAGGTATAATTGGCTTCTTGAAAAGAACCAGCATCCAAGTCTTGTTTCCTGGAGTGCTGCAATATCAGCTCTGAGTTTGCACAGCTCACAGTCTGTCAACATTGACTTCCATATGCTGCCTGTGTACTGTTGGTCATCATCACCTGTCAGGCCAGGACATATGATCCTGACATTCCAGCTTCCAAGCTGGAAAGCTCTTGGTTTCTCATTTTTGCCAGGCAGAAGGTTTCCATCTGCTTTTTGCCTCTTGGCCTAGACCCATCCACCCAATGAGGTAGACAGACTGTGGCAAGTCAGCACCTAACTGTCCAGGGGCTGCCTGGCATTATGGTGGGTGGTAGCTGACCAGCGGAATGCGATGACTCTTCTTGCAATCAAAGGTGATCCATAGCACCCTCCTCTATGTAAATCAAGTGAGAGCTTATGGCTCGTAACTGCCACCTTCCATGCCGTGTTTATGCCACCAGCAAGTATGGAATGTCCTCTTCATGTGCTGTGGCTGCAATAGGCTGGGCAGTTGATATGGAGACTCTGATTTGCCCCTGTATCAGCATCTCCCTCTTGGCTACACTGGTTTGGTCCAAAGGAAGGCTGGAATTTGATCTGTTTGGAACCAGCTACACTGCAGGAGTTGCAGAGGAAATCTTCCATAGGCCTGCCTTTTGGGGCTCCACTTCTAGACTGGTTGCCAGGCAACACTAAAGAGCCCAATCTGCCCTGTGTCAATACCACTGGTGTGATTCACCTTTCAATGGCATTTCCTCTATCAAAGGTTCCACTACCCTCCTCATTCGCCTGAAGCCGTTGGCACAACCTGTGGTTACCATATAATTAACGGCTGCCCAGTACTTGGCATTGACCAATACAGGTTATATTGCTTATGGACATAGTGGTAGCAGGATCCCAAGCCTGACCTGACCTGAGTCACATGACCACAGGATATCTGATCTGGCCAGAGAACCTGATATCCTAGAGAAGAATGCAGGTATGAGACACCCAAACTAGAATTCCCAGGAAGCACCATGACTGTTGACCGATTCAGAGATTTGTATTAAAATAAGATGAAATGAAATATTTTGATGTTTCTGAATCAACATGTGTGCAGGATATACAATTCAGAAAAATTTTCATTCAAAAATTTTTCATGTTTTCAGCACATTGTATTCAGTGAAAAATGTGGATATTTTGACTGTATTCAGGTTTGAAATTTAAAAAATGTTTCATCCAGTGAAGTAATAATTGGATATTTCAACAAGCTCTAATCACACTTATATATTTTTTTTAAATTACTAACATCCCATTTAGAGCTCTTTTCATTTTCTTTTTCTTTTGCTCAAGACCACATGTAGCTGCGGTTATGTTAAAAGTTTTTCATGTAAGTGTTAAACAACATGTTTATAAACCCGGGTAAGAAAAAGCATGGAGGCTGTGTCAGGTAGTTTTGTCTTCTTCACTCATTTTTGGGTTACCACGAAAAAAACCTTCTCATTTTCTGCTTCAAATTACTCTCAGACAAAAAAATATAGAAATTATCCAGCAAGGTCAGTAGGAAAAAAATCCAGCAAAGTACCTTTTTAGAATATATGTGCCAAGAGTTAGTATGACTAACCCATCAGTTGCAAGAAATAAATTAACTTAAAACCTTTGGTGATAAATGGCTGTGGTACTGAAGCTGAAGATATACAATTAAGGGTACACACTAAAGATGTACACACTATTTTTTGTATACACAATTAAAAATGTACACATTATTTTTGAATCCCAGAGTCCCAAGAACTGTCCCTTTATTTATATTTTTAATTTTCTATTTTGATAAGAAATATATTATTTGGGCAAGCAAACCACCCAGGCAGGAATTCTGCAAAGACTCATCAGCACTAACATTGGATGACATATGTTCAAACCTGAACCATGCAAGCATTCCTTAGTACTGTACAAGGCACAAGCAGTTGCCATCCCCAAGTCTTCTGCTGAACAGCAAGGGCAGTCATGGAGGAGCCACGGAAGTCAGTAATCTTTATATTTAAAGCACTACCACCCAAAACCTCAAATGACTCTCACACAAAACAGTGCAGACACCAACTAGTAAGTTCACAGGTCAGTGGGAGGAAATCAAATAGTAAAACATCAGGGTCTGGCAGCTTTATGCACTGTTGAGTGATAGGAAACTGAAGGCCCTTTAGAGAGAGCAAAATGTCTGGTGAGTTGTCCACCCCAAAACTATTACTTAACACTTCACGGCCACTTACTAACAGACAAATTAGAGCAGCTCATTGCTCTTGGGCTCTTGCTTACACAGGCAAGGACTACATTTAACTTCAAGAGCAATGAGGACCAACCCAGTAAAGGTGAACTGTAAACAACAAGGGTTCCTCTCAAGTATACGTTCTCCTTTAGCACAAGTTATAAAACTGGAGACACACAAATCTACTTTTCAAATACATTTTCTACCAAATGCTCTAAGGTATTAGTAACATAAAGAAATGCATTTCGGAATGCAATTTTAAAATGTAGATATACATTTAAACAATGCATTACCAATATGCCACATATTTCTGAACAATTCTGATTTTTTCATGGATCAGGTACTAATGTCAAAAATTTCTGACCCATAGAAACTCCATGGATTTCCTGGGCTTCACAGAACCAGTCCTTTCCTGCAGTTGCTGAATTAGGCATCCTCAGTTACCCTTCTCCAGAGGCAGAGTTCTTGATTGTATCTCACTTATCTACTTCTTGACTATGTTGTCTAGGGACTTGGCTGAAGTTGGATCATCTCCAGGTCACTGACAATCAGTCAGCCAAGGAAGAGGCTACACCTGAAGGTACAGGACCCTTTTCTGGTTTACAGTTTTAATCCTGAGGATAGTCAAAGAAAGGATCAATTGCTCACAGAGGGATGTGTTAATACACCTTGTTTTAAATGATGAAAAGGAAGGAAACTGGAACACTTGCAACCAGATGGAAGCTCAGTTAGTGCTTTCTGATACCCATGCTGTGAGCCTCTCCTAGTGCCGACTCCCAGGAAATTAAAAATGACTGCTGAGTGGACATGACACTTTTCATGCACTCCATCAACCTCTGTAGAGTTTGGAGCTGAAGTGAATTTAGGTGGTATTGGTGAATGGTGATTTAAAAGCTAGGTGTTTCTAAGACTTTTTTGCCTCCCTCTGTTGTTTCTTACATAATACTAGATTCTTCCCTTTCCCCAAATACATCACACACTTACCTTCCATATTTCCAGTTTGCCAAGCAAACATAAAAGGCTTCAAAGAACTGTTAAAAGCAGTTGATATGCAAGGAGCACAAGTAGCAAAGCATAGATAGGAACTAATAGCCATCTTTTAAAAAAGCATTTCCAATTAAAATTGTTGGGAAAAAAATCTCAGGTTAGAGAACCCAGTTAGGTTCTTAACCACTGCAAAACAACTGGATAAAGAATGTCCTATTTTAAAGATGTGAGAAAAATATTTCCAGGACAGATTTACATTTGGACATGTAAAAATAGCCATTTACGCTCCTAAAACCAGTGGCCTAATTTTCAGAGATAATGAAGTTGAGAATATACATCAACTTCAGTTCTAGATCCCTGTCCTGCAAACACATGCATGCTTGCTTTAAAAAAAATTAAGAATCAAATTGCCAGTGACTTCAGATGTAACTGCTCCTGTGAATAATATTACCCACACTCAGGATCTCAGACGTACAGATCTAATATTAGCCACCCAAGTTAGTAGTTGACCTTTAGTGAATTACAACATAATTTCATTTTATATAGCATGTCTCAGGTAGCATACTTTCTACCATTTTCCAGGAAATACATGCAGCCATTGCTGCAGTGCATATACCGGAATGAATGAGAGAGTTTAATTCTGTTTGATGTATTCTGGTTTAAAAATCAGTCACTAAGAAGCAACATAACTTTCAACAGTGGAAGCAGAGAAAAAAATTAAGAAGTAGGGGTATAAAATATTTTCAACCATTTCAACCTACTCAGACAAATTGGAGGTTAGATCTTATGGACAAGTCATATTAAAAGAAAAAGCAGCCCAAGAGGACTGACAGTTTCTAAAGGATGTAATATTGAAGGCTCAAGTGTAAAGTATTCCAGTGCAAGAGAAAGATTAGAAGAACCACAAGAGACTGAGATCCTGAGTCTGGATAACTAACTATTCATAGGGGTAGTTCACAGGATAGTTGGAGGCATGTTTAATTTAGAGAAAAAGGGAACAAAGGGCAAAAAGACGGTAGCTTTCAAATATTTGAAAGCGTTTCATAACAAAGACAAAAATACTTTCTCCCATGCCACAGAGGTTAGGTCATGTGGTGATGAGCTAAAATGCAGCAAAGTATTGGACAGGAAAATCTTCCTAACTGGAAGAGCAGTAAGGGCAATGGAACAAGTTACTACAGAAGATGTGGAATATCCTGCCCTGCAGGTTCTCAAGAAGAGGCTGGATAGGCTTGGGATGGTTTAGGAATAATACATCCTGCATCTGTACAGAGAAGAGAGGTGAGGCAATGTTGAACTAGATGCTGCTTGAGGTCCCTTCCAAATCTAAGAGTCTATCATCTCAGTTGTGTTTATTAAAAAAAGAAAATAACCAAGAATAACCTTTTTGTGTGTGTGTTTACAGCTAGTTTTATATCTAAAAGCTTTGCCCCTTTGGTTTTTTTATCTCCCTGCAATTTCTTACTGTTCTCTCATCCTTACTTTCCATCTATCTCTGTTCTCTTAGCAGCTCCTCACAGGCAGCAAAGATGCTTTCAAATGTGATTTGAAATTTGAGGTTAAAACAGGAACAAAAATAGGATTAGCTTCTCCAAAGGGAAATCAATAAAGTAAACAGCTCACACCCACAAGTAGTTAAAGCTGCTGACAGAAGCTAGGAATGAGCTGAAGAAGAGGTGCTTTAAAAGGTCTGCTTCAAGCATGTTTGCTGGATACTTCCAATTGTCACATTAAGCAATGCTTCTTCAGGAGATTGTCTCCTTTAACACTTAGATTATAAAACCACTTGTTTAACTTCTTAAATGGGAAAGAGGCTGATTTTCTTTCACAGGTATAAATCAAAAATACCTACAGTGAAGTCAATGCTATTAAACTGGAATTAAAAAGAAGGGACTCCAAACCAACAGCTGAATGCTCTGCTGTGAAATATAAGTAAACATGATAGAAAGGAAAAGAAAAGGAAAGTGACTTTTCAGTGATACAGCCACAGCTGGCAAGCAATCACAAAACACTATTTTTCAGTAGAAAAGTACCTGAATCACCATATTTCACTTCTCCTTAATAACTGGCAGGTGGAGGAGGGGAAGCAGAATGCATAGGCAAGATTAGCTTTCCAGACTCAGCTTCAGATTCTAAACATACACCGCAATAGTGCTCACATCCATAGTTTTGTTTTAGTCCCACTTCTGGGTTTAGGAAATACTGGTGATACAAGTACTAAATGACTGTGCAGCAACAACTATGCAGTTAGCATCTCATGTAGATGTGGCCAATGTTTCAGATGAGGCCTCACCAACGAGGAACAGAGTTGAAGAGTCACTTCCCTTCTCAGGTCCTTCTCTGAAGTACTACAGTTATTGCACTGCAGGTGCAGGACTTTTCACTTGTCCTTGTTGAATCTCATTCAATTAATTGCAGACCATTTCTCTGGTGTATCCAGGTCCTTCTGTATCCCAGCCCTACCCTCCAGAGTATCTACTACTCCACCCAACTTGTTGTTGCCTGCAAATTTGCAAAACATGCACTAGATTCCATCATCCAAATCATAAAGGAAGATATTAAACAGTAACAGACTCAGGGCAGATCTCTGGGGAACCTATTTGATACCTCTTCCCAACTAGGCATTGAGCCATTGATGACTACTCACTAGATACAATGATCTAACCAATTATGCACCCCCCCTAAAAATATTTTTTCCAGGCTTTATTTGTTTAGCTTGTTAATGAGAATGTCACGAGAGAATGTCAAAAGCCTTGCTAATGTAAATTCTTCCTCTGCCTTCTTTCAAACTCGATTCTGTACAAGATCTGGAGTACAGAGTATACCACAGGCAGGGTAAGCTGTGCAGCCTGGCAGAAAGCAAGGCCATTGGGGGGAGTAATTTTGCTAGGCTGCTAAACCAGAAGTGGTGTTAACTGGATTCCATGCAGTGCCATGTACACTCCAGATTTTCAGCAGAGATAATTAGTCCAAGGCACAGTAATTTCTGTTTTAGGAGTCAGCACACACAAAGTACAGTGCCACACAGACATACCCACCATGTCATAGCACTGTGTTTGGGCTAATTTAATTAGGACAACACAAAGGTCACTGCTGGGGGAGGAGTGTCTTTTGGGAATTTCAGACAGGGTATGAACATTTCCTGGTACAGCTCTGTTTATGGAAATAATGGGTGAGCAATTGAATTTCAAGTTGTTTGTTGCTTTTTCCCTGTGAAATCATGAGAGTAGCCTCTTTCTTGGTAATTACTGTCAGGGGAAGTACATTAATTTTTTCATGCTGAGCTTTTAGTTGAAATGAAGAGAAATTAGTTGACCTTCATTCTACTGTAGGGTATCCTTAAAAAGAACTAAGGAAGTTTTTTTCCAGCAAATTGCTATTTCCCAAAAGCTTCAATACATAGTGCCTGATGTCATGGATGACTTCAGGTTCATTTGTCAAATCATTTCAGCTGAAAAGGAAATATCAAAGCAGTTTGTTTTGAAAATGTCTAAATAAGAGATCTTATTTTGTAATAGACACTTGTAACAGAAACCAAGGGAACAAAGGGCTAGATTCACAAAACAGAAGGAAAGGGAGCCACTTTTCATACAATATTCCAATGGTTAAGCATCCATCTAGGATGCAGGAAACCCAGGTTCATCTGTTTCCTCTGACTGTAAGTATGTTTGAATCTGTTACCGTATATATCTTTAGGAAGATGGATATTCTGGGGTGGATTACTCCCAATTTGTGTGCTTGATGCAGCAGTTCAACTTGGTTGGATTACATCAGTATTCAGACTACTGCCTGTCCTTTGGACACTTGACCAGGAGGTGGAAAACCCTGTACTGCAGTCCCTACTTTAGCAGATATTTAAGTATTTTATATAAGGTGGACCGGTAGCAAGAAGACAGATTAAAAGCAACCCACACCATAATACCCTATAGCCTGGGAGGTGAGTGACATGGATTCAAGTCCCTTCAGTCAGTAAAGAGCCAACCCATATCTTGGGTGAGAACTTTAGGCAATGGGCTATTGGGTAAAAGTGGAGCATTGTTAGGTTTTGTTTTTAAAATGTCTTTGTGCTTTTTACTAGAGATGCCAAAATCCAAAATATTTTATTAATGAGAAATACTTTTCTTCTCAGGTTTCCCACACTGTTGCCTCATTTTGTCAGAGAAAGGACTAAAACATTTTTATTTCAGGTTGAGTAGGTTCAGAATCTTTATTGACTAGACTTTTGAACTGAAAAAATCAATTAATCACACAACCCTGTTCTTGAGTCAATGTTGCATACAGGTTGTTGATGTGAAAAACTGAAGTATTCAATAAAAGCCTATTGTGTCAGTGCCTATCTGAAGAGCTTGTACTACACTTCTCATTGACACAACTACATATTTTTTGTGAAATGTATTCAGCTTGTGTGCAATGCTTTGTACAGCATTACTAACATACCACTGTCTCTACTAGAAATATTGTTCCTAATCCACCCTAGCATTGAGTTAGTCTTTTTCATTGTCACATCACACTGTCAAATCATGGTTCCTGTGTGCATTTTTACTTCTTGTGTGCATTTTTACTTGGTTTGAAAGTAAAGTATCTTCACATTTTTAGAAACTGCACGTGCTCTACCAGACTATACATTATGAAGCAGAAGCTAGAAAATTTCACCTGAAGAACTAAAGGTATCTTAAAGCGATAAACATGAACACTGTCTGAAGTCAGAGAATATGTTTCCCCAGCATAAAGGATTCTGAAGTGTTAATAATCTTGTTACTTAAAAAAAAAAAAGTGTCCATTATTCAGAATTACAGAGGTGTTATATTCATTTGGACAGTGGGTCAAATGTAATGGAGCTATGTATTTACACTTAAGACATGGATTTTTCCCCCTAGGATCAAGTTTTAAGACTATGGAAGTGATCTTCCCTCCTAATGCTGGCCCTAGTCTTATTTCAAAGGACAGCAGATTTGCCATTATTCCCAAGATCTATTTTATTATAGCTGCTTCCAAGAATACCTGCTGTTTCTCTGTCCCATGGGGCCTGCCACTCCATATGTACTTCAGGTTCTCCACTGGCAATGACATTCAAGTTCCTGCCTGCTGACATTGCCTCTCGCTCCATCCCAGCTATGCCTCGTCTCCTTAACAGCTACTTGATCTGACCTCACAATGCTTCCCAGTCCACCATACTTCCTATTTGCTGGACCCTTTAGTGTACTCACATCTGACTATTTCCCATTCTCCTTCTTTCATTGCATCATCTACTTGAGTTCTATCTCTTAGTTACCTGGAGCCGATATGAAGGAACTGTCCCCATACAATTTCAAATTGGTGCAAAGAGCAAATGGCAGCCAAGATTCTATTTTGCACAAATTAATGTAGGAATGTGGTAGGTAAATATAGCACTATATCAGCACAATGAAGACTGAAGAGGTTTTGAAAGATTTTAAAACTGGCTTTACTCTTACAAGGATATCTTCAGAGAAACACTAGAATAAATTGGTACAGTTTAATATATGGAACATAATTTATCTCCAATTGTTGATATTAAATAGCTATTACGTCTAATGCAAACGTGTGCTACTGTGTAGTTCCTCAAAATACCTCTGAGTATTGCTCAAGAAGCAGTTCTAAGTAAAATAGCCTAACCTTACTTCAAAAAGTAATCAATCAAATGGGTTAAATAAGAGAGGAAGCATTCAAAAAAAGCACTAAAGAACCACTTATGCTTTATAAAATACAGATTAGCTTACAAAATATGATGTATTCTACAAACATAATGATGAACAAACAAAGGTGAAAAGTAGTGAGATCTAAATTGAGATATGTGATTTGCAACCAAACTTGCCCTGGCCATGTGTATAACAAATATGTAAAATGAGCAGAGAGAAAGGGGTGCTATTTTTTTTAAGTGCACATTTTATACTGTAGCAAAACCAGATTTAATAGCATGTGAAAGTGTGTTACATTTAGAAAAAGTGCTTCTGTAAAAATGTTTGAAGTTCAGGATATCTCAAAGAACAAAAAAAAATGAAAATTTATCTTCCACTTCTTAGCACTTCCAGAAACACCCAGCATCCAAAATATCTTTTGCAATTATCTTAATTACTTTTACCTTTGATTTATCTTACAAGGTAATACATTTGAAATGGTAATTTCTCATTACTGTCACACAGGTTTGCCAGCTTTTAAAAATCTTTTCTCCATGCTAGTTTGCATTGTTACATTGTATACAAATAACCTTTATTTCTATATGTTATAGTCTAGTGGGCAAATACAGAGGTCAACAGGTCAAAAAGGTAAAATATTATTATAATAGTTATTTAGATTTTCACAAAAAAAAGGGTTCCCACTGAGAAAAATTCAGTTTATAGTTGCAGGCCAAATATTAATGAGCTGGTGTTTTTACAAACTCTAATGTAAACTCACCTGTCACTCAGAGTTTCTCTAAACTTTTTTCTGGTGTATTGCTGCAAGGTGTTATCAGTACAATTGAGTTAAGATAATATATGCCTGTGCTTAAGGTTTTAGATTCTAGAATGATATAACTACATAGGAGCCTCAGCTTGTAAAGTTTCTGGTCCTCTCTAAATCAGTTAGTTTCTGAGGACTCCTATAAACATGTGGGGAGCCCACTCTGACATGTTGGAAATCTACCGTGTGGAAGCATGGAAATTGACACACTCCAGCAGCCTTCCACATCACGTGCATCAGTGTCCCCGTGCATCCCCATGGTGAAAAAATGGTGGCGGGGCGCTTTGAAATAAAACATCTTTGATGAGCTTTTGTTCAAAAGCACCCCACCAACAGTTTTTCAGTGGGAGAATATTGATACATGTGATGCACGGGCACTTCTAATTACTGTGGCTCACTAATTAAAGTGCCTGGTGCCACATCCCAGAACACAGGTAAAAATGTCTTGAGATGCCATCATGCGCTGCCTTCTGCACAATTTTAGATTAACATGGCTAACTACTTCTTTCTAGTCCTCATGGTTCATAGATTCATAGACACCAGAACTGGAAGGGTCCTCAGAAGATCGAGTCCAGCCCCATACCCCAGGGACAGGAAGTCAACAAGGATCATAGGATCCCAGCAAAGTGTTTAATGTAGGTGCTTGAACCACCTCCAGCGGCAATCTATTCCAAACCTTGGGGGGCTTGGACAGTAAAGAAGTTCTTCCTTATGTCCAGCCTGAAACGGTAATGGAGGAATTTGTGACCGTTTGGCTTTGTCATCCCTTGGGGGGCTCTGGTGAATGCCCCAAGGAATGACAAGGTTGAACGGTTATTCAAAAAAACTTGTAGACATAAGCAGAGTTTAAATCAAGTTGAAAGATCTTCAACTACACTCAAACAACTGATTTGAAAAGTGGAAACTGCCACAGGTATCTCAGCTGGGTGCTCACTCTAAGGTCAGCTGATCTGTATGTTCCAATAACTACCACTACAAAATAGGGTTCTGTAGAAATGTCTACACTAAGTGATGCAGTGCTGCGAGAGATACCTGATCCGGTTCAAGTACTGAAAACGGTGCAAGTGTTTCATAGGATAACTAAATGGTAAGATAAATTAGCCCAGACAGAGACCCACACTATACAGACATAGTTCTTCCAGTATCTGAGCTAGCCATTTACATGGTGCAATATTGGGCAGTATAGATATATCGTATGTGGTTGTAAAGATGCTATGGACCAGAGGTGCTCAACCCTTGGCCTGCAGGCCAGATCTAGCCCCAGCACCATGTCATTTGGCCCATTGGTGATGCAGGGAAATACAGGGCATGATTCCAATGCATAGGGATAGGCAGAAGCAGTGTGGGACCCTTAGGGCCCAATCCCACCTGGTGAGAGCCCCACAGGGCCCTAGAGCCTGATCCTGGAACTCAATCCCAGGATGAGAAGGTGGCAGCACAGGGTCTTCAAACCCAATTCTGGTGGGTAGAAGTGGCTCAGGACCCTAAGCACTACCTTTGAACTGGCTGGAGGCAACATGGTACCTGAAAACCAACTCAGTGGGTGTAGGCAGTGCAGAGGCCCAGAGGCCAGGGCCCAATCCTGGCACGCAGAGTCTGATCTGGCCTACAGTTCAGCCCTGCACCACTCATTATGCTGATGGAGCCAAATGATTAAGCATCCCTGTTATAGTCCATTTATGCTAACCTCCCCCCCCCCCAATTGTTGGGGTAAATATTGGGAATTTCATGCTTCTACTTCTACCTATCTGGGGTTTCAGAGGGAAGACAAGAAGATAGAGGTAGATGACAGGGTTAGCAATTGCTAATAGAGGGTCATGGGAACCATGTCATGTGTGGTGGCTGCTCTTAATTTGGCCCTGCTTTCTGGCATCTGAAAGCCAATTTTAATGGGTAACGTCCTAGCATGATAATGCTCCCAGGCGCTGGTTAGTAAGTCTGTGCTCAGCAACAGGCATAATTATCTTCCCTAATATTGGCTCCTAAATAACACTTTTCAAGTAGATTCTTTGGGCTGTAACGAAGGGCAGCTGCAGAAAGGAATTCTAAGTTGGAGCCTTCACACTTCATCCCTGGCAGCTCTGTAGAAATCAACTTTATAAGAGCCAGTCAGAATATGGCCTTTCATTTCTACCCAGGAGAACCTGTACAAACTTTTCTCCTATGCCTGAAGAAGGATGACAAAAACTTGCAATTAAAGAAATTTTTTTGCAAAAATCTAGTAGGTCTAATAAAATGTATCACCTCTACCACAAGTTCTGATTCCTTTTGCCTCTAGACCAACATGGCTACAACATGGATGCCAGTCAGAATATGGATGCATTCAAATACTTCTTATGTAGTGTTATTCTATGGCCATTTTGAGATTACCTATGTGATGGGATAGAGCTATATTCCACCCTCTGGTCACCAAAGAACATACACAAAGAAAGGTCCACCACACAAAATAGCTCAACAGAATGAAAGCATATTTTACTATTGTACTCTCTTCTGCACACCTGCTATGCTTGATTTACCAACCTCCATTATGGACCGTCATCTGAAACTATGAGGAACTCACCGTGAAGATGGCAATAATAGTGTTTTACCATTTTTTTTTCCACATTTCCATCTTTGCTGCTACTTTACAATGTCATTTAAAGCTAAATAAAGAGAATGGATACATGAGCCATAAGTGGATGCCTGATTTGATAGATGTAGGACCTCAGTTACAGAGATGCCCATCAACCTCAGTTCAAACTGAAGTCATTCAGAGCAGCGAGTGGAAAGCATCTTTAAGCTATCAGGTCCTTCATGAATCAAAATTAGCAACTAAAAACTGGGACTTGCACCAGGTGAGGTTGATAGATGATATCTAGTACATCTAAGTTAAGAAATATGTAAACATTTTTTCTTTCACGGCACTGATTTGAGCAGTTCTAGTGCTTATTTTCCAGAACCATAACACACTTTTGGCTGCTAAATTAGAATGACATTTCCTATCACTTCAAGATATGAAAAAGCATCAGGAATTGAATACTGCTTTCAACAAAATTATAAATAAATGGGAAAGAACTTGCTTACTAATGATCAATTAATTAACTGTGTGTGAGACTATAATGGCACAAGCTAACACATTAAGTTTAGATAGAGGATGTTGACTGTACAATATCAGCAGTTATGTTTTCTCACATATATGTATATACACACACTAATTCTCTTAGCCCCTCACTTGATTAGGCTATATCTTTCTTTTTATTTTACAGAAGACTCTGAGATACAATTAAAGTAACATACAACTTCCCAAAGTCAACTGCAGAAGTCAACTTGCATATGATTGCAAATCAGTAGCGAGGACACATGACCCATTGTTTGGCCCATAGACTGCAATGCAGCCTTCTCTCCTTAACACTTTCTTTGGCAATTTCTCTGTACTTCCAGATCACTCAGTCATAAAATTTTAAGTGACATCTACCCTGCATCAGTAGGTTAATTCTCTTTAAAAACTGTCCTATATTGCAATATACCATTCAAAATATTAAAGGGGAAAAAAAGAGAGGAAGAAATGCTTAGAATAAAACACCATTGGGTTTTTTTAAATTCAGAATTATGATTGCTAAATTATTACTATTTAATTATTTGCAGCTAACTTCCCCACCCTCTCAGTAGAGGTAATTTGCCATCTTCACCAGCCTGGGTCTAAATTAGTAGGGGCAGCGCTCTTGTAGAACCAAAATAGCATAAAAAGGAATATGCTTAGAAATTATCATATTCATGACTTCCTAGATAATCTTGTTACAGAGCAGTATAAGATAAAACTAAAAGTAGAAATACTGTAGTGTCAAATTCCCTACTTAATTAGACAGCTCCTTAAAACTGTATTACATGTTTCAAAGATAAAGAGCCATAATATTTAAATTAGCCAATCTAGGTCTTGTCATTCCCAAGCATCAAGGAAAAGTAATCCTGAAAAACTAATGAAACAAATATATAGCAAGGAAAATTTCTCTCTCTTGTATTTAAATGGAAATCATTTACATAAAAGGCAATTCTATGATATAGAGAGATACACTTTTGCCCACCTATGCTCTTTGAATCAGAATCTTTTCTGTGCTCTTTGTAAAAATAAGGACAAGTGTTTTTTAAAACAGATAAATAAAGTATATAAACATATTGGCCATGACCAGATGAGCATGGACGGGTGGTATGTGGTGCCACAGACATGTCTGTGATGCCTTCAGCTGTTTTCTTTGTTGCAAAGGAGTAGTGAGGGGAGTTTTTTTGATCCCTGGATGTCCAAGAAGTGCTGGGCAGGCTGTGCCAGGCAGTGGGGGTTGGGGGGGGGGCGTGCTCCTTGCACCCAGTGCACTGCTTGCCATTTCTATCACAGGGGATCTGCTCCAAACACCTGCAGCTCCCACACTCGCAGCATGGAAGCCCCATGTTGGGTTCCATGGGGAAGCAGGGCTCCCAGCACAGTGTGGGGACCTGCACAGCAGGGAGCAGGGAAGCAGCAGTTTCCAGTGTAGGGCTTCCCTTCCTGCAAGTGCTGGAGTTGCAGGTGCATGGTGTGAAATACCAGCGGTAGGGCAGGCTCTGCTCCCTCCTCCCACACAGCACTGGCCAGAGGTATACCTGCACTAGGCAATGCAGGTAGTCGGGGCTGCATGCCATGCGAGAGTGTGTGGGGGTCCCTACACTACCCCTACCTTCACATCCACACCCACACCCACACCCTCCCCATCTGAGCTCCATGCTCCTGCTGCCCCTCTGGGCACAGGCTCCGTGCTGCGCTCCCGTCCATCTGCGACTCTACCTCCACCCCCCAGCCCTACCTGCTGCTACCCTACCTGCTGCCCCAAGCAAGCAGGTTCTGGATGCAGCAGTAGCACTGCCTGGAAGCTGCTGGCTGGGCAGAGCCCTTCCACCCAAGAGGGTAGGAGTGAGGCCCAATAGGGTATGTTGGGGGCTTGTACACATGGGTGTCTTGCTCCCACCCTTATGGGTGGAAGAGCTGGGCAGGGTGCAATTCACTGGGGGCACTGTGAACCAGATACAAGTGCCTAGCGGGCTGGATCTGGCCCACAGGCTGTATTTTGTCCACTCCTGGGTTAACTTAATCTAAGTTAATTCACTTGCTGAGGTGAACTAACTTAGATCAGGTCCACCATTTCTGGCCCAATTTAATGATTGAGGCCCCCTCCTCCCTGACGTCCAAATTCCAGCACGGTTTGATTTAAATGTTTATGTGTTGTCTAGTAATTATTAGTACATACTTGAGAGTCCACAGAACAGTGTCTGAGGAGTAGCAGTAAAGTGAATTTGGGTCTTAATTAGAAGTGTAAGAACAATAGTTCCATCCAGGATTACTCCATATTATGAACTTCCTGAGCCCCATTGTATGCTGGGGTGACAGAGCACTTTAGCATAGACATAACCCTGACACTAGGACTATTTCTCCTCGTGCACCTGCACCCATGACTTGCAAAAGTTTTGCTGGCAGAAACCTCCTTTGGCTGCCAGAACTGAATCTGCACCAAGGGTTTTACTAATTAATTAGCTATCAATATAATGATTCCATACTCCTACCCAACAGAATGATACCATCAGATTGTTGTAGGCTAAATAAGGCGCAAATCAGAAATGCTTTTCCAGTAGCCATTGAATCAAAAGGAAAAGCCACAAAAATGCCCCTGTCCAAATTTAATAAGAGGGATTTTCAGCCACTCTGTGGTACATGCTCTTAGTCCACAGCAAAGAAAACCTGCTGGGGTTACAGAGGCCAGAGCAAACACACAGGTGTGCGGGAGTGACAGGGAAGCCCCAACTGGCAGACACAACGATGCACCAGGAAAGCTGTGCAGCAGGCGACACAGAGATCCTGCATCCTGCCGCAGCCACACCGCCATGCTTTCTAAGCCAGTGGTCTTTGGGATAAGAGGAGGGAGCCCATGGCTGGAGATTTCAGACTCTGGCAAGAGACAGCAAAGGGGAGCGCTGTAGGGCCAGAACACAGAACACTTCCGGAAGCTCAAGGGACCGAAGCGGCAATACCCCACAGACAGAGGCGGGTGCCTGCAGCCATCAGGCAAGCGGAGGGCAGCCACACCAGCACAGATACTGCAGTGACTGCCTGAGGCCGAACAACTGACACGGCAGCATTGGGAGTGGTGGCCAGAGCACATCCAAGATTATAGCCACTTGACTGGAGCGGTGAGTAAAGGGATGATGGACTGGGTGGTTTCTGGTGAAGTTTCCTTTTCTTTTCATTATTTTTGTGGCCCCTGACAGTTCCTGATAGTGGCTGGGATGACACTGCAGCCACAGGAGCCAGGCCTGGACTAGGGAGGACTGGGTCCAGAAAGAGATGAAGGGGACATCCCTGTTTTATTTTGTTGTTGTATGCCTCTCCTGTATTCTTCAGAGGGGCCTGAGGACTTATGTGTGGGACTAAAGTGTGGCCCTGTTCTCAGGGCATAAGGAAAGAAAGTAGGACATCAAAGGGCATTGATGTGTTCCTGAAGGGTGCCACGTTGGGACTGTTCCTTTTACTTTCTTTTCCTTTTATTTTTTTCCCTCTTTCGGACATTATTGCTATAGCTGGCATTAAGCGGTAGTGAGCTACGCCCTATAGCTACCTACTTCCAGCTGTTGATAGCTGGCTAGGAAGAGACTAAGTCAGACAGGTCCTTTGGGCCTACAGAGCCTAGTAGGTGGGCCAGGGCCCTGAAAACAGGACCAGATGGGACAATGTAAGGCTGTGGAGCAGCGATTACTCTGCTCAGTGGATGGCCTGTTGACTGGGACCATCGCACCCACAGGTAGCCAAGAACATTGTTATGATGTGGTAGGGACCTGGGACTCCTCAGCCTGAAGAAAAGAAGGCCGAGAGGGAACTTGGTAGCACCTTACTGCTACTTTAGGGGAGTACATCGAGGGCTCAGTGAGCAACTGTTCACCAGGGCACCTGAGGGGAAAATCAGCAGGAGTAATGGCCACAAACTCCTGGAAGATTGATTCAGGCTCAACATTAGGAAAAACTTCTTCACAGTCAGGATGTCCAGACTGTGGAATAAGTTTCCTTCAGGGTGGTGCAATCACCTACCCTGGCAATCTTCAAGAAGAGACATAACAGTCACCTTGCTGGAGTCACCTGACCACTCAATTATCTTTCCTGCTTGGTGCAGGGGGCTGGACCTTATGATCTTCCCTTCTGGCCTTACAGTCTATGAATCAGGGGTGGGAGTGTAGAGGAAGGAGAAGCCCACAGAAGACATAGGGACTGAGCCCGTCCATACGGTCCAACTCCCAAATAACCGAGCATTCTATCAAGCAGTGGCAGGGGAGAGACAGTGCAGTCCATCAGAAATTATGGATAGGCACATCCCTGGGTTGCCTTCCCAACGGCACAGCTAGATCAGATGGGAAGGACGTATGGGCCTCAACCCTACTGGGTGACAACCCTACAATAGGCAATTACTGTGAAGTGAATCTTTGCACTCATTTACTTTGAATTAAGATGTTTGTGTACCTGCCCATATCTGAGGGTCTCTGTAAACCTAAGTTCCATTGATTTTTAGTGAGAATTTGTACATTCAAGTGACAGTCATTTTGAAAATGAGATTTAGGTGGTTTGAAAAATGTACCTTAGATGCTTATGTGCATTGTACAAAATATGTATATGTAAGTGTGCAAGAATTCTTCCAGTGACAGAGATTCAGACGAATAAAGTGGAGGTAAATATAGGTCAAAATGAACACTAAGAACACAACTAATGCATATTTTCAGGATAAGTTTTCAGGATAAGGGTATATTGTATCATTGTATGATGAAAGTATAAGAATACATTTACACATTCACCAGGTTCTCACCATTCAACACCAAAGTGACTTTGAGCACTCTTTCACTAATATATTTTCTTGGCATTGGACCTTCTTTTTAGCTGCTGAGAACATAGTCACACAGTAAATAAAGTAGTGAACTGTCATAGAACAGTGTTTCAAATATTGTATTTTACCGAAATGAAAACTTAAGATAAAAAGTAGAATAGATACACTTATGCTTCTTTAAAAATATGCCATTCATCTTAGAGGATGACCCAGTTCAGTGAACAAGGTTATAGTTTAACAACTAAAGCTGACATTCTCTTGAGTTAAATTTATGTACTGTGACTGCAATACACTTTCAATTTATTTTTTATCTAGTGCATTACACTATGTCATCCTGCTTGCTGATATTCATATAAACCTACGGAGAAAATCAGGTTTTATGAATACGTTTCAGAAGTGGATATTTAAAAAAGTTAAATGCAAAAACCCTAAAGAAGAAAAAATGGGTTGTTTTTTTTACAGAAATGCCACTGCTTTTTTAAAAAATACCAAATTACACCCCTGAAGATATGTAATAACATTTGAAATGATTGATCAAGATGTTGCTAGTATATTGATGTTGCAAAATATGGTCTCACATGGAAGATTCATAGCCTTCCCAGGGCTTGCAAAAGATCAAGTAGACATATATAGAATCATAGAAAATTAGGGTTGGGAGGGACCACAGGAGGTCATCCAGTTCAACCCCTTGCTCAAAGCAGGACCATCCCCAACTATATTATCCCAGCCAAGAGTTTGTCTAAGCAGGTCTTAAAAACCTCCAAGTATGGAAATTACACAACCTCTCTGGGTAATCTTTTCCAGTATTTTACTGCTCTCCTTCTGAGAAAGTTTTTCCTAATATCTAACCTAAACCACCCTTGCTTCAACTTGAGACCATTGCTCCTTTTTCTGTCATCTTCCACCACTGAGAATTGTTTAGCTCCATCCTCTTTGCAGCCACCCTTCAGGTAGTTGAAGGCTTTTAATAAATCCCCTCTGAGTCTTCTCTTCTCTAAACTAAATACGCCCAGTTCCTGCAGCCTCTCCTCATAAGTCATGTACCCTAGCCCCCTACCATTTTTGTTGCCTTCCACTGGACTCTCTCCAACTTGCCCACATCCTTTCAGTAGTTGGGGGGTGGGGTGCAAAACTGGACACAATACTCCAAATGTGACCTTACCAGTGCTGAATAGAGGGGAATAATTACTTCCCTTGACCTGCTGCAACATACCTACTGAGGCAGCCCAGTATGCTGTTAGACTTCTTGGTAACCAGGCCACACTGCTGGCTCATATTCAGCTTATTGTTCATTGTAACCCCCAGGTTCTTTTCTGAAGAACTGCTGCCTAGCCAGTAAGCCCCTAGGACGTAGCAGTGCATAGGATTCTTCCATCCTAAATGCAGGATTTTGCACTTGTCCTTACTGAAACTCATGAGATCTGTTTTTGTTCAATCCTCTAATTTTTCTAAGTCCCTCTGAATCCTAACCCTACCCTCCACTGTATCTACTACTCCTGCCAGCTTGGTGTCATCTGCAGACATACTGAGGGTGCATTCTATGCCATTTTCCAGGTCATTGATGAAGATATTGAACAAAACTGGCCCCAGGACCAACCTCTGGGGTATACCACTTGATACTGGCTGCCAACTAGACATCAAGCCATTGACTACAACCCTCCATTACTCTCTGAGCCTGATGACCCAGCCAATTTTCTATCCACCTTATAATCCATTCATCCAAACCATACTTCCATAGCTTACCTGCAGGAAAGTTGTGGGAAACCATATCAAATTCCTTTCTAAAGGCAAGGTATACCACTGGTCTCCCTGCAACCCAGTCAACTCGTCATAGAAAGCAATCAGGTTGGTCAGGCCTGACTTGCTCTTGGTAAATCTGTGCTGACTGTTTCTAATCACCTTTTTCTCCTCCAAGTGTTTAGAAATGGACTCCTTGAGGATTTGCTCCATGATTTTTCCAGCAATTGAGATGAGGCTGACCAGTCTATATTTCCCTGGATCTTCCTTTTTCCCTTTCTTGAATATGAGCACTATATTCCCCCTTTTCTAATCATCTGAGAACTCATCATGAGTGTTCAAAGATGGCCAATGGCAATCACATCAGCCAACTCCCTCAGCATGCTTGGGTGCATCCTGTCTGGCCCTATGGACTTTTATATGATGCAGGAAGTCTACGGGCCAACAAGAGGTAAAGCGCTATTTGACCTGGTTCTGGCAACCTGGGACAACCTAATCAGTGACCTAATGATCGAAGGGAAGCTGGGTAACAGTGAGCATGAGCTGATCACCTTCACCATCTGCCATAAAGCTGGCAAGTCAGTCAGTAACACAGAAGTCCTCGACTTCAGGAAAGCTGACTCTGGCAAGCTCAGGAGGCTTGTCAGCAAGGCCCTAAAGGGCCACAACCCAAAGAGGAGGGGAGTTTAGGACAAGTGGTTGCTCCTCAAGGGAGCAATCCTGGATGTGCAAGCAAAGTGTATCCCATCTTGGAGGAAAGGCAGCAAAAGGGTGCAGCAGTCCCCTTGGCTCTCCAGGGAACTAGCGGACCTCCTGCAACTTAAAAGGAAGACCTACAAAGGATGGAGGATTGGAACCATCACCAAGGAGGAATACTTTGCCCTGGTCTGCACCTGCAGAGAGAAAACCAGGAAAGCCAAGGCTGTGATGGAACTCCAGCTAGCTACAAATGTCAAGGACAATAAAAAGTCCTTTTTTAGATATGTGGGGAGCCAGAGGAAAAGTAAGAGCAACAATGGACCCCTACTAAACCAGATGGGAGAACTGACAACCAATGCCCATGAAAAAGCAAGCTTGCTAAATGAGTACTTTGCATCAGTTTTTCACCAGTCCCAAGGGACACCTCTGCCCACTGTTGATCGAGGATGCCTGGGTGAGGGAGGGTCCTTACCCTCCATCGAAGCTGACCTCATGAAGGAACACCTTGAGAGGCTGGACACCTTCAAGTCAGCTGGCCCAGACAATTTACACCTCAGAGTACTCAAGAAGATGGCCTGCATCATAGCTCAGCCCCTGGCATGGGTCTTTGAGAGCTCCTGGCACTCTGGTAAGTGCCTGATGATTGGAAGAAGGCCAATATGGTGCTTATCTTCAAGAAAGGGAGGAAAGTGGATCTGGCAAACTACAGGCCCATCAGCCTGACCTCTATCCTGAGGAAGGTCTTGGAAAAAGTTTACAAAAGAAGCCATCTTTAAGAGACTAGCTGATGGCAATATACTGAGGGATACCCAGCATGGGTTTGTTGCGGGTAGGTCTTCCTTCTTCAGTCTCATTTCCTTTTACAACCAGGTGACCTGGACAAGGGGGAAGAGATTGATGTTGCATATCTTGACTTTAAAAAGGCCTTCAGACTGGTATCCCATGATCACCTCTTGACAAAACTAGCTAACTGTGGCCTTGACTTCAGCACAATCTGCTGGCTGGGGAATTGGCTCCGCGGTAGGACCCAGAGGATGGTGATTGATGGAAGTCAATCATCGTGGTGCGCTGTGACCAGTGCGGTCCCTCAAGGCTCTGTACTAGGACCTAAACATTTTAACATCTTCATCAATAATGTACACATTGGTGTCAGGAGCAGGCTGGCCAAGTTCGCCGATGACACCAAACTCTGGGGTAAAGCATCCGCCCCTGAGGACAGGAGGGTGATCCAGGCAAATCTTGATAGGCTCATGAAATGGGCGGATGAGAACCTGATGATGTTTAATACCGAAAAATGCAAGGTGCTCCATCTTGGGAAGAAAAACCTGCAGCATCCTTATAGGCTTGGCAGTGATACGCTGGTTAGCACTACAGAGGAAAGGGACTTGGGGGTCATGATTGACCACAAGATAAATATGAGCCTTCAATGTGATGCTGTGGCTAGTAAAGCAAGCATAACACTGGCTTGCATCCATAGATGCTTCTCAGGCAAATCCCAGGACGTCATTCTCCCATTGTACTCAGCCTTCGAGAGGGTGCAGCTGGAGTAATGCATCCAGTTTTGGGCTCCACAATTCAAAAGGGATCTGGAGAAGCTTGACAGAGTCCAGATAAGAGGCATGTGCATGATCAGAGGTCAGGAAAACAGACCTTATGATGACAGGCTGAGAGCTATGGGACCCTTCAGCCTGGAAAAGTGCTAGCTCAGGGGCGATCTGGTGGCCACCTATAAGTTTATCGGGTGCTCAGGCAGAGCGCCCCAAGGGATGACAAGATCAAACAGTCACAAACTCCACTGTGACTGACTCAGGCTGGTCATAAGAAAGAACTTTTTTACTGTCTGAGCCCCCAAGGTTTGGAATAGACTGCCACCAGAGGTGGTGCAAGCACCCACTTTGAATACCTTCAAGACATATTTGGATGTTTATCTTGCTGGGATCCTATGATCCCTGCTGACTTCCTGCCCCTGGGGCAGGGGGCTGGACTCAATGATTCTTCGAGGTCTGTTCCAGCCCAAATGTCTATGAAACCTATATGTCCATCTTTTCTAAATTGTCCCTAACCTGTTGTTTCACCACAGTTGGCTGCTCATCTCCTCCCCAAACTGTGCTGCCAGGTGCAGTAGTCTGGGAGCTGACCTTGTCTATGAAGACTGAGGTGAAAAGAGCATTGAGTACTTTAGCCTTTTCTGCATCCTCTGTGACTAAGTTACCTCCCTCCCGTCAGTAAGGGAACCACACTTTCCTTTATCTTCCTTTTGTTGCTGACATACTTGTAGAAACCCTTATTGTTACTCTTCATGTCCCTTGCTAATTGCAACTCCAATTGTGCTTTGGCCTTTCTGACTTCATCCTTGCACCCCCGAGCGGTAATCTTGTACTCCCTAGTTGTTTGTCCAAATTATCCAAGTTTCCACTTCTTGTAAGCTTCCTTTTTGTGTTTACTGAAGAGTTCCCTGCTAAGCCAAGCTGGTCTTCTGCCATACTTGCTAGTCTTTCTGCACATCAGGATGGTTTGTCCCTTCACTCTCCTTTGAAGTACAGCTGGCTCTCCTGGACTCCTCTCCCCCTCAGTCTGGCTTCCCAGCGGATCCTGCCTGTGAGTTCCCTGAGTAAGTCAAAGTCTGCTTTTCTCAAGTCCAGGATCCTTACTCTGCTGCTCTCCTTCCTTCCTTTCCTCAGGATCCTAAACTCTATATTCTCATGGTCTCTTCTGGCCAAGTTGCCATCTACATTCCCCACCGATTCTTCCTTTTTTGTGAGCAGCAGGTCAAGAGGAGCATGACCACTAGTTGTCCAATCACCAAGAAGTTGTTCCCAACAGTCTCCAAAAACTTCCTAGATTGCCTATACATTGCTGTATTGTCCTCCCAGCAGATGTCAGGGTGACTGAAGTCCTCCATGAGAACCAAGGCCTGTGATTGGGAAACTTTCGCTAGCTGTCTGAAGAAAGTCTCATCCACCATATCTTCCTGGTCAGGTGGTCTATAGCAGACCCCCCACCACAACATCACCCTGGTTGCTCTTTCCTATGACCCTAACTCAAAAACTTTCAATAGGCTTATCTCTATTTTCATGCTGGAGCTCTAAGCAATCATATGGTTCTTTTACATAAAGTGCAACTTCTCATCCTCTTCTCCCCTGTCCTTTCTGAACAGTTTATATCCATATATGGGCTGACATGATCACACTGCAATCAGCATACAAATACAGCATTTGTGCCTAAAGAGACAAATACAGATTTTGTGCTAATTTGTTCATATTTGTAGCGTTTCTGACACTTTCATGGAATTCTATAATCAATGAAGTACAGTAAGGCAAGTAGCTTGTTAAAAATAACTGTTTAGTTCATGAAGATCATCTCCCCACCACTACCTGTTTGCAACTCTATCCAGAGAGCATCTGCAGCCTTGGAATGGGAAGGTACCCAACACCCCCTACCTATCCCTATTGTGCAGCTCCAAAGTGGGGAGAAGGATATCTTCCAACCAATATACACTGTACATAACTTTAAAAAAACTGCATGCTTTGGATACATCATGGGTTATATGGGATTGCTGAAGCATGGGTGGTAACAGCCAGAAGGGGGTGGAAAGTTTCTCAGATACCATGAAAGGGAGCATGATACAAATGTCTAGACAGAAGTCTATTCCATAATTTCTTGAATGGTTTGCAAAACAAGAAATTGCACTAGTCTCTAATAACTATTTGGGATTGGGTATGCAGGGGTGAAAGTGTCTTTAGTTTCAATGTTCTTTTCTACTCCTCAACTCCTGTCAGCCCAGGAATTTGTCTTTGGAATTCTCCTTTGTCTGTGTCCTTTGATTCTCACTGAATGTGCTCAGAAGTAATTTAAAAAAACAGTGATATTGGCATTACAAAGGCATTATCAGATGGGATACTCCCTTTGAATAGGTAGCAACTGCATTGCTAAGCAATCCCATGCAGCTTCTGTGGGTGAGCAATTTCAGCTACTTGGTTTTTTGCTGGACAAGGCCCATCCATGTGGATTATTGCACCAACTTCAACAACTTACACATGTAATTTTAGTAGCAGAAAGAAGAGGTTGTCCTTGAATCATCTCCCTGAATTACTTCTGGGAAAAAGCAAGTAGCATAATACAGTATTTGAAGGAAGTACACATTGGGTTTCAGCCTTCATATTCTACATATTCCTGAAGAACAGTGGAGATGGTCACCAAATATATATCTCATACACTGAACTCAAGCCCTTATGTGCGGTCCATTTTTACAGCCAGAATAGTTTTTTTCTCTTTGAGCAGATGAGTATTTGTCTCAAGATGTGCATCAATATATTCAGTTTTATTGAATTTGCACAAAAGGCCCTTCAGCTCAGCTCTCACATATAAAATATTCATCAACCACAAAGGCTTGAGGCAAATCATCAAATCCAATCTGCAGACTCCTAACAATAACAAAATTGTAACCATGTCATTTAAACATCAAATCTAAAGAAAAGAAAACATGAATACAATATAATTCAGGCATTTAGCAGGGTGGCAAAAAATGCTTATTAAACTAAAATGACAACAGTCAATACTTATTGAAAAATATAACTTTGCATGTTCAATATATTATATACCTTACAAAAACGGTATAAAATATCTGGCATAATTAACTAAATGTTTTTGGCTTTAAATAGAATAGTGCCACTTCTGTAAAATGCATTGTAGAGTATTGAATCATTCCTATTCAGTGTACACAAGATGTCATAGTTTCTCAGAAGAACTATTCTAAATAAATACCTTTTTGGGATTGCATTGTGCACACCCATATGTGGTTTGTTTGTGGAGCTGACAAAAAGTCATAATTGTGGAGAAGCTCACAACTCTTTTCAGATCCTGACATATAAACCACTGCCATGAATAAATCAATAGCTGTTGCCATCAATACTGAACTAAACCCTGTTTCCTCTCATGCTGTTCCATATATAAATTGGATTTTCCAATAACTTGTACTAGAAGCAGTCAGATATATGGTAGACTTAGGTAAAATGAAATCTTGGAATTGAATGCCTTAGTTTAGTGGTTTTCAACCTGTTGTCCATGGACGCCCAGAGGTCCATGGGATCTGTGAAAGATGGCTATGCTCAAAAGATTGTAAATACCCACACTTATAATGCAAAGGGGTCTGCATCTACATTAAAAAAATTAGGTGGTTAAAAAAAAATTAGGTGCCTGTAAATGAAAAAAATTTTGAAAACCACTGCCTTAGCCATTTTCTCTGCCACAGTAACATAGAAAATATCACATTCCATAGACAGTTTCCTGATGGTGGATCATTCTCTATCTTTTTTGTGGTCCCAGCTTTTAAATCCATAAAAGTTAGGGTCTACTTTAGCCCCATTCCTTTTGCACTAATACTGTAATCACCACAGGGTATTCCTTATACCTAGAATACCCACTTTGGACACCAAGAACTGCTAGCTAATTGCAATCCCAAAAACTGTCACGTTTTCTTTGAACAAGCACAGTAAAGATAAGACTGGCAGGATTTTGAGTTTCCCATTTTTTAAATGAATGATCAGGTTCCCTAATAGCTTCAGCCTTAGTGATGTTAAAACGGGTCATTTCAAGTTAAAGTAGAAGGGTGTAACACAGCTATTGACTGCAATACATTTACAATGGGATAAAAATAGCTCACTGCATTATCAAGAAAAGGCATTTAGTGGCTGTGAAGAATATTGTTTAGGTGTGTTTATGCAGTGAATATTAATAATGCACAAAGATGACAACTGACGTATAACAGCAGACGGATATTTACATGACTGAAATATTAAAGCTAGATAAAACATTGCATGAAACCTTCACTATGTTAGCCATTAGGGTTTTTTTATTTCCCTTTTCATAATGAATTGCAGACTGAGTTAGGCTAAGTATAACTTAAGCTCTTTCAGTTAACTTCTCCACAATTAGCAAGATTTCCATTATTACCAATGTCGGTCCATAAACAGTAATGTGATGGTAATCATTTTAAATGACACTCTTAGTTTAAATTTTAAAAACACATTTCTAATAGTTAATAAAATATTACACATATTCAGTGGTATATCATGATTGGTTTATTTCTGGATCTATTTAAAAAGCTCTCTCCCCATCTTAAACAAAAGTAGAATTTGTAAGACATTTTCTATTTTCCAAAAAACACTCCCTAACAAATCAAGATTACACCTGCTTGTGAATGCTCCAGAAAGGGAAGAAACAATAGACTGGCCACAGACACAGCAGTTAAAGTTGGGAATAGAATTGAAAAGTTCCTTACAACATGATAATGCTGCTAAAAATGCTGGTTCCTTCTATTTTATACAGGGCACATCTACATATGCCCCTATGGCACATTGCTACGGCAATGTAACATCACATGTAGACATGCCCACAGTGATATAATTTAAGATAATACACTTTACACTGAGGGAAATTTTGGCTGCCAGACCTTTCAAGCATAAAACTCTTCCTTGTACACCAGGGGCAGGAAATAATTTTGGATGGAGGGCCATTTGCCAAGTTTTGGCAAGCTGTCAAGTGCTACATTGGTAGGCCCGCCCCTTGATAGGTGCCCCACCTCCTGGTCACCATCTTGTGACTGGAAGTCCTGTCTCCTAACCCCCAGCCTTTGCCATCAGAAGTCCCTCCCCTTGCCCCTGGAAATACTCCTTTCAGCAAGGGATTTTGCCATCTCAAAACTAGAAAAATGCCAAACTATATTCTAAAAATTGAACATCTACAATATTCATTAATTTATTCCAAAAAATATTTTTGTCCTGATTTACATGTGTTTGTGTAGCATACATAGAGGTGACTGCACAATAGCTTAAAATGCAGTCTTACACTTTTATATTAGGTTGGGAGGTTGGGTGGCATGAGGGGGTGTGTATAGGTTTGTAAGGCTGTGGCTGTGTTGGGTATGTGGGATGTGGGTCTGTCTGTGGGGGAGACAGCTATGGGGTAGGGGTGGGGTAAGGGAGCATGTAGATGTGTATATGTGGGGTGTGCGTGGTTATGGGATTTGTGGGGAGCTGTGTGTGTGGGAGGAGGATGGCTGGGGTATATGAAGGGTTGTGGGTGTGGGGGTCTGCATATATGGCAGCACAAGAAAGGTGTGGGTATGGGGCTCACCCTATGATACACACATACACCATCCCGCTCCTGGCCCTGGGGTGCCCACATAGTCCAGTGATGCAGTCAGGGGCCATGTTCTGCTGGAGCAGCCAGCAGCCTGCAAGGAAGCAGTGAAAGCTCTGCCAGGAAGAGATTCCGGTTGGGGACATGGGGGCAGGAAGGGGCTGGGGGTGGGGCAGGGCCAGGCTGGCCTTGCTGTTGAGTCCTGTTGGCTCCTCCTGGGTTGTACTGTGCCTGGTTCCTGTCATCTTTGATAGGTAGCCAGGATCAGATAAATATACATTTTCTAAATTTTTTAGGGGCTCTGCAGGCTGGATGGAATGGTCTGGTAGGCCAGATCTGGTCTGTGGGCCATATTTTGCCCACCCCTGATCTAAGCCCAGTGGCAAGGGAGATGTCTGAACAACAGACATCCATCCTGCAGCAGCCTTCTTCCATCTTTACAGCTGTTGAGATCCCTACATTTTCTTCCGCCTGATCCACTGCTGGGGACTTGGGTTTTGGACTATGGTTTGTCTGGAACCTCCCCTCAGGCCTGTTCACTATTGGTGACTCCCTGCCAGGTGTGCAAGACTTTAGGCGACATACCCCTGAGGATTATTGGGACATACAAGCATCTCAACCCCTACAAGGTCTCAGTCCATGGAGAGCTGAGCTGGATCAAAACAGGCATGACAATCATCTACATGCATCACTCTTCCAAGCTGTTTTGCTGCTCCTCTACCAGAGAGGATCACACACTCTGATTGGTTTGTCTCAGGAAAAAAGTTCAATAATTCTACAGATGTGTCCTAGAAAAAAGAATTTATCCCATACACTTCAGAGGGACCTGAAGCAGGACAGTGGACTTGTGTGTTTGTGGGTTCCAAGGGCAAAGGGCTTTCTCCCAGGATAAATGTGACATCTGTTTACAAACTTAAAGCCTTATACTTTTTCCCTTGGATAACATAAACTTGATGTGTACTATTTAGTAATCTATCAGTATTTGCAGTGATCGCTATACATTATCTGCTTGTGGAAGGTGTCTGGCCTGCTTTCATGGAGGCATATATAAAAATAAATAAACACACACATATATATATTTAGGACAAATATGAATAAACTCTGGAGGTGGTAGTTTAATATCAGGTAAATTTTATACCATATAATTGGTCATTTAAGATTTGAAAGTCACAAAATAAGCAATGGCTTAGAAAAAAAAATCTATCTTAAATATATCTATTTAAATTGAGAGTGTGTTGCTTGAAGCTTTACAGGTATGGAACTGACTGAAATATTATTTATAAGTATGTATCCACTACTCACAAGGAAATGTAGATAAGAACAGGTTCTCCAGTATGGTGGAATTTACTTTGCCAAGACATGGTTTTATACTGAAAATGTAAAAATGAGTGCAGTGCAAAAAATGTTTTATGCTCCCAGAAATATTTTCTGTCATAATTTTGATAAAAGTACTATTACAATTCTATTACTGTTTTCCTAAAATATGCACCAGATGGAGACTGTGTGGATTTTAGCAAATAAAGAAAAATGAGCAGTTTCTCCACCCTTCTTAGTGACATCTTTTACCATATTCAGATCAATAACACATTTGTGCCAATAGTGGGGGGTATATCAAGAAGAATGTAAAAGATAATCTTAGTTTGCTCTTTTCTGTGATGAAATGCATTGAAAAGCAAGCAATGATAGGCTTTGAAAGATTATTTATTTTAAAATTGGATGCTTTATTATGAGAGTCAGGAACCAATGGAAAGATATGAGATCAGGGCCCTTTTTCCAGACTTCTTAAAGGGAGACATATTCATACTGTGTTTGAAGAACATGTATCAGACAATGTGGAGGACAGTTAGAAGAATGGCTGATATTCATTAAGGATAGCAGAGCAGGAACAATAAAGAAATCAGCTAATTTTAATTTAAAGCACATGCAGATAGCAAACTGAAAGGCAGCATTCCATTTTTCTGTGCTTTTAGAGAAACTGATCCAACTTAAACTCCTCCCAAAGGACATTGAGTTACAAAAATTACATGATTAATTGGCTTATTATCACCTGCAAATAGGATATCTCTTGCTATTTACTTTGGTAATGATAACCAAACTGGTGTTACATACAGTTGGTAAAGAACAATGATAATACAAGGGGTCAATGGGCTTTCACCCACTTACGCTACATCTGTATTTGACCCCTTGTTACTACATCCAGGCATGTAAGGGGCTCAGAACTATTTTTTTGTCCTCTGTGTGAAACTCCTACTGAAACTGGTGGGAATCTTGTCCCCTAAACTAATTTGAGTGAAACCTGTAACTGAGAGCCACTGTATAAGCATCATGTGCCCAAGATATTTCATGCAGAGGTTTCATGTGTGCATGAATCATATAAGGCTTGATACAGCTCTATCAAGTTTTGCTGTTATCTTCAATGGGATGAGGTCATGAGGATCAGTTCATGCAATGCAATTATATTAAAAGCTATAAAAGAGTGGGGTACACTAGTAATATAGGCACACAATTAAAAATATGCAGTGTTAAGTTTGTGCTAAGGACCAGACAGGACATTCTGAGGAAATTTGACAATTATAGCAATGCTACTCCAGCTGACAGTAATCACAGTGCCACTTTTGCCTTACTTCAGTCTATTTCAGTGTGTTTCAATTCTGCCAGGAAATCATCTACTATACGTTCTCCAAAGCTCTACAGGATGCTTTTATCATGTGAGAAATTGGCTGTCCCATGGTAGATAAACAGCAGAAAAGCAATGGGTAGCAAGTGACAGTAGTGAACCTCATTTATGTGTTCCACCACTCCACTCTGCTTGGAGGAGCATCAGTTTGCTTTCACTCTTTAATTTTTTAGGCCAGTTTTAACATAGCAAGGAAGAAAATGATTTACGTGATGTTGCTGTGCACTTAACATATTACGGGAAGCTTGTCATATTGCATGAAAAATGCAAGAGGTCCATTGCTAGTATTTCAGTCATACATTGGTTCATAGAAATGAGCCTGCCACAGTTCTGAAATACATCAGTTCTTTTCCCTCTATACATTTTAAAGTAAGTATTGTTTGGTATTTTAAAAATATAAGAATTAGAAATAAGAAAAATGTCCTCTGAGAATCCAGCTGTACTGTTCCAGAAACAGGCATTTTTAAAGAGGTTGGTGCATGGGCAGTGTAAGTTGCTCTTATCTGCTTTCCTAATTATAGTTCCAGTATTGATGCTGGTATGAGTCAGGGTTCCAGCATTTCAGGCATTTCCAGGGAAAGAGTACAGTGATCTTCCTTACAAATGAATGAATTCATATCATCCTCTGGAAACATCGTTCTTTTTGTGTCCTCAAGATATTTAATTTCACATTCTTACTCTCTTTTCTAGCAGAAGTAGATTTACGGATTGGACAGAAGCTACTACATAATATTTTCCATGTCAGCTACAGCAAAATCCTTTTTGCTCCTTAAATGCTACTATTTTTCTATCTTTGAAGGCTTACTTGGTATAAGACTGCCTTAACAGCTTTATTTTTGTGCTGCAATAGCTCTTCAGATCAAAAGGCCAGCAGTGATTGATTTGTTTACTCTAGTTGAATCCCAAATAATATTATTAAAGAGTAAATTTCCAGGTGGCATAATAGATAAATACTTTAATTGGACAGAGAGCTTTTTAATTCCTTGTAACATGTCATTCAGGAATCAAAACATAACTTTCCCTTGCCTTAAAATACATAAATACAGAGGTAAATAGACTGCTCTAATTTTTATCTGAGCCTAATTTCCACAAAATGAACTTTTCCAACCAAGATATCTTGCACTTTTAGCTCTCCCGTAAAATACAAATTTTCATTACCACCTAGGAGAAAGTTTACAATATTTGCATTCTCCTATGCCTGAAGAAGGGTGTGTGCGCCCAAAAGCTTGCAAATAAAGTATTTTTTTGGTAAACATCTAGATGGTCTAATAAAAGGTATCACCTCTACCCAGTGTTCTGATTCCTTTTGCCTGTAGACCAATATGACTACAACCTGTATCCCTATATACTGAAACACACACAACAAACCCCTTTTGCTATCTAGAAGAAATAATTATAATTGCAGCTACCACCAAACAGAAGTCAGATTCCAATGCTGACTCTCATTTCTATATGAGAATTAAAAAAAAAAAGCAATGAACTGTATATAAAGAGACTCATAGTTTTTTACATATATTCTAAATGTTGTCCCTCACACTTGTTTAAGGAGTCTGGTGTATTGTAGCTGATCACCTAGAAAGTTTAAATCATTCTTCAGTGAGGTTGACAATCCATGAGATGAGAGTCAAAAGAAGGGAGAAAGTTTTGACAAAACTAGAATCAGCCATGATATTGATATTTGATAATGCTCAAATATCTCAGCTACAAGGCTACCTATTTCATAAATTACATAGACATTAGGGCTGGAAGGGACCTTGGAAGATCATCGAGTCCAGCCCCCTGCCCCAGAAGCAAGAAGTGAGCAGGGATCATAGGATCCCAGCAAGAAAAACATCCAGGTTTCATTTGAAGGCATTCACAGTAGGTGCTTGAACCACCTCCGGCAGCAGGCTATTCCAGACCTTGGGGGCTCGGACAGTAAAGAAGTTCCTTTTTATGTCCAGCTTGAAACGGTCTTGCAGGAGTTTATAACAGTTCAAACTTGTCATCCCTTGGGTGCTCTGGTGAACAAATGCTCCCCCAGATCCTGGTGAACATCCCTTATAAACTTATAGGTGGCCACCAGATCGCCCCTAAGCCTGTGCTTTTCCAGGCTGAAAAGTCCCATAGCTCAGCCTCTCATCATAAGATCTGTTTTTCTGACCTCTGATCATGCATGTGGCTCTCCTATGGACTCTTTCAAGCTTCTCCACATCCTTTTTGGAGCCTAAAACTGGATGCAGTACTCTAGCTGCAGCCTCACTGAGGCCGAGTACAAAGGGAGAATGACATCCTGGGGTTTGCTAGAGATGCATCTATGGATGCAAGCCAGGGTTTTGCTCACTTTACTAGCTGTAGCATCATATTGAAGGCTTATGTTCATCTTGTGGTCAGTCCTGACCCCCAAGTTGCTCTCATCCATAGCGCTAATCAGCCTAGCACTGCTGAACCTATAGACATGCTGCAGGTTTTTCCTTCCAAGGTGGAGAACCTTGCATTTTTCGGTGTTAAAGACCACCAGGTTCTCATCCGCCCATTTCCTGAGTCTGTCAAGGTCAGCCTGGATTACCCCCCTGTCCTTAGGTGTGGATGCTTTACCCCAAAGTTTGGTATCATCAGTGAACTTGGTCAGTCCACTTCTGACACCAATGTCCACATCATTAATGCAGACATTGAACAAAATAGGTCCAAGGGCAGAGCCTTGAGGGACCCTACTGGTCACAGGGCACCGTGATGATTGACTTCTGTCAACCACCACCCTCTGGGTCTGACCACGGAGCCAATCCCGCAGCCAGTGGATCATGGTGGACCTGAGGCTGCAGTTGGCCAGTTGGCCAGGTGATAGGTCACCTGGTCTTAAAAGGAAATGAGATTGGTCAAGCAAGACCTACCCACAACAAACCCATGCTGGCTATCCCTCAGGGTGTTGCCATTGGCCAGTCTGTTAAGAATGGCCACTTTAATAATCTTTTCTAAAACCTTCCCCGGGATAGAGGTCAGGCTGATGGACCTGTAGTTTGCCAGATCCACTTTCCTCCCTTTCTTGAAGATAGGCACCACACTGGCCTTCATCCAATCATCAGGCACTTCACCACAGTTCCAGGAGCTCTCGAAGATCCATGCCAGGGGCTGAGTTATGATGCAGGCCATCTCCTTGAGTACTTTGAGGTGTAAATTGTCCCAGCTGACTTGAGGGTGTCCAGCCTCTCAAGGTGTGTCTTCACGCGGTCAGCATTGATGGAGGGCAAGGAACCACCCTCATTCAGGCCTCCCTGTCCTGTAATGGTCAGGGGCATCCCATGGGACTTGTGAAAGGCTGACGCAAAATACCCATTTAGTAAGTTGGCTTTTTCCTGGGTGTTGATTGTCAGTTTTCCCATCTGGTTTAGCAGGGGTCCAATGTTGCCCTTGCTTTTCCTCCGACTCCCCACATATCTAAAAAAGGATGTTTTATTGTCCTTGATACTTGTAGCCAGTTGGAGTTCCATCGCAGCCTTGGCTATTGTTCACACCCTGCCTAAGTAGACATGACATCACACCATCTGGGGCATTGTCACGAGCAAATCCTGCCCAATTGGTCCTGCTCCCTATGCCCCAAGTGCCAAAAAAGTCACATAGCTGGTCATAAGCATGTGCCCAGGCAAACCTAGCAACACTTTACAACAGTTACATTATAGGTTTCCAGTGTACAGAAGGCACAGATTAGGAGAGAATGACTAGGATTAGTTTTCCCAGTGGTACTCCCAAGCACTGTTCATTGTGATCTATACATGCACAAAAGAATAAAGATCAGAACTTGTAAGACTACTGATGGACAACCATACTGACAATGAATGTGCACTCTGCAACTGACCCCAAGATAAGAGTCAATCTTGTCCCCTGCCCAAGGTTATAAATCAGCAATAGATATTTGTATATTTAATCTCAAGAATGTTAATAGAAGTCAGTCACTGCAAAAGGGCCAATGAGTGTCATACTACTGTAGAAGCAATTTCATATAGAAAAGAAAAAAAATAAGCTGTCCAAAGCCTAAGAGTGACATTTACATCGGTCCCAAGTCTTGGAGTATGTAGATTATATTTGATAAATGTTTTATGTAACATTAAAGAGCTATATAGACAGTAGTTGCTACTTCCCCCAGGCTGGGTGTTGAGTGATACACCGACAACCTGTCCTCAAAAAGTGAAGTCACATAAATACAACAAAGTAGCCATCTAGCAAAGAACATGACAGACAGGAATGGCTTAATCAAATAAATGCCCTAAACCAGTGGAGGCCAACCTACTTGATAGGCTCTGAGACCTCCCCAAATACCATTCCAATCCACTTCCCCTGCCTGATTTGCTGTTCTGCTTTCTGCACCCTTCCCTACCTGCTGTTATGCCTTCTGCCTCTTCCTGATCAGCCATATGCCACACAGAGAGACTGCCCATGCCACAGGCTAGCCATCCTTGACTGAAGCTACATTTGATGGCACAGGATTTTGCTTCAGACTGTCCCAGGGGAGAGCGGTAGAAAGAACCCCAGTCAATGAATGGGACCCCCTGGGGTGGGGATCATGCATAAAAAAGAGAAACAAATACAAGAATAAATCAAGGAAATACTGACAGCAGGACCCATGGCACAGCTGGAACAAGAAAGGAAATCCACGCGGGTCATAAGCCGCACCTTTATCCAGCTGAAACTGGCTGGTGACATCATCAGCAATCACCAGCCAGCGGTGATAAGACGGACCACCAGAGAAGATGGCAGTTGGAGGGGAGCAGAGTCAGGGAACACTCCAACGCTGGACACGTGGTGAGGAGACAAGACAGCCAGAACAGGCTCTCTACACCCACAGAGGTGGGAGCATCGGGGGAATGTGGGAGGCAAAGGAGGCTCCCCCTCTGGGTGGAAACAGAAGGGAGCAGCAAAGGCAGCTGTGGAGCAGAACAACAGGAGGCTGTGTGCCAGCTTATAAGAAGCAGCCAGGCATTTGTGGTACTACCGCAGGATGCCAGAAGCAGGACATTTCCAACAGCAGAGAAAGACAGCAGTGGCACATACCGCACGTGGCAGAGTGAGGGGAAAAATGACACGAGGCAAAGGGCTGTGGTCTACCCTGACCATACAATGGGCCAAACCCCAGCAGGATCATAGGGAGCAAGGTTGCTCTGTTACCCTAGCAGAAGGGCTGGGGAAGGGACTGGACAGGTCCATCCCAATTTAGTTCATGTTGATTTTTCTTTTTAGTTTCCCCTTTTTGGAGGGGTTGAGAGGTAGGGCGAGGCGATGCAGGCAGGATAGCTCTGTATCGTATTTTCCTTTGTCCTCCATCCTTTATTGTGAGCGCAGGTTAAATCCAGAGTCCCAGGCAGGGACTGCCTCAGGGCAGAAGGAAGCAATTTCTGAAGCCGTGTGGCTAACTGAGTGAGTTATCCCAGGAGGCAGGGCCCAGGGCACGATAGGACCAAGAAGGCCATTGAGCTCCAAAGAGACAACATCATTGGAGGTACAACCGAGAAGATCAGGGGACCTGCTGAAGGTTGGCGGGAGGTTGGGGTGTAGGGGAGGTGGAGTCCCATGGACAACCGCGAGGCGGACTCCCTGCTGCAGAGGAGTCCTGGGTGGTTGGCCCCCCCACTGGTATAACATTCAAAGTTGTGTGAGGCGAGATTGGGGGGCGCCATCCAGGTGATAAATATCTGCCCACCGGCCCACAGGAGACCATAGGATGTTCACTGCTGGCCGCCCAGACCAAGGGTGCGCGTGACTGAATTTTCAAAGCCAGGGGGTACACAAGCAAACTAATTTAAATGTTATTTAGCTAAGAATTATTTTCTGATCTTTATCCTGCTGTGGCAGGCAGCTACAGCATCCTGCATATTTACAGAGGCTGCAATCCAGCTGCAAGTGGTAAGTTACTGATTGCAGGCCCATCTAGGAGGACTGGGTCAGATGAGGAGGATAATTGGCTGTCCAAAGCCCCCAGGTAAAGGAGCTAGGGAGGATAAGGGGAAACTGAGTGAGAGAGCTCCCAGGCTAGTGGCTAAAACACTCAGCCAGGGTACTCTCTCAGAACATGGGAAAAGACCCCAGCAGAGTAAGCAGAGAGAAAGGAAAGACTTGGAAGCTAGAGGCTGCAGGACAGAGTCAGAGTGGCTGTCTCAGGGTCTGGGGGAAAGGCCAAAGGGTGAGAGAAGGCTACAAGGCTAGAAGCAGCAGAGTAAGCCAGGGACTGCGCATGAACTTGCTTGCTGATTACTGATTTGTATATTATGCTGTTGTCTGCACAGCAAGGATGCCCTAAAAAATAAAGATGGTGCAAGCTGAACTAAACCACTATACCTGCCCAAACAGTTTTTGGAAAGATAAGCAAAATGCATCAGCTAATGCTTCCATATTTAATAATAATAACAATGAATACAGAATTGTAGCTTTCTTGAGCAAGTAAAACTGAACTAATTAGGAGGATATGGAAAGTTGGCAGAGAAATAGCAGCAGCAGTCACTGATGAACTGCCTCTGAATGGTCTGGAAAGTGTTGGTTTTTGGTTTTCCACTTGACAGTCAGGAGACTCAGTAGATACATAGCAAACTTAGCTAAATATTAAGTGCTCACAGTGCTCAGGTATTCTGAATTGTATAGGAATGAAGTGTGACAAGGGACAGCTGCTCAACTGGGGGTTTAGAAGACAATAGCAATCCCAAAAGGGGATTCTGAATTCAAGTTGACATCCCAGAGACGTGCACTGAACAGATACCAGCCTTATTCAATAAACATAACACTCTAAATGCATACCCATTTACATGTACAATATAGAATGTGAGACTAGTCCAACATGAAAAAGGGATTCTAAAAAGATATTGAAATTGTTCTTTGGCTGAATTCCAAGTGCAAGATGCCGTTCTTAGATCTTGCCTTTTAAGACTTGTATGCATAGCAACATTTGTTTTTGGATTATTTTTAACATACATGACAGATATTCCATTTTACACATATTTCTCCCCCTTGGGAGGATGTAAGAACAAAACACCACAAAACAGATGTTAGTAACTTCTTTTCAAGAACCAAGGGAAGACACCCAGATATTATGGTAATGAGCGTGATAAGAAGGATCTATGCAAAACATATAGCTTAGTGCATGTCTGGTATGCCAGCCCATATACTAAATAAAATAAAATAAAATAAAGCCAGTTCACTATTTGGTAACCATGCTGAGGAAGATTCTAATCTCCCAGTTTTAACTGGCAGAATATAATAGGGTTTGCTTTTGCTGTCTTTATGATATAAAGGATTGTTTTACAATATAATGAAATGGAAATAAAAACAACAGGAGAACACCGCCAATAATGTCACCATGAAGTCCAATGGTAATAGAATATTTAAGGTTTCACCAGCACCTCTAAATGCAATTTATATCACTGCGTCCTTCAGACTATATTAGTGATTGAATAGCAGTAACTGCTTCAAGATGATCTGAAACAGAAACCAACGGACTACATCTGAAGTAGTGCTCAGTATATGACAATTATTGACTGTAGGCCCAGTAAAAGGAGAAGTACTAAGGTGTTATTGGCATTTCACTTATGAGAACATTTAAAATGACTAGTTTACCTCAGTGATGTGTTGGGAAAAGGGACTTTAAGAATAATCTTTTATATGGTGGAGTTCAATAAACAAACACTGTCTATTTTTAACAGCCACTTTATTTCAGATTTTATTTTTAACTATTAATCTTGAAATAAGACTTTGTTGGATGGTTTTTTTGAAAATCAGAGTGCATCAGCAACCTCTGAGTAGCTCTTTTTTATCATGTCTGTAATACATTCAAAGGATGTAGCAGGATAGTTAAGCACAACCACGCCTAACTAATTCCCTGGAGAGGTCCTTAATCAATCTCAGTTTTCCTTGGGGGTACAAAATGACACAGGAGATTGGTAATATATCACAGTATAGGCTACCGACTCAAAGCCACCAGATGAACAATAGCTAAAATTATGACCATTTGATATCCAATGTGAATTCTACCTGATGGCTTCATTGGACAGACATCTACAGCACAACACATCATCATCATTAACAGCTGGCATTCTACATTAGCAAAAACCCAAAGATTGAATAGACATAGAATGATGCTAAGCTCACTGATCTCTGCATTTCCTTGGTACATATGCTGTTATCTTAAACAAGTAAACAAAACAGAAACCATAATTTGTTCCAGAATTTCAGTACAGTGTGTGAAACAGTAGCTGGAACTATAGTAGCCTTTTGTCCAGTGGTAGTGCTGTTGTCTCACTGGATTTTGATCTATGAATACCAACTGGTCCAAGAAGTCAATCAGTTCAACCAGTGATCTTCAATGGCATCTGCTTGTAGCGAGGGTCAAATTTAGTGATAATATTAATTTAAAACAGCCTATACACTATAGAGTCTGAGCAGAACTTAGAGTCTAGCAAATATTTATGTACAGAGATAAAAGGAATATGGCTGGCTCTTTGTACTACTTCCCTCTAGAACCTTCAGCTCTGGTCTTGCAAAATTGGGATAACAGCGTTACAAAGCTGGTGCAGCTTTACACATATCTTATTGGGCCAATTTCACTTGGTTTTAATGCAGTCATTTCAGTAAAGTTGCATCAAATTTAACATTTCTGTGAGATTAGGACCTGCCAATACTCTAATTGTTTCCTTGCCAGAAGATCATATTATTTATGATCATATAACTCCATGGGTTAACGCTGTAATTCCTTCTGACACTGTGGACAAGATCAAACTGTTGTTTAAGCTGTGATAAGTCTCATATCTTGAGCTATTCTTGTTCATTCATTAGTATGCAGACTGGGAGTCCATTTAACAATGCTGCATTTTTAACACGCTCTTAAATTTTCACTAAAAAAATTATGTGCTTTACACTTCAGGGCAAGAAAAAAGGCACCTAAGAGTTCAATATAATGTAGTACTGAGCAAACAAAGAAAACCTTTTATGAAAACTATTTGCAGTATATGACACACCAAACTCTCATGGATTTGGTTAACATTTTAAAAAATGGCAGTCTCCCTAGCTTCATACCAGTGTTCCTTTAAAAATCCTCAATGGATTAATTAAACTAATACTTAGGCTCTTAAATACATCTAAACATTTCACTTCAGATGCTCAAAAGAGGATTTAAAACTCTTATAAACCTAACAAGAGCTTGGAAAGGTGGAAGAGGTATTGCCATAGGAGAAGTTTAAAGGTATCATGTTCCTGAGAAGCATTTTCTCCTTCCCATAGTTGTAGCCAGAGACTGTGGCCGCAATGTATTAGTCACATACATTGTAGAGATACAGAGAGGCTTTACCTGCTGTAGAAAACAATGAACTTCTTCCTGCTCTCAAGCACTGGAGGAAACATTACCAAGCTCCTACATGAATATGCTGGGAGCAAGAAGTGCTCTCTACCCTTCCCCTCATTCCTTTTCTTCCTCTGGTGCATAAATTAGCACTTAGTCCTTCAAGTTTTGAAAATATTTTAGCATGAAGAAAATATTTAATTGTAAAAAAGAATTTAGAAAAACAGTAACTTTTGCTTGCTATTTCCAGCCCGGCAGAAATATTATAGAGAATGGATAATTGTAGATGTAGACTTAATATGTCATTCGTGTATATTTGTAATTTCTCAGGCAAGAGAGGAGTCAAGTGCTTTAAACTGGCAAAGTTACTTGGGCAAGGTTGCTTAGCATCTGCCATGTCCTGTAATATTGTTGCCAATTTAATCATCCTTTCACTTCCATAAGCCTAACAAAATGGATTAGGAACATTTTGGAGTTAATGAGGCATGAGCTCCATCTCACATTGAAATAAATAATATTGGAACTGTGTTCCAATAGCGATAAGTTCACCAAGTACACAGAACTACCCATACCCCTGGCATCAGGTGCAATACCTACAAAGAGCTCCTTCCATACCTCTTCCTCCCCTTCCCTCCCAGCATATCAGAAGTGCCTGAAGGTCATTAAATCAATTTGACTCATGTCTACTTGCCTCTTCACAATGTATACATCTATAAGAACAAAAGCATGGTGACTGCTTGGCACACTAGTCACGTACATTTTCATCACACACGCAGAAGTCTTTAACCTAACAGGACAGAACTGACATTTGTCTTACTAATGGTTCCCAAACAATAGAAAATTGGTGTCCTTGAAAGAGAATAAATGAATACATTTCTGTAGTGCATCAGACTCACCAGAAAGAAATGCAGCATAACTGCAGGGGGAGCCCCACCCTTTCTGTACAGCTACATGATGTAGTTACCATCTTTCCAACAAAATGTAACTCCTGAGGGAAGGTCAACTGCAGTGGAAACTTAACCCTTCTAGTATTCTTGGGTGATGGCTCCTGCCACCCCCATCTCCCTTTGATGGTCCTCAGTGAGATAAATGCAGGGGGGAGCAGGATAATAGGGGCAGCAGTGCTGCTTTGGGGGACCAAAGGGGCACACAATAATAGCTGCTGCCGCTGATAATTAACTGTGCTATCACTGCCAGCAGTTGGTGCTGCCCCCTGCACCGTCTCCCAAGGCATGGAGTTAACTCAGTACATCTCTTCAGCCTCAGCCTTGCCTCTTATGGGAGCTGCCTGGAATGGTTTGTGCTCGCTTTTGTTTCTGCATTTGGCAGCAGACTAGGAAGAAAGAGATTAATGGTCCCACAGCTGGTGCTTCTTGTGCACAAGATGTGTGGGCCCAAGATTCCCTGAAAAAACACTGAATGATTTCCATAGGGGTTCCATATTTTTTTGGTAGGTACTTCTGTACAGTAATATGCAGTAGCCTTCAGGACAACATTTGCTTCATTGCACTTCTCTCAACATTGAGCAATACTACTCTATTCTTTGAGAAAGTAGTTGTTTTTCCATGGAAAACAAAAGGGAAGGAAGATGCAGTGTGTGATTTGAGGACAGTGATTCTCAGGGTGTAAAAACTACTGTGCTGGGGTCAGAGCCAAAGGGCTCCCCTCCTAGTGCTCAGGACAGAGCAGTAGGGTTTGGTGTTGTTTATTCATTCATTTGGATGCTGCTTAAAGACTGTGTCTTACTGGGGAGGACTGGCTGAGGAGACCCTCAAGGAACAAAACTTGCCTCCAAAAACGAGCAGGCTAGGCAGCCTGCTTACAGGCATGTTCTCCTGCTCACATATATTTAAGCTAAAATAAAAAGAACATAAACAAAAACAGGGTATACATGGGGAGGATATTTGGGTATGAGGCAAGTGCCTTGTAGGGCCATCTGAGAAAAACACCAAACACATAGTAATGAAGTCCATGGAATATTTGATTTCTACATGTTCTTCCCAGGGAAAAATAATAAAAAGTTGCCAGTAGTGAAAAGTAATGAAAAGTTGTCCCACCCTGATAAAAGTATCAGGGAAAAAGAGTACAAAAGAGGATTGGTTACCGTGATGATGTTCAATGTTCAAATACCTATAGTAAGATATCTGGGGACAACCCTCACCCCACTGATCTGAATTTTATTTTATTCAGACTTTTCCTCTTTAAGGTTCTATTCTCTCTTCATGTATGAACTTCCAAAGCTCACTGAAAGAGATGGATCATAATGAGCTTTGGAGAGAGACCTGTTCATACAATAGGAAGTGAGCTAAAGGGAGCTGAAGAACTACAGTTTGGTGCTAAAAGTTGTGCAGTGGGACCACAGCACCTTGTGTCCTCCAAGAAATGGGATGCTTGAGCTCATCTCAGAACCCATGTAATTCATACCTCTTCACAACATACGACTACTTAGGACAAGCTGCATAGATCCAACACCCAACTATTTTTGTTCCTTTTGCTCCACCTTAAAGAAAATTATGATGTTGCCTAGAGGTAATTATTTCCCCTTAATGACAGTTTCAATATACTAATGTAGACTAAAGCACAAAAATATGAACAAAATTTTATCATTTTGCCAGAAGACCGTTTTTAGGACAAAACTGCCTGCATAGAATTATACTAATAATAAATAAATCCAGATTCTCTTCCACCTCTAATATGTCAATATTATAATAATATAATATGTTCCCATTTAACCTGGACAGATTTTTAAATAACAACATGTAGCCTACTAACTATGCTCAGAATCAATCCAGAATGGCTACCTACATGTCTACTTCCATCTAAACTCTGTTGTGATCCAGTTTCATTTAGGAAACACAACTTCATCTGAGTTACTAATTTATTTCATGGACAGAAGCCATGCTGAATGACAACTTGATGGAGGAGTAAAAAGAGAGTGGCTCACCCACCCTTCGTCCAATAACCTAGTGGGTAGGGCATTTGCCCATAAAAGTAGGAGATGCAAGATCTAAATTATATCCACCCATAAACTCACTTTCCAGAAAAGTGGCTTACATAGAGGGCTAAAGCAGCTAATTCCTCCCAACCCACCCATTGAAGCTGGTCACTAGTTGAAAAGAAAAACAAGAGACATGGGAATTTGACTATCCTGGTGAGGTGTGCATTCTCCCAGGACTGAAAAGAGTGAGGGAGAGGACTCTGGGTTCCCACTTCTAGCATTGTTTATATATTTTATTCAAATACAAAATGCTTAAATAGCACTGGGACCAGAAGCTAAACCCTCCCAGGGGAACCGCCACCTCACAAGACTACAGCATCAGGGTTCCTTCTTACATGCTCTCCTTTTGCATCAACAATTGTCATTAAACAAACATATTAATGTCCCGATGAAGTGCTTTGAATCAGGACCTAAAATTCATTGTCTGCTTGATACGAGAGAGAAATTAATAGAACACTGATTCTAACAGTGCTAGCAATCTGGCGTCTAAGCAGCAGCATAAACAAATCTCATATGAAAAGGTTCTATGACATTATCTGTTAAATATCATTTTTAATATTTCTTCAAAACTGTCTTCAAGGTGTGCCAATCACTCTGCTAACTCACTGCTCATTAGGTTCAATGTTCTCAGGATCCGGTGCATTTAAGTTATTCTGCACAGATCATTGCTCTCATTGAGACAGCCATTTCTTATGTCTGCCTAATAACACTGTTTAGCAGATAAGTTATTATAACACCCGGACCTGAAACAGAGTTTAGGAAACAAACTGGAAATTGTATTCTATGTAATGCCTATTATAATCAATACAAAAGAAATGATTGTGTCAAGTACAATCACTTCACCAAGTGCCATGGGGATGGAACAGCTATTCATTAAGTAAATTCAGATATACTTTGAAAGTTTCAGAAAGAAACCATTGCAACAGAGGGAAGTTATTATGGTTTTGTTATTTTTATATACAAGTCAACATAAAAAAGTAATCCTACAAATCCCAGTGAGAACAATTTCATATAGATCAAATTTTGTGAAAGAGATCCTACAGAACCCCTGTAGAAGAGACCTCTAGTATGGGAAAGAAGAAAAAAAACAGAATGAAAAGAAGAGAAGGAAGGGAAAAGAAAAGTGAGTCGTAATGGAGGTTGTAAAATGTCTGATAGGACCCAGCCTACATTACAGTGGTCATTCCCAAGGAGCAATGACTTAGGTATATTATACTAAATCCAGTTCCAGGGTCTGCTGTTATGTTAGTACCAGAAAACTACTTATCAACTAATCAGTTGGTGCAACAGGTTACCTGACCCAGAGCCTTCTTGAAGTGGGATAGGGAGAACACATACAGCCAGAACACACTCTACATGAAACAGATCAGTTTGACATGGCATCATAGTTCTTCATTCTTATCAGCTGTGTTTTAGTTTGTCTAGTCAAAACGTATGAAGCAAAATATTCTGAGAAATGTTGTGAAAATTATTTTAAATAATTGTCAATATTATTAAGGATGCCTAGACCTTCCCCAAAATACGTTCTTTAAAAATAAAAACACAAAAGCAAAAGTGAGGATTCAACATTTTTCTCTATAGCCTGTCTCAGAGAGAGTTCTTCTAGGATTTGTTCATTAGCTGAGAGTTTCATCAAGGTAACTGAAGCAGTATGTTTATTTAGTTTCCACCTATGATTTACACCAGTGTAAACCAGGAGTAATTCCACTGAAATTAATGAATTGGAATTAAACTTTTGAGCCACGGCTTTGTTCTATATTGGGATGCATGAGGTCAGCAAGTATAAGAAAATATCAAATTGAATAGCTTCTAAATCCTGGTTACAGATGAATATACTACGGTGTCTTAATTACAAAGTGGCAGGATTAAAAAGAATGGACCTCTGAGGGAACATTCAGCTCTATGTATGAAAAGAGAAAATATTTACCCCAAGGTCTATTTTCTAACTTCAAGATCAGATTCTTATTAGGGGGTGGGACAGGAAAAGGAAACATACATTATAATTGCTTAAATGTATCGTATTCACTCCTTCAGGTTTGATGTACCGAGAAAATCAATAGTATCGCTTCCAACTTTTCTAAGCCAACTGGCTATATACCTCAAGCCATCTTTAGTTTGAGTTTTCAGTCCATTTGTTCCCATCCTGTGTAGTATTACTGTTTGCCTATACTAAATGAATTGAGCGATTTTCCTAAAACTATTTCCTTTTCTTCTGCAATCTCTGAAAAGTATGGTTTAAAATTTAATCTTGCACTTCAGCTTGTGCATAAAAACATTCTGTGGTAAACCACCGTAATTGCAAGTGTCTTTTCTATGCATGCAGATTTCTTAGAGAAAAATAAAAACAGAAGGAAATATGTTTAGTGCTTGTTAAAGATAAATCCTATTTTTAAAAGGGAAAGACCAATGCATTTCTAACCTCCAAGTATGAGAAAGAAAAAGATGAATTTTCCCAGGCAATTGTCTCTCATGGATCATTAGTCCTTTCACAGATAACATATATAATGCTCACAAATTTTACTGTTAGCTTGTAAGCCCAGTCATTCTGTCTACACCAGTGGTCTCCAAACTTTTTTGAGCACGCATCCCTATCAGTAAAACATTTTTGAGCACACCCCCCCAATATATGTGTATTTATATAAATATAAATAGAAGTTCTAATATTTTCTTCCTGCACCCCAGTGGATCGTCTTGTGCACCCCCTGGGGTGTGCGCACCCCACTTTGGAGACCACTGGTCTACACAATAGTTTTACATTAATCCACTTGCAACAGGGGCTCCAGTCCAAAAACCTACCCTGAATTCTTTTAATTTGAGCACTGGTTTTTGGTATCGGTTGTAGAGTTTGGGAAAAATACACAAATGAACAAACCAAAATCCAGATTTTTTTTCATATAGGGCTGAGATACATTTCCTCTCTCCAGGTGAAGCAAACACAGAGAGAGGCAGATAAATCCTGAACTGGTGGGGGAGAAGAGGGTGTCCAGTGGGAAAGATGGCCTTGGATGGCAGAGACTCTGACATAATCACCTGTTCAACTGACTCCATGGGTGACCTTGGCTAAAGTCACTCAGGACCAGATCAAAAAAAGTGAATAGGTACCAATAGGAGGAAGAAGTTTTATGTTCCAGTCTCTCTCCTATATTCATTTTATTCAGTGCCTCTCGGTACCTTGAAGTTAGGCATGGCAAGATTCAACATCAGCATGCTAAAGTCCCTTTGTGAATCCTTGACTCCAATCTCTGCATTTACTGCAGACAGTACCACTACCTCACAGGGGTATTGTAAAGGCAAACCCATTCAAGACTGATGTGCTTAGTTATATGGCTCCTACTACTAGAGGATCCAAGACATGCATAATTGCAGGACACAGACATACCACAGAGTATATGAAGAAATGGATCTAAATTTCTTTTTCATGGAAACACTACAATGCATATTAAATAAATAGAATATGTTTATTATTCATTAAAAATAAGATATGCTGCAAATTGCTTTTTATTTCTTTCACCTTCGCTGTAACTGGCCTTTTTTTTCTATTTTTCCTTTCTTTTTGAGTGTTATTGTGCTACCAATTTCTGACTCTTGTCTTGATTTCTTCCTCTCTTCAGAAGTTTCCTTTTATTTTGGGGTGTCATGCTGCAATAATATACAGAAGAAACAAATGCATTGGCTGCTATGTGTGACCTTCCCTGAGAACACTGGGAAAATTCGTTGTGCAGTGTCAAACAGGAACAAAATGCTTCATTGTACATCCTCCACATTAACCTTTGTAAAATAAAATATACCTGTAAAACTTATGCAACCAGTATCTTAAGTGCTGTTCAGCAAGTTATGCTCAAGGGCTCAAAAAAAGGCCATCAGAGCTGACCATCAATGCTATCATAGCATGAGCATCCATGTGCTGGTAAAATGCAAGAACAACTGAGGAGATGCTAAACAGAGCAGTAAGCAAGGCAATATAGCTTTTCCAGAATCTCCTGTTATAAAAAACAAAAATAAATTACCTAGAGCACATAAAATAGACATTTCTGCAATGGCCATATTTTCAATGGGATGAGGGTAGACCTGGAAATGAAAGAACTCAGGTTTCAAAATCTGAGTCTTCTGGCAGTGCATATTCCAATTCAGTAACACATTGAAGTGGGTGAAACATAGGTCTGGGAGTTTCCACCAGCATTTGACTCTGTGCGAAAAACAGGACTTCATTTCTCTGTGCATCATTTTTCCCCGTTCAAAACAATGTCGAAGACAGGAATTTTTCATGGAGGTCTAGAGGAATGTTTCAACAAAAACGCTTTCATTGTATTGGGAAGCCAAAGGGATTTCCCCACTGGAGACTTCAAACCTAGTTGGGAGCCTCTGAAACTCCATGTCCTGGCAGCCCAACAGAGAATCCTGGGAAAGCTACCTCCATGTGCTGTATAGAGTGCCAGATGCCAGAAGTCAGAGACTAGAGCACCTCTCCCCCTGTCTGGTCTCCCATGGAAGTTTAAAAAGCATAGTTATACTCCACATGCAGCAGCATTCTTTAAAGTTCACCATACCTGGAGACCGAGGGTGTGGGCCAATGGCAGCTGGGAATTCCTGGCTTTCCAGCTGCCTATATCCCACACTGTGAAGTGGTGTCTGCAGCTGCAAATTGGGGACCTCCAAGTTCCCCAGGTGCTGATTCCATAGTTACTCCAGGAACTTAAAAAAAAGTGGGTGTGCAGCTGGGGCACAGGTCCAGGGATGCACTAAGACCAACATCAGGGAAACGCTGCCTGATGTCAGGTTCACTGCACCCTCCATAACTGCCTCCAGAGATTGAGTGGGGATGCCCAGTCCACGAACTAGTGCTGCCTCCAGCCCAACCACACTGATTGGATAAAAGACCACTGTGTCCTGGACCTTGAGGCTGGGCTAGGATAAGTCACAGGTCTGCCCCAACATGCCACATATTCAATTTAAGGACAATATGAACAAGCTACAAAGTTGTTATGGATTATGGCTAGAGACATAAATTACACGTAAACTGGTAACAGTGATTGGAAACTGGTTCAAATCTGTAATGCAAAAGAGTTCAGTGTACATGAACCACTCGCAAAATAGCTAAAACCAGTATAAGATAAACTTGGATGGATCCAGTATCAGATTTAACTGATTTAAGTTAAATCAGTTTATTGACCTTCTGTCCCGTGTCTCCTCTAGATTCAAGTTAAATCACAGTCCCTCAGCATCCCAGGATACTTTGCATCTCCTCTGCAATGCCCCCCCCCCCCCGTAGGGTTAGTGGGCTAGCCCTCTAGTTGAGTGGGCAGCCATGCTCTAGTGCCCTCCGGATTCTGGCCTGAGACACCACAGACATGCATTTCCAGAATGCAAAGTGAATGTCTGTTCACTTGCTTATCAGTTCAATCTATGCAGCTTAGATTGAAACCTGCGAAGATTGAATCCATTCAGTCTTGGGCTTTTTGACAGTCTGTACTTTGCCTATCTGTGAAATATCTTTGTTGCCTTTTTGCTGTATCGTCACACCATAAATTGGCTTTAATATGTAGCTAGGTTATTATGTGTGGTATGATTAAAACCTTAATTGTATCCTAAAAGTAATACGTGCCAGGGCTTAGAGATCTTTTTTCTCTTCCAGTCTCTCTTTCCCCTTCTCTTTCTCTCTCAGAGGAGCTGCTGGAAGTGGTGCTTTCTCCTTTCACTGTGATAAGCATGTGGAAGCAATTTGGTCACCCAAGGCACTGTTGCAAGGGGGAGAGGGTGAATGGATAATAGCAAAGACTTTTGAGAGAAATGGCCCATGAGCCATAGGAATGCTAGGGGCCGGGGGGTGGGGAATTTCTAGGAATAATGCTGATGAGCAAGAGCTAATTTGTAGGCTTTTTAAAGTCTAGCTGAGGTATAAATAGGGGTCTTTGGGTGATCCCTGGCCTAAGTAGAGTCTCCAGCAGCTAGGGCTGGCAGAATCAGTAAGAAGACTGATTTTCTGCTAATGCTCATAGGGCTCTCAGAAATGCTAATGTGTAACCAGATGAGAGGGTAAGAAATGCTACTTATCCTTTGATTCTGTTTCCAATCTTATAGTGAGTTTTGCTTGTATAATTCTTTTCTCCTTTGTAATAAATCCCTTTTTTTTTGTCTCCTTACTGATTGCCTATGGAAAAAGTGATCTCTGGATAAGTGACAGTTCAGGCTAGCCCTTTCTATAGAAAGGGGGACCTAAAATTTCTTTTACAACCCAAAAAGGAGGTCACCAAGTGCTTGCAGACATTCCCTTGCTGCAGCTGTAAGGTCCAGTATAAGGGCAGTGGTGTGGAGGCTTGTTGGGATAAGGAGTTATCCAAGAGTAAACATCAGCTGAGACAAACAGCAGGACAGCAGAGAGAAACTCAGGGTTCTGGGGGTCCTGTGGACAGGTCTGTGACAAAACCCATGCTAAGGAACAGTCCAGCATTGGTCTGGTCATTGCAGCCTCTTTCAGGATATGTACACATAATCATGAAAATAAGCTTATTATTAGACATCACATGATACTGATAGGTCTAATGCCCAAGAATACAGGGAGTACATCTCTGTGTGTGAAAGTTGTACAGCCTGTAATAAGTCTCAGCACACTGTTAAGTAGTGTTGAGGTTTAGTGTGACAACTTCAGGACCATACAGGGGCATAGTATTCTGCTGGGGCATATACCATTGCAAGTGTGCTGCTTCTGAGCACTTTGAAGTTGGCATCCCATGCCACGCTGGCTAAACAACTTAAGGCAGCTACCTGTGCAGTGAAAACAGACCCTAACATCATTACTAGAAACAGAGGCAAGAGATAACAAAAGCCTGCTTCATCAACTGTTAACTGAAAACTCAAATAGATGGAGGCTTAAGAAGCTTAAAAGTCATAAACATTTATACATGAAGTCACAAGCTCCTAGAAGAGACTGGGGATGCTGAACCAAACCTATGGGCAGTAACAGAGTGGGTAGACCACTGGGAAAGGTCAGACCTATTCCTACAGTGTTTCATACCAACACCAATTAAGTGCCCCATTGTGCATGACCTTGACAGAGAAGTATGGGTCAAGTGGAACAGACTGAGGTTTGGATGTGGATGCTTCAAAACAATACTTCACAAGATGAACATCTTAGACAGCCCCTGTGTGTATGCAGTGTCCAACGAGCAGTGCAGCACTTAACTGAAAGCTGCAATCTTCACAAATGCCCAGACGGGGCAGACAGAATCCGCACACTGAGCGATAATACCAGAAAATGGCTCACAGATTTGGAGGTTGATATCTGATGCCATACAAAAGCCAGAGAGGTGCTAAGTTTCACCCACAGTATAATTCCATTAAATCAGCAGTTATGTGACAGAAGTTTTGATCTGAAGAGCATAAATCAAAGAGAATTATAACGGTTGTAACAGATATTGAATGACCCAGCTGTGGCAAGTTCTTGGAATTACCAGCGGTGAAATCCTGGAACCAGAAGTTTTTTCATTGGTCCGATGCCTCTAGAAGTAGCCATAGGGATTATTTCATGGATAAATATACAGTAACTCCTATGAAATGCTGAATGCTCAATGAGGGCATTCAACATGAAATCAAGAGAAAAACATCTATGATCATTAACACTGGTTTTCAGGTTCTGTTTAAGCCGTGAGATATTTCTCAGTGACAGTTGAGTCTTCTATAAACTAAAAAGCCCTCCTAGTTTGAAAAATAAGTTCTCTCATGCAAGACTAATTGGCATTTCTCAATCAAACTTTGCTCAAGGGGATATTGTACTTGTTTTCTTCTATTGCAAGATTTTATCTAACAGATGCTATCATTTTCACTCCCGTGAAGAGATTCTTCCTCTAACTTGGATATCTGACACATTGTTTCCATCTCTCTGAATAGATTCTCCAAGAGGTCTGGAGAACAGAAATATTTAAAAAATCATTTCTAAACCAGCTGTTAAAGGTGGGGAAATATTTCAAAAAGTAATTTCACTGAATATTTTATGAAACCAGAGAACATTGTTGCCTACCAGCTAATTTTATCTACATATATATATCACTGCATTATGGTTCAAGTCAAAAGCAACATTAAAAGTCTGTAAGCAAGAAAGAAAATGTTTAATTAAGCTAGCCAAGAAGAATATATGACTTGGAGCAGTTTGAGTTGATTGCTGACTCTATTAATTAGAGTTGGTTTTACATCTTATCAGAGGATTTGCCCATTGATACAAATGTTTGCAATGTGGCTGGCAATAATTCTAATAAGGAAGACTCTAAAATGCCTTTATAGACACACAAAAGCACCACAACCAAAAAACAGAAACCTCACAAACCAAAAAAACAAAAGCCAAGGGAAAATAAATGATAAGTTCTGACATTTACTTCTACAAAAAGACTAGGACTACCTCGGTCTGTCCTCAAAGAAATCTGAGTCCCTTAAGCTTTAAGAAGGCAACTCTACTGCCTATTGCACATCTCCTCTGCTAGTCTATTGTATACATATGGAACTCTTCTGTTTTCTCTATTTTTATTAGCTCTTCAGAGTCTTCAAATCAGTTTTAAGTAGGAGGGTCCAGAACTTCAGTAGCATTTCTCAGTGGGTGCGTCTACATGAGATGTTACATAGTCAGAACGATGAACTACATTGAGGTAGCCTGTTGCTATGGTGATATAGCATCAGTGGGCATGAACTGTGATGCTGATGCTACAGTATCCCATTGCTACTGCACGGGAGGGTTGGAAACAACCCGTGCGCCACTGGGACTGTGCTGTCAGGGACATGTGCAGATGTGCCCAGGGAGTGCCTGATAGCTTCACTGGAGAATAATCTGTCTAGGTCAAATTGTATCCCTTTCCTTGTCAGTTAAAAGAAGTCACCAAGGCAGGAAAAAACACAAGGGATTATTTCTGAACTTGGGAAGTCAAAATACTGAAGAAATTTAAAGGAAGAAAAACAAAAAGATGATAAACATCATTAACATTATATTAATAAAATAAGTATAAACTAAAGATCCCGTATTCAGTAAGGACTATTAAATAGGAATATTCCAAGGTCTTGGGTGGGAGAGAAACCAAGTGACAGGAGCTCAGAGAATAAGTGGTGGAAAAAAGAAATGGAAAGGAAATTTTTGATCCAGTTATGTTCCGAAGAAGACTTCCTCTGTATTCTCAGGAGAATAATGAAGGGAGAGACAAATGTGCACATATATATACACCACTTTTTCAGCAGTCAAAACCATAAATAATTGCTGACAAAATCTAGGGTAAGCCCTCCACATCACTCTGCAAGATGAGAGAAAAAACAAAAGGCAGCACCATTTTCCAAACCACTTGGGTACCAGATAATCATAATGATGCTTGTTTTTCAGACTCAAAGAATGACCAGTAGAAAGAATTAGCCAACCAAAACATAATTGTACTGTGAGTGTATGTCTGATAAATCAGGTATTACAGCTTAGTTTTGGCAAACAGAAAAAGGGCAAGACTTGCACAAAAGGAAGAATTATATTTTTTATGTTTGGTTAAGGTCTTCATGAGTGCAACATCTTTCAATATATGGCATAATAAAATGTAAAAGAAGGTTAGAGTTCCTGACTGCTGAAAACCATATGCCCCCCCAGATCTCTTAACCAATGACAATGGTGTAATGAATTAACATCAAACCTTTCGGGAGGCTATGTAACGATAGTCAAGCAGACAATGCATCTCTGCTAACGTAATCTTAGCATTCTGTATGAAAGAGGACTGAGCCCCAGTTGAGCACATCAGGTGCAAGGTGAAAACCATAAGGAAATGCACACAAAATTAAGGGCAACATATAGTGCTAGTTTGCTATCTGTATCCAGCACTGTCACATCTACTGTGTAATTTTCTAATGTACATAATAATTTAGCTCTCAATAAACTGAGTGGAACACCTGTGTGAGGACTGTAATTCAAATTGGTAGTAATGTTTTATATCCCCCATTTACACAAGTGTAAATTACTTCACAAGCCCCTTGACAATGGAAGCTAACACTTTTACCCTCTGAAATTATGCCATTTTATTGTATAGTGGTAAGAATATAATTACTGAAACTTTGTTACAAAAATCTCTATTGAATAGACACAAAATACATTAGCTATCTGAAACTGTTCCCTCAACCATGGAATAAGTATGTCTGACTGAATTACAGCAATTTCCATAAAATCACTTTACAGAGCTTTGAATATTTAACTTTAATAGCAGGGTTTCCCCACCCCCTCCCCAAATAGATCTCTTTCAGTTGCTTAAACAGCCTTATCTACGTGATATACAATCCTACTGTACTATTTCATACGTTATAGGAGAAAAATTAAATTAGTTGAAATTCTGTTAGCCAGCAGGCCAGATTCATTCATTGTTACACTACATAGATATTAAAAAGACATTTCCAGGCAAATAGAATGAAGGCAAACTAAGTAATAATTTTCCTTTAAAAGGTTCATTAGCAGAAAGGATAAAATGCAGAGGAGGCTAAAAACTTGAGGATCTTATGTGTAGAAAGACTAACACTTTTAGATACAGTATGAAAATCTAGAGGTCAAATCCATCCTTCCCGCAGAGAAATCTGCATGAAGTAGATATGGGAAGGAAAACTGTCTCATGCTTATCTTATAGTTTTCCCCAGGCAACAGAACTGGTGCCCTGAGTCTGTACATCAGACCTCTGTATTTTAGATAAGAATTCTAAGGCCCCAAACCCCTGGCTCTCAGGAGAGCCACTGAAAGCAGGGCTATGTTCCAGCCGATGTCATGTGCCTCCACTACAACTGTGGCTCTAAGTGGTATTTCTCCATTTGGTAACCTGGCAGGTTGGCTCCCTTGGAGCTGTACAAGCAGAACCTACTCTACTCATTGCTATCCCTGGATCTCATCTAAGGAGAGCTAATGCCTCAGGAATACCACACCTGCCCCCACATATCTGCACTCTTACTAAGAGAGTAAATAAAATCATAGAAAACTGGGGTTGGAAGGGACCTCAGGAGGTCATCTCATCCCACCCCCTGCTCAAAGCAGGACCATCCCCAATGAAATCATCTCAGACAAGGATTTGTCTAGCTGGGTCTTAAAAACCTCCAAGGATGGAGAGTCCACAACCACTCTGGATAACCTATTTCAGTGTTTTAGTACCCTCTGGGCATGTCTACACATGCACGTGATCTAGGATCATAGTTTTGTAGTAGGTAGGGTCAGAAGGTAGGGCCAGAAGTCCGACTTCCTACCATGGGCAGGAAAGAATGCTGGGTTCAAATGACCCCAGCAAGGTGTCTATCTAGCCTCCTTTTGGAGACCCCCCGGGTTGGAGCAAGCACCACTTCCCTTGGAAGTTAGTTCCAGATCCTAGCCGCCCTGACAGTGAAGTAGTGCCTCCTGATATCTAGCCTGAATTTACTCTTGTCAACTTATGGCAGTTCTTCCTTGTTACTCCCAGGAGGTCTCAGGGGAACAGGGACTCTCCCATTGCCTGCTGAGCTCCCTTGGGCAGTTTATAGACAGTCACCAGATCCCCTCTCAGCCTTCTCTTGTGGAGACTGAACAGGTTCAGGTCTTATAGCATCTCCTCATAGGGCCCTCCTCTGGACCCTCTTGATATTGTCCACTTCCCTCCTGAAGTGCGGCACTCAGAACTACGCTGACCTGTCGGTATGCTGCTGGTTCTTTCTCCCTAGGTGCAGTACCCTGCACTTGTCACTATTGAATCCCATCCTGTTCTCATTCGCCCACCCCTGTAACCTGTTCAGATCCAATTGCAGCCTGTCCCTCCCTTCTAGCATGCCCACTTCTCCCCACATCTTAGTGTCATCTGCGAATTTGAACGGGGTGCTTTTCACCCCCTCATCCAAGTTGCTGATGAAGATGTTGAACAGTGCGGGCCCAAGGACTGAGCCCTGGGGAACCCCACTGCCCACATCCCTCCAGGTCAAAAATGACCCATCCACAACCACTCTCTGGGTGCGGCCCTCCAGCCAATTGGCAACCCATCGGATTATGTAGGCATTGACACCACAATCTCCTAATTTTTCAATGAGAATGGGGTGAGAGATAGAGTTGAAGGCTTTCCTAAAGTCCAGAAAGACTATGTCCACCACGACATCTGCATCTGAGGATTTTGTGACCTGGTAATAGAAGGCCACCAGGTTGGTCTGACAGGACCTGCCTCTAATGAAACCATGTTGGTTGCCCCTAAGCATACACTCCCCTGCTTAACCCCCACAGATGTGCACCTGGATAATTTTCACAAAGCGCTTCCCCAGGACTAAGGTAAGACTAACAGGTCTATAATTTCCTGGATCCTCCTTCCTCCCTTTTTTGAAAATGGGGACCGCATTGGCCCTTTTCCAGTCCCCTGGCACCTTGCTAGAGCACCACTAGTGCTCAAAGCTGTGCCGGGGTCCCACAATGACCTCAGCTAATTCCCTCAGCAGTCTAGAGTGGAGATCGTCAGGACCTGCTGATTTGAACATGTCCAGTCCCACCAGAAGTTCCCTGACTAGGTCCTCTCTGACCCTGGGCCTGGCTGCACCTCCCCTGGGACCTTCGGGGATCCAGGTGGGGGGGATGACTTGGTCCCTGCTCAGAAAAGTGGAGGCAAAGAAATTGTTAAGTAGGTTAGCTTTGTCATCTGGTGAGACCACCAGATTTCCAAGTGTGTCCTGCAGAGGCCCCACGTTACCTGGAACTTACTTTTTACCCCCTATATATTTTTAAAAAGGATTTATTGTTATCCTTGATCTGGGTTGCTAGTCCGAGTTCCATCTCCACCTTGGCCTTCCTAACAACCCCCCTACAACCTCGAGCAATGGAAGTATAGTCCTCCCTGGTGATGGCCCCTCCCTTCCATTGGATGTATGCCTCCTTCTTAGCATTGAGACATTCCTGAATGCTTTTGGTGAGCCATGGGGGCTTTTGAGCACTCTTGCCCCCTTTGATCTGTGTTGGGATTGCCACCCTTTGGGCCTGGAGAATCGCCCCCTTAAGGAACGACCACTCTTCTTGGACTCCCCTCCCACTGGGACCTCAGTGCCTCCCTGACTAGACTCCTTAGCTCAATTAAATCTACCCTCCTGAAGTCCAGAGCTGCTGTCTTGCTGCAGACAGTTGCCACCCTGCACTGGATGGTGAATTCCAATAGGCAATGATTGCTATTGCTCAGGTGATCGAGCACCCACAGTCCCCTCACCAGGTTGCCTCTTGTGGCCAGGACCAGGTCTAATAAGGCATTTCCCCTGGTGAGACTGTGCACCTCCTGGGTTAGATGGAGGTCCTGTAACATGGCTAGGAATGTACACGAGCAGTCAGACCTGGATGACTGCTCTTCCCAGAAAATGTCTGGATAGTTTAGGTCACCCATGATGACCACATCCTTTGACTTAACTTCCTCTGTGAGCTGACCTGAGAATTCCAGGTCTAGCTCTTCTCCCTAGTTGGGTGGTCTGTAGTAGACCCCCACCATTAAGTGCCTTTCCCTCCTACCCTGTTCTATTCTGACCCAGAGCACTTGCAAGTAAACTGCTGGTGAATAAACATTTCTGGGCAGACGTCTACACATGTAGGGATGTGGGAGGAGATTTGCTGCTCTTTGGTGCTTCCTGGGGCCTTGCAGTGGGCCCCTGCTGCTACCAGGCAGAGCTTGAGGCTCCTTCCACAGTTGCCAGCAGCCATTCTTTAAAGGGAGATCTTCTTCTTGCTTCCTGGCCAGCCACTTTTCTGGCCAGAAGCAGCATGCAGAGCCTGAAGCTAGCATGTGGTGACTCTCATTGCAGCCTCTACCTCCCTGTGCCATGGCTGCTCCAGCTCCTGCCCTTGGCAGTAACATCCAGTGCCCTGGGATACTACATGGGGCTGGCCTTGCTGGGTCCAGCAGGCCCCCACCTCCAAGGCCCAAGGCAAGCCACACACACACATCAGTGGGGGCCAGGGTACCAGATACAAGAGGTGCTGGATGACCATCTCCTTCCACATTCTTCACTATAGCCCAACAGGAGAGCCACCCATGAACCCCCCACCCCCAACACCATGCTTACTGCAAACAGTTCTCAGGAAAATAATTTATAGCCCTCACAAGAAACGGACCCACCACTCCCTCCTCAATAACAGAACCCTTCTACCACCCATCCCACCCAACACCAATTAAACACACTCCTCCCCATGCAAACTATGTACAAATGAAGTGTTGGGGTTGTGTGTGTAACAGGGTTCTCATTGAGACCCTTTTATTAAGGAAAAGAGGGGCAGCTGGATATAATTACACCATGAGGAGGGTAGGACCCTGGCCCTAAGGAGCCAATGGTGGCTAAACCCCAGAGGATAAAAAAAGGAGAGGAAGAAGAGGAAAGGTGCCTTCAGGCACTCCAGAGAGTGAGAGAGAGAGAGAGAGAGGAGGAGGAGCTGCAAGAGAGATCCCGCCCCCCCACCCCAGAGAGAAGGATCTGGGAAGAGAGACCCCGGCACAGGATCAGAGGTATCGCAGAACCCAGACTTTGCCTTATCTTACCTTGACTCTACCAGAGCAGCGGTGAGTGCAGGGAGAAGTGGCGCCATGCCGCGGGCTGGAGCTGCAGCCGGCATACAGGATCGGGGACGATGTTGAGTCAGATGGGCAGCGGGAGGGATTACCCCCCCACCCAGACCCCTGAAGAGTCTGGGTGACCCCAGGACCCCAAAGGAAAAGGGTTACCGAGGGCTGAGCAAGCAAGTCCTGACCATGGGAAAGCTGCGGAGCCTGCATTCTGAAGCCACACTACAAAAGAAGATAAGTGGTGTGTGTGTGTGTAACGAGCTGCTAACTGGTCAATTAGTGGCCGGAATTGAACAAAAGGAAACCTTTCTTTTTTTCTTAACTTTCTTTCAATTACGGGGGTGGGGAGCGGGCTAAGACTCAGGAAAGACAGAGAAGCCCAGAGACTCCCTTCGCTGGGCAGAGGTTGGAGAAGAGACCCTGTGGACCTTGATTCTTCAGTGCCTACCCAAGCAAGTAGGCACACTACCGCACTTACTGCTATAAATATGGGGCTGGAGGTCCTCTGCTGAGAACAGAGAGTAACCCAGCTGGGATTCAGGATTAACGCTTCGGACTGTGATTCACCTCCTCCCTTAAAGGAGAGTTTCCTGTTAAACTTGCAAACCACTGAATAAAATCTTAAAGGAGAAAACCAAGTTATTCCAGCGTGGTGCTTCCTGTGAGTACCTTCTCGGGTAACAATCACTTCCTCCCTATGTTTATTTCTTTAAGATCCAAATCGTGGCAAGCAGGAAACACGAGGATAGAGGGGGTACTCCATGGACATGCTGACAGTGTGCATGCCCTCCCAAGGCAGGGGCTTTCAGGTGGGGGTACCTAGGGGGCAAAGCTCAGGGAGAGGTGGCCAGCATCCCATCCTCTGGCCATTCCCTCATGGGTGCACATGATGTGGCAAGGGTGGCAGGTGATCTGGGGTGAGGTCTGGGGCAGGGTCTCATGTCCAGTGAAGGCAGTGCTGGATCTCCATTCAGGCTGATGTGGGGGCCTGCTGCTGGAAGGCATGTGGCTGACAGGGGCCAAGCAGGGCCATCATCAGAGGCAGGGCAGCGCACAGCACAAAGGAGACTGCCAAGGCCAGGATGGTGTCTACCACCTGACAGTGTCCTCCACGGCCTCCAGTGCCCTGGCCATGAGCTTCCACTGCTCCCACAGGGCCTCCACCTGCTCACACTTCAGGGCTAGGAGCTGTGCCCAAAACTTCTGGTCCACCCAGTCCTGAGCATGATTTTGGTGCAATGTCCTCCACCCACCAGGCCCATGCATCCACCAGATGGTCTTCCAATGCCATCACCAGCTGGTCAAGCATAGTTTTATAGTTTCTAGGGTCAGAAGGGACCTGAGTAGATCATCTAGTCTGACCCCCTGCCATGGCTGGAAAGAGTACTAGGGTCAAACAACCCCAGCAAGGTGTACATCTAGCCTCCTTTTAAAGACCCCCAGGGTAGGAGCCAGCACCACTTTTGGAAGTTGGTTCCAGATCCTAGCCGCACTGACTGTGAAGTAGCGCTTCCTGATATCTAGCCTAAGCTAAGCATCTAAGCATAAGGGTCCTGTCCTGGGTCCTTCTCTCCCTGAGATAGTGCATCCTTAGGGCCTCAGCTGTGGGAGGCAGTGACCCTGAAGCTGCATTCCAGCAGCCAATGGTGGCCTCTCCCTGGTGTGCAGCTGCAGGGCCTGTAAGGCCATGAGAAAGAAGCTGTTTATGAGAGTTTGTAATATTTCTGAGATGAGATGCTTTGTACCATGGGCCTGTGCACTGCCCAGCCTCAGATTGGGGGTTGGGCACACATGGGTGCCCAGGAATAATGGTAAGTCAGGTGGGCAGCCCTGAGCCCAAGTGGCCAAGACCCCAATTCCCACTTGTTTCCTTGGGTAAGGCAACCTGCCTCCCCAGTCCCATTTCCAGGCTGGGACAGGCCAGGCTTCTGGCAGCACCTGCTGCCATGGCTCCAGACCCCTCTGCCTCCACTTCTCCTCTCCTGCAGGCCAGCTGCTCTCCTGTGCTGCTGCCAAACCCACAGCACCCAGGCTTGGGGTTCTGCGGAACTCCCAGATGACTGGGATGAGGAGCTTCCCATGCCCCTGCACTCCCCACAGAAGATTTCTCCGTGGATGCACTCTGGGGCCAGTCCCCCTGCTGGCTCTGTGCCCCAAGCTGCCCCTGCTGCATGTGACCTGGTTGCTGCACAAAGGAACTGTTTGTCTGGGCTGAGAGGTGCCCAATCTACTATACCATGTTGCTGATGATCACCATGGTGCCCTAGGCACACCTGTTTATGGGACCTTGAGCTTCAATCGTGTGGGGGGCAAATCCAGGCTGCCCCACAACCTCCACCACTGCATGGAGGGCTACCTATAGCTGCACTACATGTCCCTGCCCTCCACAACCAAAGAGGACATCGAAGCCAGCACTGATGAATTCCTCAATATGTGAGAGGCCCATGCCCACCTAGCTGCAGAGGCACAGGCTGCTCAATAACGTTTGCACTATCTCCCGTTTCCCTGCATGCTGTGGGTAGAAAACCCAGAGGCCAGAGGAGTGGGGATGTGGGTGGGGATGTGGGGAGAAGCTGGGTTGTGGAGGACCAAACTAGAACTTAATCATTATCAACAAACACTTGATAATGTGCTTCAAATTTAATAGCATTTACTTCTTGGGTGCAGACAGAAATGCAGCTCCTTGGTCAGGTTTGTCCAAAATATGGCCTGTGGGCCGCCATGTGGCCCTCCAAGCTGTTTTCTGAGGCCCAAGGTGCTGCAATGGGAAATGAAAGTAAATACTGTAGTTTGGTTTGGTGGGGGGGATGTGATACTGCTTCCTGTGAAGTTTTTGAATGTGGCTCGCTGACCCCCTTGGTGATAAAGAGTTCATGATCCGGCCCCACATTCAAAAAGGTTGGACACCCCTGGTCTAACTCATGGCACTTTAGAGAAAGCACTATGAGTTAGATTGAGGCTTCTGACACACTAGATGTTAACTGTTGGGTCAGGAGGGTTGAGGATCAAGCTCCAGTTTGGAGCTGATCCAGGGAGAGAGACTGCATCTTTTCAGCCTCTTTACCTACCCACCCTCCTCTCCTGGGCCCTGGCACTGTCGCAGGATAGGAGGGAAAAAAAACAGGAGGGAAGTCCATTCTGTGGTTTCCCCAGCCTGTGCTGAGATGGGGGGGAGGGAGGTTGGTTTGGAGCTTCCCCACTGTGGCGGGAGCTCCAATCTATGCCCACCACCCTCCAGCACCAGCTGGGCAACCCCCAGAACAAACTCCCTATGTTCCTTTCCCCCTCTCCCATTCTGAAAACAGCAGTGGGAGCTGAGCTGGGCTGGGCTCTGTTAGCCCAGCCTGGCTCCCAGAGTGTGCAGACACAAGTTAATGAAGGCACTTCACTTTGAAGCACCTTCATCTGAACCATCATGTAATGCTCAGTCTTGGTATAGCACTGTCCTGTTGCAGGATTGGGCCCTTTTAAAGCACTCTGCAGACCTGCACTTGTGTTAGATCATGGCTGTAAAGAGCTTTCAGGGGCCAGATCAGGTGAAAATTGTTGCTTCTATGTGTGTCCCTTAGTTCCCAGCCTACATTAGCAGTCCTGGCCATCAACTTTTTTAGTTCAGTCTTGGTATGATACTTCCCTGTAAATTATATTCAACCTCTTCAATTGTTTTTGGATACTTCTTCAACTCTCTCTTTTCCTTCATCAGATTAATTCCTCCTACTCCTATAATGTCCGTCAATCCAATCTACTGCTTTCATTTTTGGAATGCATTTTCATCCTAGATATGTTTTTTTTATTTTTTGTCTCTTTCATTATATATTATATAATATCCCCTCTACTCTTCAAGACCCATTCTGGATTGTGAGTACTTTCCTGATGTTATACTCTCTTTATCTAATCTTCACGTTCCACTTGATCCCCATGGAGTGAGTAAGGTAGATTTCCACCCACACCCTGCATCTTGGATCTGCCTGTCTAAAATGAGGAATATATTCTTCTTTACTATTTCTGATATTTTTCAGTTATATCTGAAAAGCCATCAGTTCTTCATTGGCATTCCTGTTTATTTTTGAATATTAGAATTCTAAACCACTCAACTATTGTCTCTTCAGACTTGGTTTTTATTATGTTCTGTGCTATACTTATAGATTTTACATTAAATAGGTGTAATATATAGCTTTTACATTTTTATGCAAAAATTTCAATAAGCTTTCAAAGCTCTGATACAGTGATTTCAAAATGGAAATGGATAGTACAGAATATTCAAAAGCCTGTTTCTCAACTGAAGTCCATAGTCTCTCAAATCATCTGGGAAATGCTGTTTTCTACATATAATGGTCTCCCACATTCCCCTGAAATTCTCCGGGACTTCAAGTACAAAATAAACTGCAAGAACAAGTGAACAAGTGAACTAAGGAACACACTACAGCAACTGATAAGAGACCTATCTATCAGAAAGAATGAAGTATTCTTATGATATTTATCTGCTCCTGAAAGATTATGTGGGGAGATCACGAAAGGCAGTATCTCAAAGTTCCTAAGAAAACAGGAGAAAATAACTGCCTCCATACTAAGAAAAATGTACTCTGGCAATGCAGGAAAACTGTAGTATTTCTATATTGGTTACAGTTCAAAACTATACACTCTTAAAGCAAGGCTTGTGGGAATCTTGATGGCAGGATCTTCTTTCCATGAAGACAGACACAATGGAGAGAGAGCATGTATGCGTGCATGCCTGCCTGCCAACCATCCCAAGGTTGTTTTCATCCAAGTGCTGAAGGAGGTAGCAACATTGATAAAAAATAACTTTAAAGACAAGTAACATGTTAAATCAGTAATAGCAGCCCCAATGTGGAGGGGTATCCTTTATCAAGGTATCCCTTGGCAATAACTGTTAGTTAATACTTTTGGAATGCACATGCTGTAGGCCATGCAGAAAGAACTGTAAGACCCACTGTAGTACATGAAAGCTTCACGGGACACATTGATTAATCATGGAAATAGACATAATGCAGAATGCAAGAAAAAACTCCCAAAAAACACACTTTGATACATGCAAGATGTCCATTTTAGGACAGTGTTAGATTTGGGTAGGATTCAAATTTTCCATTGCAGAAACTTCCATGGGAAGCTTCAGAACTTCCACTTATTTTTTTCCATTCTGAAATGGAAAAAAAACAAAATTCAAGGTTACTTATTTTTTATTTTTCATTTTTAAATTAAATTTGTATATTTGAAAATCTCTCTTTAGAAAAATGTTTCCAATTTGCTGAATGGAGAAGAATGGAGGTAAAACTGCTGAGTAGGATACAGATCCCAAGAAACTGGTACCACTGACTTGGGGCAAAACCAAGGCCTTTTAAAAGTTTTCTAGGAAGACAGACAAGATGGAGAGAGAACATGTGTGCATGCCTGCATACCTGCCAGCCATCCCAAGATCAGCTTCATCCAAGATAACCATCAGATTATTTGTTTTACTGGAGTACATGATGGGACTCTCCTCTCTCTCACACATGTGCATGCATGCATACACGCGTGCGCGCATGCTCGCACACACACACACACATGCACACACACACGCACTCTTTGACTAGAAATTCCTGGACCTCAGGGAAAAAAAGAAGGTCCATCCATGCCTAAAGAACCTATTATGTTACAACAGTTGATACACACAAAGGAGAAATTTTTAGCCAATAACACACAAGGGAGAAATGTGGTCAGTATCTTTGGCTCCCAGCCTGAATTACCAGCTACCTATAGAGAGCTGATCTTTACTCATGCCAAATGGGTTGAGCTTGTACCTCTGAAGCCACCTTAAGCACTGTGCAGTCCCCTCCCCCCCACAACCACCCAGCATGAGGAATGCTTCCTTAGAAAATTTTCACCAGCTAATATTTTTCTACAAAAAATTGTTTCAACAAAATTGACATCATCCATAAAAGCAGTGTTTTGTTAGGAAGTTTGTTTGGTCTATTTGGATTTCACAATAATTAAAGCAAACATCTAAAGAAAATCTCCAAGTGCCTGAATAATAAGTGAATTGATACTAATGACCGGAACCCAGATTAAATACTCATGTACAAATATATTAACTCAACTAACAAATATATTAACTCAACTAGTGGCATCAAACAATGAAATTAAAAAGGCTACAGAAAACCTCTTTACACGTCCCCTTAAAAGACTATTTAACTTTTGATCTTTCATAAGCAAGGCCACACATGATAAAAAAGACACTTTGAAACACTTGCTGATACCATTAAGAAACAACATTTTAGAAATTTACTCTTCACTTCAAATAACAACATAGTATCAAGAAATTTGTGAAAGTTTCATGAAGGTCCATGGAATGCTGACAAAACAACCCTTATAGTTTTCATGATAATTTTGTCAAGATCTTATAAAATTTATTATGAGTTCTTATATATAAGATTACAGTATTTTGCTTTATTGCGTAGGGTTACTAGGAAATATTGTCACTGCTATGAATTCTTGTATTTTTTTCTGAATATAAAGTAACAAGTATAGTACTATATAATTCCAAAGTCACATTTTCAAATGTATTGGACAGATGTTACTTGTCTGCACATGTATGTGGCTCTGTTTGTTCAAGTTGGGTTAATAAGTTTTGTAAGAATAATACTTTTTTCCAGTAAAGTCACTATGTTAGTAATAGTAACATTTCAAAAGCAAAAAAAATAATAATTCTGGGCAACGAAGAACCAAGCATAGAGGTTTTTTCCCCTCAAACATAGAAGACAACTTCCTGACAAAAATATGTGACTGTATTTTATCACATACAGAACACAACCTAAAAGTTCCCCCCCAAACAGTTATTAAATTTAATAGGATTCCTGTATTCCTAGGAGACTGTAAAAAATCACCCATCTCATTCAAGCCATTTTGTAATTGGTAGACTTCTTTCCTAGAACAAAATCATGTTTTGGGAGGTAGCTACTTATTTACATTTCTGTTAAGAAACTCTCAATTTAATACAAATAGGAACATCTAGGGGTTGTGGAGACAGAACGAGAAATGACTGCATTGTCTTCTTTTTGTCAGTACATATATAGTCAGCATGCATGCATGAGTGCATGCAGCTTGTTTTTGGTTTAGTTGTAAACTGCATCCAGGACTGGAGGGGCCGGTGGCAATGTGATGGGGCTACTCATGGCAGGGTAGCTTACATAAAATATGACAATGTTGCCAATTCCAAAGTAAGGAAAATACAGTGCACCTTAAAACCTTAGCCCCCACTGCTTTGTGGGTATTCCTTGGTTGGGAAAAAAGCTAAGGTACATCACCCTGACAGAAATGCACCCTTGTTAGTCAGTTAGCAATGGGTTTAATCTGCTGCTGTCTGGCAGAAGCTACAACCATCAAGGCACTGAACATTTGGATTCAGAGTAACCTTCAGACTCTGTCACAATGATCTAAAGTGGGGGGTGGTAGGTCTAGAGCAGCCTTCACTTTTCCATAATCTTGCCTAGGCATATGTGCCAAAGGTCTTGGTGTAATCTATACTAGCCAAAATGATAAAGCAACTTGCACACTGAAATGCTTAGACTCTGATCCCCTGCATTTGATTTGGACTATGATTTATGGAAAACAGCACTACCAAACTATGAATTGGTTAGACTCAGAATTGACACTGCTTACATCCCAGGGAATTAGGTAATTATGCACTCCAGCTGGGACCCCCATGTGGAGGCAATGAGCATGGTGATGCACAACTAGATAGGTGGTGAGTGAGGAGGGGAGTTCCTGCCTGCAGGAAATGGGGGTGGGTATGGGGTTTGTGGGTGGGCATGGCAGTATGTGGGACCCCCCCCACCACACTTCCACCCCATTTGGTGCACAGCCCAAGCTACCAGCAGCACCAGTAGGCAGTGGGACCTTGGGGCATTTAAGGCTGTGGCAGGTAGAGCACCCCAGCAGAATGTGGATCCAGCTGAGTCCTAGGGGCTGCACATGGCGGTACACCTTCAAGCCAGACCAGGCTGGCTCCATACCAGCACATGGGCCTCCCAGCACTGTGGACAGAGCCATGCATCATTGGGTCAGGCCTACTCCATGCCTCCACATGGGGTTTCCAATAGAAAGCCCCACGTGGAGGCATGGAGCCTGTCTGGCCCAATGGCGTGAGGACACATACAGCTCTCCATGGCTCCTGAGAGGTGCAGAACTGGCCCAGCCCAGCCCAGTGGTGTGTGGCTCCTGCCTGCAGTGCCACAAGCCCCACGTGCTGGCATGCAGCCAGTCTGGCCTGGTCCCCAGCCAGAGCTGGTCACTGGTGGGGGACTCTGCCCACCATGTCCATGAGTTCCCTGAAGGTCTACTGAGAGAGGCAGTGAGTTCCTGGGAAGAGATGGCCTCCACCTCTCTCCCCTGGGGAGGAGGTTCTTCTCAACCAGACTGGCTGACCTGCTCCACCGGGCTTTAAACTAAGCCTGCTGGGGGATGGGGGGACTACTGCCCCTGCTGGCCTGCTGAACGGCCCTTGCAAAGCCAGCGGACCAAGGCTCTTAA
>NW_017728948.1:31998811-32009370 GCF_001723895.1 Crocodylus porosus
GACGCCAACATCCTAAGGGATAGCCAGCATGGGTTTGTTGCGGGTAGGTCTTGCTTGACCAATCTCATTTCTGTCTACGCCCAGGTGACCTATCACCTGGAAAAGGGAAAAGAGATTGATGTCATACATCTTGACTTCAAAAAAGCCTTCGATCTGGTACCCCAGTTTCGCCTCTTGGCTGGGAAATTGGCTCCGTGGTCAGACCCAGAGGGTAGTAATTCATGGTGTCCTGTGACAAATGGAGTCCCCCAAGGCTTTGTCTTTGGACCCATATTGTTCAACATCTTCATTAATGATGTGGACACTGGAGTCAGGAGCGGACTGGCCAAGTTCGCCGATGACACCAAACTTTGGGGAAAGCATCCACATCAGAAGAAAGGTGGGTGATCCAGGCTGACCTGGACAGGCTCGGCAAATGGATGGATAAGAACCTGATGGTGTTTAACACCGAAAAATGCAAGGTTCTCCACCTTGGGAAGAAAACCTTGCAGCATCCTTATAGGCTCGGCAGTGCTACGCTGGATAGCACTATGGAAGAAAGAGATTTGGGGGTCATCGTTGACCACAAGATGAACATGAACCTGCAATGCAACGCTGCGGCTAGTAAAGCAACCAAAACGCTGACTTGCATCCATAGCAAATCCCAGGACATCATTCTCCCCTTGTACTCGGCCTTGGTGAGGCTGCAACTGGAGTACTGCATCCAGTTTTCAGCTCCACAATTCAAAAAGGATGTGGAGAAACTTGAGAGAGTCCAGGGAAGAGCCAAGCGCATGGTCAGAGGTCAGGAAAACAGAACTTTAGCCTGGAAAAGTGCACACTTATGGCCACCTATAAGTTTATCAAGGGTGACCACCAATATCTGGGGGAACATTTGTTCACCAGAGCGCCCCAAGGGATGATGAGGTTGAATGGTTATAAACTACTTACAAGACTGTTTCAGGCTGGACATAAAGAAGAATTTCTTTACTGTCTGAGCCCCCAAGGTCTGAAACAGCCTGCCATCAGAGGTGGTTCAAGCACCTACATTGAACACCTTCAAGAGCAATTTGATGCTTGCCTTGCTGGGATCCTATGACCCCAGCTGACTTCCTGTGCTTTGGGCAGGGGGCTGGACTCGATGTTCATCTAAGGTCCTTCCAGCGCTAATGTCTATGAAATCTATGAAATCTATGACTGCTGATGCTGGTAGCAGCAGGGGCTGTACACAGGGATGGGATGAATGTGGCAGGGGTGGTCATACCACACACAAACTGCACACCCACCCATACACAACCCAGAAATCCCACACCTGCACACAACCCCCCGACACAGCCATACCCCTATACCTCTTCACAATCCCCCACAAACCCCCCCAACACCCATGCCTTCTCACTCCTTCATAACCCCACCCTCCTAACCCCCTCTACTATTCCCAACACGCACCTCATGCTAACCAACTGCACCCCACCCCACTCCACCCCCACAAAATACAAGAGTAAGGGTGTGTGTAGATGAAACAGGAGCCCTAAATTGAAGTGCTAGTTTTTAAAAAACACTGCTTCAGTTTAAGAGCAATTAAACCCCTGTGTCATGCACACATCCCGCTGACTTACCTGCCTCTCTAGTGAGGAGGGGCAGGCTCGTGCTTCCATCTGCAGCAGCAGCAGCCTCCACCTGGTGGCACCTGCCTGCAGCCACCTGGCTCGGGAGTGCTAGGGGGCATTGCAGCTGCAGAGGGAAACAGCAGGCCCCACTGCAGCTCAGACAGGCAGGCAGGCTCCAGGGGGAGAAAAAAACCCACCAGGCTCACCACTTTTCTTGAGAGGAGCCTGCTTTCCCGGGCTGCTCTCAGGCTGCCTGAAGGGCTTTCAGCAGAGCCGTGGAGCTGCACGGAGCCCGGTGCTTTGCTCCACAGCTGTAGGGGCAGCAAACTAAAGCTCCTATTCAGGGTTTTAGTTTGCCGCTCCCCAAGTCATTTAAGGCGTGTTACACTGCCAAATTTCCTACAGCAGCTGGAATTAATGTGCAATATGCCGCCAGGGTGTGTAAACATGGACACCATTAAAGTGGTACCAAAGCATTTAGCCCACATTAAAATGTCATGCACAGATGCCCCTTGTTTCAGCTACACATGGCCTAAGACTTTATTATGCAATCACCTACCATACTATGGAAATACATGTAAATCAGGAAAAACTTTTAAAAATCAAATTAAAATACGTATACTCAATGTTTGATTTTTAGTATATGATTTCATTGTTACATAAATGCTGATGCTAATGAACACAGCTGATGCAGAGAGCACCAACTCACTGTAAAACCATGTCCTCTCCAATCATAGGTGCTCCCTTTTGGAAGACAAACTGAAAGAGCTGGTCTGCCTTTACTTCAACCTTAGAACTTAAAAATACTTTAAGTTAACAAATACGTTTTTATTTTAGTATTATTAATGCTTTATTTTAAAATTATTATTATTTTATTTAGTTATTTGACTTATTTTGTTGGTATTTTGACAAGTATTCTACGGTGAGAAGAACCCAATATAACCGCAAAGTAATTTTGTTGCATTGCACACAAGAACTTTTAGCACTCCTTTGTTTGATTTTGTTTTGAACTTGGACTTTGAAAGGAAATGAGCGTCCAATTTACTCCAAAAAAAAAAAAAAGAGTAATTTTGCAGAAAATTAGAAAATCTAATCTCAGTATAACAAGTCCTAACAGTTTAATTAAGTTTAAAAAAAAATCACACCTGCTGGGTCACATTTTTATTTTTTGTTCATAGAATGATAAAGCACTAAAGACTTTATGATAAAATGTGTTATACAGTTGTATAAATACAAAGTACCTACATATGTCTAAAGAAGGTTTAAGTAGTGTCATATTTAGTTTAATTTGTAAAAAAAAAATAATAATTTTGCATAAGTTTGAATTTTTCTGCACAATTCCCCGGGATGTAACTGCTGCATTATCGGAAACTCGGCTCTCAGATATATTCTATCATTCAATCCAAGAGAATGATTACACCATACTCTGGCATGGGAAGCCAGCAGGAAAAAGGGAGAACGGAGAGTAGGCTTTGTTATTAGAAACAGCTTACCATCTTTCTGTGAAAGCCCCACTGCTGTATTTATTTGATTCATGACACTGAGAGTGCATACACAGAATGGCTTCATCATGTTGTTCAGTGTCTATGTGCCTACCCTTCAAACTAGCGATGAAGACAAGAATGTTTTTTACCAACAACTTGAAGAAGAAATTGAGAAAACTCATATAAACAAGATCATTGTAATACTTGGTGATTTCAACGCAAGAATTGGATGTAGTTTCAAGAATTGGCCTGGTATTCTGGGCAAACATGGAATTGGTAATGAAAATGTCCAGTGAGCGTTAGAACTTTGTGGAAGTTGAAATCGTTGTGTTACCAATACCTACTTCACTGGATAAAATCACAAGAAAGGCATCACGAAAGCAGCCAAGATCAGTGCACTGGCACCAGTTAGCTCTAGTACTTATCTAATTACATCTAGTACTGATCTAATACCACCTGAGAGAAATCCTGCACACAAGATCTCATCACAGTGCTGACTGTAACACTGCCCATGCCTTCATCTTCTCCTAAGTCAGAATATATGTGAAAAAAGATGCCATGTAACAAAACTACCAGTCATCCTCAGATAAACATCAGCTAAACTAAAGACACAGAAAAACACAGACTATTCAATGAAGAAGTTGTGAAAGCAAGTTTACTTAAAGACTCAACCACTGAGGCTTGGGAAAACTTAAACCACTAACATGTACAATACTGCTGGAACAGCATTTGGCATTCTGAAGCCCTTCTTGTCCCAGCTGCCTGCAGTGGGTTCGTTCAAGATTGAGAGAATGGTCAGGGTAAAAAGGCAAGAAAGGTTTACTGACCTAACAAACACGTAATTATGCAGAGCTTAACAACACAACAAAGACAGACAGTAAATCTCCGAGTCGGCAACTTATCAGCAGTTCCCTTTTATGCCTGGCATACGACAAGCCTCTCAAAATCCAGCAAAGTCAGGCATCCCCAATCTATGCTATCCAAAGGGGTACCAGGAAGGACTCTGGTATTCAGGCTTCAGGCTTCTCATGACCCACTGCCCTGCTGAATCCAGGTCTGTGGCTTCTCTTTCACAATGATAGCTTCCTTTACCATGCTGCGCCTTCCTTCAGCTGATTTCCAGATGTGCCAGCAAATTTATAGATTTTTTTGAGCTAGCTGTTGGCTTGCAGACAATTATAGTTCTATACTACAAACTTTCCTTATATGACTAACCAATAGCAGTACAAACCTTTGCATTTTCCTTATATAATTAATTTTATCTGTGCCATCGCTAATGAAGCCAGCTTTAAGCATTGGCAAAATGAATTAACAAAATATAGGAAATGCTTAACCACAATGGCTTCCTTATACACTCTTTCTTCTAGCTATAAGCATTCTGCAATACACAGATAAGCAGCATAAAACCAGGTTTAACCCTCAGAAATCTGATTTAGCTGTTGCAGGATGCCTCAGCAAGCACTCTTTTAAGCAGACACTACTTTGCTATCAAGAGACAAGACCAAGTCACTGCCACACTTCTACCACTGGCTGAGAACAAAATGACAGTGTTAACTAACCAACTATAAGCAATCTCCCCCCACCAAAACCTTGGAAAATCTTAGAAGGGCTAGAAGAGAAATGCAAAAGGAGGATAAGAGGCTTTTGGCTGAAATTCTGTGATGATATTCAGAAAACAACTGACACAGGTGATAGCCATGGACTGTATGAAGGCATCAAATGAGCAATCAGTTCAGTCGAAAAGGAAACAGTTTTGTTCTAAGACTTAAACAAAAATGTCATTACTGATAAACAAAAACAACTTAAGCATCGGATGGAACACTATGGAATTCTATACTCCAGTGAGACTGGGGGATTGCCACAATTCAAAGTTTGAACTGATTTGAACAGTGAGCCTACAGTTGAAGATTTGCAGAAAACCACTAAATTGATTCATGGAACAAGGCATCAGGAAATGACTACTTGCTCGTTGAAACCTCTAGGGGGTCACCCACAAGGCAGCAGCCCCCCCCATCTCTTCACTTTGCTCCCTCTCCCCCTTCTCTCACCAGTGGTTCCTCACTCTAGGGACCTTTGCTCATCTAGGCCTGGCCCCACTTTCCAACCAGTTGGGGTGCCAGGCCCTCTATGGCACTGGACAACTGCTCACGATGGTCACCTTTGCCCTTTGACCCCGGTCTGGGCCAGTCAAGGTAGTACAATGCTTCTTGGGCCATCTACTCTTTCACTCATTCTGGACCTCCCTGTCAGATCCATAGACCCTTACACCAGCTCCAGGGCCTCAAGCCCCTTATGTTTTTCACCATCAGCACTCTCCTGGTACCCTATTTACCCAGCACTGTTCTACTCATGCCTCCAGCCTCTGAGCTCTATAGGCCTATTCTAGTTCATCTGGTGGCCTGTTACCCTCACTGGACAGGCCACACACTCTCTAAGCCTGAAGGGTGCTCTCTGGGGTCCTGGCCACATGGCTCCACTCTCTCCACCCCAGCAAGGCTATGAACCCTCTAAGGTGTCCTGAAACTTCCTCCATCCCCATAGTTCCTAACCTTTCCCCCAGGTGTTCCAAAAGCTGCAGTGCTCAGGCTGTGTGCTGTAACTCCTTCAGCTCCCCAGAAGTAACTCCTAGACTGTGGCCCTCTGCCTGAGCTGGGGCCCTAACCCAGTCCCAGCTCTTTTAGGCAGCATCTTGCCTGGCAGTATCATAAGGCTTCCTACTGGAATCACCTCACTGCCTTTTAAGTAGCTGGTTGCTCTACTCAGATCTTCCCTCACCTGCCGGGCTTCCTGCCTAACTTTAAAGTGGCAGACACCATCAGTGCCCTGTCACAGGCAGACAAACTGGTTTAAAAATGGCAGAACCTGGTCTAAGATTTGCCTTTCCACACCAAAGGGTGAATGTGTGTTCTGTTCACTAATGATCTAAACTATGCTACTTCAAGAAAACCGCATAACTTAAATTGATTCCACCTAAGGCTATTGAACATCTGTATCTAACCCTGGTGTTGTTGATAGTTTTTGCTACTTGGGTTCTATGATCAGCAGGAATCTTGATCTTCAGACTGAACTGACCAACAGATTTGGAAAAGCAGCTAAGAATTTATGGTTATTACATAAATGTAAGGTGAGGGTGTGAATCTACGAGAACTGTGTGCTGTCATCCCTGCTTTATGGTTCAGAAACTTAGACTACATATGCTAGGCATATCAAAAGACTGAACAGAATCCACATGAGATGTATGTGTAACATCTTGAAAATAAAGTGGGAAGACAGACTACCAAGCAGAAATACTGGAATGCGCAAGACTCACACTTAGAAACCACTATCAAGAAGAGGAGGTTGTGATGGACTGGTGATGTCAGAAGACTAGGAGGAGACTGTATCTCCAAGAATATTTTGGATAGCAAGATTTGAGACATCTCTAGAATGTCACCCTCTATGGTGGTACCATTATGAGTGCAAAAATGGTAGGAAGTCTTTTGATATGAACACAGAAAGCTGGGAGTACCACACAGAATCCCGTCCGATCGAGAGAACATCTAACATTAAGTGCAGCTCAACATGAAGGCTAAGGACAGAAATGATGCATAAACCACTTTAAGTGATGAGAAACTGATTTAAATCTGTGACAGAACAGAAGTTCACTGCACATAAGCTGCTTTCAAAATAGCCAACACTTGTATAAGATAAACCTGGTTGAATGTAGTATCAGACTTAACTGATTTAGGTCAAACCAGTTTATGGAACTTTTGCCACAGACCCCTTCCTGGTGGAAGCTAACTCTCAGTCCCTCAACATTCAAGGAAGCTTTGCAGCCCTGGGCTGGGCTGGGCTGTGCTGTCTGCTCCAGGAAGAAAGGTTGACCTCGCTCTTCATTTTCCTAATTATCAATGCTCTGGCTGGCTAAGAAGAGAGTGGGGGTAATTGCAGCTGGGTCTGCCTGGTAGGGGCAGATCAGGCCCTCACAGGCTTTTCCCCCACTTGCCACTGGAGCAGGGGTAATATGGTGGCCAGACCCTGGGGCCAGGCTGACAGAATGAGGCAGAGGAGAAAAGGAAGCTTTAAGCCCCTCCCCCTGCCAGCACAGCAGCAGCCCCTGCCAAGTTTTTCCTGCTCCATGCTTGAGCAGGGGAGGGGAGGCATGGCCAGATGCTGCCCTGGGTTGGCACACTGAAGTGGAGGGGAGGGAGCAGGGTTTAAACCTCCTTCACTCCCCCAACCGGGGTCTGCTAGGCAGGGGCACAGCAGCCTCTGCCAGGCTTTTTCCTACTAGGTGCTTGAGTGGAAGGGGCAGGGGTATGCCAGATGCCAGCCTTGGGCTGGCATGCTGAGGTGGAGGGGAGGGATCAGGGTTTAAACTGCACAACCCTCAAATACCCTACTACCCTCAAATACCCTTTCTGTGAAATGGGATTTTAACTACATCTTTCTCAGATTCTTTTTTGTGCTATATTTCTAGTCAGTGATGAAGGTCTCGCTAAACCTAGCAGATAGCCTTGGCAATTAGAGCACTTCTCTGGGCAGTAGAAGCTAGAATCCACCCCTTCCATGTTGTGAAAGAGTGCCCCAAAATAAAAGGAAAGGAAATAGCTGGAAATTAGGAAGACAAAGGGTAGAAAAAGAAGGGGGAGGAAGAAAAAATGTCAAAGGTCAGGTCTTACATTTTTCTTTTCCCCACCTTCCGCTCCTCCCCTCCTTTTCTACTCTTTGTCTTCCTTATTTCCAGCTATTTTCTTTTTCATAGACAGCCTCTTTTTTACTTTGGAAAACTACTACAGTAAAGTCTCCCTTACTTTCTTTTGGGGTTTTTTCCCTCCCTTGTTATTCCCTTCTGCCTTCCCTGCTCTACCTTTTGTTTTCCTAATTCCCACTAATTTACATTCTCACTGACATCCTGTCACATTTTTTGCTTCTTTCATTCCTTGGAGATCTCAGAACAGCAAAGACTCCCTGTGCCTGAAGAAAAGTAACTGCACCCAAAAGCTTGCAAAGAACTTTTTTCCAACTACTCAGTTGGAAAAGATATCACATCTTCCCAAAGAATCTAGCCTGCCTATGTCTTTAGACCAACACGGCTACAACCAAAAAACGATCAGCCTAGCTGATAGTCTCACATTCTTTTCAGTGTGGTGCCATATTTTCCTGTTTAAACCCTGCTCCCTCCCTGCTGCCTCCATGTGCCAGCTCAGGGCCAACATCCAATCATGACCTTGCCCCCTTTGCTTAAGTAGTGAAAACCCTGGCAGGGACTGCTGCACCCCTGTCAAGCAGAACCCAGCTGGGAGAGGGAAGGGAATTTCAACTCCCCTCTCTCCCCTCCATGCCCCCCAACACCTCTGCTAGAGAGGCGAGTGGGTAAATGCCTGCTGGGGGCTGCTGCACCCCTGCCAAGCAGACCCATGCTGGTGGGAGAGTGCATTTAAACCCCCTCCCTCTCCTTAGCCTCAGTGTGCCAGCAATTGGCACAGTGAGTGGAGCAAAATCAGGCAGGGACTGCTGCATCTCTGCCAAGCAGACCCCGAATAGGGTCCCATGAAGGTGGAGGAGGGGGTTTAAACCTCCCACTTCCTGCCTCTGCATGCAGGCCTGGGATGGGGTCTGGCCACCCCCCCTCAGCATGGAGCAGGGGAAAAGCCTGGCAAGGGAGCCTCCTCTGCCCTTCCCCCCCAGCACCACCCTGGCTAGGGCCCATGCAGGCCAGGTTGGGGGTTTAAACCCCCCTCCCCCAGTCATACTTAGCAGGCCTGCCAGGGCCAGGCCACACCCCTACCCCCCCAAACTTGAGCAGGGACAGGTGGGGAAAAGCCTGGAGGGCTTCTCTCCCAGCTTCCCTCCAGCCTTCTGGCCACTGCCAAAGGGAAGGGAAGGGAAGACATGCTGTAGTGCCCCGCAACTTCTATCCTGAGCCATTGCAGGCATGTGGCTGTATTTCCAGAATAAAATGGATGTCTGTTCACTTGCTTCTTGGTTCAATTTACGCAGTTTAGACTAACCTGCAAAGAATGAAAATCATTCAGCCTTGGGCTTTTTGACTATCTGTACTTCACCAAAATGGCTTTGATCCAGAGGACAGAAGCAAAGTGAGAAAGAAGAAAGCAGCATGCTGTATACTTGGACTCCAAATCAGACAAAATATTGATCTGTGAAACTTGCAACAAGCTTCGTAGCTCTCAAATTGGGCTAATCAGCCAAAAACTGATTCATCAGGCATCTGATCAAACCTCTTATGTGCACACCATGACCCAGAAGATGATGGTTGCCTTCACATATAGTCAGACAACATATATAGTTGCCAGTGCTCCAGTATTTGCTTTTAAATGCTATATCGCCTTTTCAGCATTCACACAGACATCCTTCTCTACGTCATATAAAAGGACAATCACTGCCAAAGCACTAGCTTATTGATCTTCCTACTTTGAAAACTGCTAGAAGCATTAAGGTATTTATTGGGTTTTTTTTTCCTTTCTTCAACAGTGAACCACAAGTTCCTTCATTTAAGTCTCCCAGGATTAATTTTTCCCACAAAAAAGCTAGAGAAAATCCCAAGACTTGCAAGGTATGTTGAAAGGCCTCTCAATTCTCAAGCCTTTGAAAAAAAAATATTACATTGAGGAGATAATGAATTAAGGGGTATGTAGAAAAGTTCACCATTGAAAGGTACAGTTGAGGGTAGAGGCTGATGTGCTGCAATACTGATCATTTAGGAACTCAGACACTCAAAACTGCAGACCTCTGATAGAATCCTTGGTTCTGAGTGATTTCTGAATGCTAAGGTTGAGGTTACTGCTCCTTATGAGTTGAATATAAAAATGAACTGATTACTGGTATTTGATTTTTTACCACCAGATTACAGCCTAGGCACATGTATCCATCCAGAAAAAAGGGTCCTCTTCTCCATAGCCACACTGGCACTCCCCAAATCATGACTAGTGCATAGAATGGAAAACCAATGGCTGTCAGTCCACTACTCCATTCCCCAAGCAGATGGGTGGGAAGTAGACAGAGATAAGCAAGAAATAAATATAGTAAAAACTCTGCCTCAACACCCCCAGACCCTCCTCAACCCACCACCAGCAAAGGTAAGCTAGAATAAAGAGTAAAGTTGCCTGCAGTATGTTTCTGAAAAAGGAGAGAGTAGGAAAGTAACTGTGCCAGAGCATCAGTTTCTTCCCAGAGCTCCTTTTCAGCACCCAATAAAGGGCACTGAACAAAGGCTTGATTTCGCCCTTTATAAGCGTTGTAGGCCTAGAATTGACTTAAGTATATTTTGTAAATATTCATAGATACATAGATTGTAAGGGGCTGGAAGGGACCTCTCCAGACCATCTGGTCCAGCCCCCCTGCATTAGGCAAGAAAGACAACTGGGGTCAGGTGACCCCAGAAAGGTGACCATCCAGTCTCATAGATTCATAGATTCATAGATGCTAGGGTCGGAAGGGACCTCAATGGATCATCGAGTCCGACCCCCTGCATAAGCAGGAAAGAGTG
>NW_017728948.1:32009840-32016282 GCF_001723895.1 Crocodylus porosus
TGGACATTTTTCCTCCCCAGATGCAGCACTTTGCATTTCTCCTTGTTGAACTGCATTCTGTTGTTTTCTGCCCACTTGTCTAACCTGTCCAGGTCTCCTCTTGAAGATTTCCAGGGTAGGCGACTGCACCACCTCTGAAGGTTGTTTATTACAGGAAACCCTGACTGTAAGGAAGTTTTTCCTAGTGTTAAGCTTGAAGTGGGTTTCCAGGAGTCTGTGGCCATTACTCCTGGTTTTCCCCAAGGGTTCCCTGGCGAACAGTTGTTTGCCAAACCCTTCATGTATTTCCCTGATGTAGCAGTAAGCTGCTATCAAGTCCCTCTCAGCCTTCTCTTTTTCAGGCTGATGAGGCCCAAGTCCCTCAGCCTTTCCTTGTCTAGCTTTCATTGCAAGTCTTTGATCATACGAATAGCTGTTCTCTCAAGCTTTCCAATGTCCTTATTGAAATGCAGTGCCCAGAACTGGATGCAGTACTCCAGCTGTGGTCTCACCAATGCTGAGTAAAGCAGAAGAATCACTTCCTATGTTCCATTAACACAGTATGCTGCTGCTTTCTCTTCCTGATCAGAAGGACGTAATAATGGCTCTTCAGACATTGGAAGCACTTTCAAAATATGGCTGCAAGTACATTTTAGAAAGTATTTGCTATAAGTTGTTTCATGCATTTTTCCATTCTAAACATTCTAAAAGCATGTTTCCATTTTCCCTGGCTGTGTCCAATACTGGGTCTACTTAGAATTGGCAGGAAAAAAATTAGCTTGCATAGTTAAACTTAACTTGAGAAAAGACTGAGAATGAAGGTATTCACCATTTAGGTATTTTCTTCCATTGAAGGAATAGGCTGTGCCTCTGAGAACTACTCCTTGTACTCCATAGGAACCATCACATAGGAAAATGATCACCGGTTTTGACAGTACATACCTTGTCAGCACTGGTAACTGACATACATTTGGGGGTCTATTACTTGTTTTCTGGACTTGATGCATGTTAATTAGGCATTTGAGGGCAAAGGAAATCTGTCATAATGCTACTGAATGGCTTGACATGGAAAAAATACAGTAAGTAGAGCCAAAAATATCTGTTCCTGAAAAGGCAGGAAAACAAAGATATTTATCACCCTAGGGGAAGGGGAATATCTCACTAATGTATCATTTATATCTATGCATCAGTAGAGAGGAAATGCCAGGATGCTGGTCTTAAGTGAAGTCCCATAAATGGCTGAGATCCTCCTTCCCCACACAGTCAAAACCACTTCCTCTCCATAATCCCTATCTGGACCATTACAACTTGAAGGACATTTGAGGCAAAATTTAAAAATTGAAAGAGTTGTCATCAGACATTTATGCAAGGAGTGAAAAAAGGAGCAGATGCTCAACATTTTTCAGCAATATCCTGAGAAAATCAGCAACACCTAATGAAACACATTTTAACTCACAGGTTCCCACCGATTCCCCATTTTGTCAACCACATTCATATGGTAGGAACAGAAATCACCATGATGATTTATTCTTCAACAGTCAAATAAATAACCACGGTGCACTGCAAATGCAATGTAAAAAATTTATTATCAAAACACAGACACCTAACTGAAAAAAATCTAAAAACAGTGCACCAGATGCTGTTTTAAAAATAAGTTTCCTTTAAACAGATTTTACAAAACATTTTCCTCCTTTTCAATTCTCTTCCTACATTTGCTCTTGCTACATTTAAAACATACACACTACAGACTTACTTCTGCAACTAAAACAACTCAAACTCAGTAAGCATCCATCTGGCAACTCAAGTTGTTCCGGTCACATTAGCAAAACAAACCAACTTAAACATGTTAGTATTCTTATTTCAGGACTTGATATAACTGACAATAACTAGATAGTTTGCCATGGTTTACTGCATACTTAACTTGATTTTCTAAAAGTTATTGCCAACTTTTTTTCCTCCCACCCATTGTCAACAAATTATGTGATGAATATTAAGTAAAATAAAGACTGTTACAGAATTTTCATTTTATTTTGGGGCACTCTTTCAGGATGTGGAAGGGCTGGATTCTAACTTCCACTTCCCAGAGAAGTACTCTAATTGCCAAGGCTAGCAGCTAGGCTTAGTGAGACCTTCTTCATCACTCTGACTAGAAATATGGCACCGTGCAGAAAGGTATGTGAGGGCCAGAAGAAGAGGGACCCCGACGTTCTAGGCCAGTGATGAGGGTATACACTTGAATGAAGGGAATCCTCAGTTTTGGCCCCTGCTTCCCAGGAGTGAACACACATTTTACAAAGTAATTGGTTAAAATGCATAAATCATACTGGGAGCAGGGACCAGAATCAAGGATTTTCCCTTTCCCATGGGGTGTCTTGATTCCTAAGATACAAAGTTAGGCTCTCTCTTGCTTACTCTTCTTCTGGTCAGAAGACATCTTTTATGTTCCACAAGGGGGGTTAGAGGTAGGGTATAATCCAATTTCAGGTTTGCCTATAGCTTTGTGAAGAGGACTTTCTCTAGAGTTTCTATGTTGCTGTGCCCAAGCTGTTGCCTAGGTTGAAAAATCAGGAAGGATACCTTTAGTCTTGTGTTTCCCCTTCCACTTCCTCTTATAAGCACTGAGAGGGTACCACTGGGTTGAAAAAAATACGAATGTAGAGGCAAAAATCCAAAATATTGCATGAATGAGTAGTTGCCACACCTTACAGCTAATGCCCAGTGAAAGTAGGGGCAAAGAGAACCCAGTCACAGAGTTAAATGAGGTTTTAGCTGAGATTTAGCTGATAAAACTTGTGCCTTAGGTTAGTTTATCAAATATTATTTTTCTAAAGCAGGAGCCTACCATTCAATATCTCAGCATCTGTTTTTCATTTTCCTTCAAATCCTGAACAAAATTCTTATACAGGGAGGACATAAAATGACAAAAGCCGTAATTCAATTTTGTGAATCTCATGACATTTTTTGTGATGATTTTACAGATTGTAACTCCTAGATGCAAGTCCATTTATATAGTTTTTAGCATACTGCAGTCTTATCTTCCTTGCCAACATACTACAGAATTAGTTTCCTTCTACTGAATAAAATCATATTTTAATGATGAGCTGCATAAAGAAAGCATTACTGTATGGTAGTTGATATGCTTTGAATTTCACTGCTGTATTTGGGGGAAAAAATAACCTACTTATCCTCTTAAAGAAGACCTTGAAAAGGCACTAGATAAAGCACTTAACTATGGAAAGCTACCTGTCGCTACATGAAGTATTCATTATAAATAGTAAGTCATAGCTGCTGGCAAAACAGCGATACTGTATGTTGACTAATATATATCTATATATCTCTATATATCCTGGAGCATATGCTCAAATACTGCATTACTCAGAAGCAACAGAATCATACATACCAAAATTCTTCAAAAAGGGGCAAAAGTATAGTGAAACCATCACCAACAGTGAGTCATAATAGGGGCAAACTCCATCTTTAACATACACTAAGGCTAGAGACAGATATTCAAAAAGGCTGACTCTGAATTGATTCAATCTTTGTAGGTTAGTCTAACCTGGATAGGTTAAACTGGTTTGTAACCTCAAGGACATCTCCTCTGGACTGAAGAAATGAAGGTACATGTGTGCAGTGGCTCAGGCTAGAAGCCAGGGGACAGTAGAGCAGCCCTGCCATCTCTTCCACCATGCTGAGATGCCGGGGGTGTGGCCAGGCCCTAGCAGGATGCTCTGATTAGAGAGGGGTCCCCCCAGCTGTTGATAACAGAGCATTGAGTTACACAGCAGGGAGTTGCACAGGGAGTTGTTGGCATTTATCAGCCAATAAACCCCCCCCCAAAAAACAGCCTCTCTCATCAGCTCAAGTTCTTCTTAAACACCTTTTTCCAAGGAAGGATTAGAAAGCTATTACCAGTTACCTGTTGATTAGTTCCAAAAAGCCCTAAGCCAAGGTCTGCCTTTGTCCTGTCTCCCACAGCATGGACCATAACCAGCATGTGGTATGCTAGCTAATACTGAGATGTATTTATGTAAGGCAGGGGTGAAGAAGGAATTCCTGCTTGAGCAGGGAATTCTGGAGGGGTGGGCAGGGGGAGGCAGGAGGAAGCAAGGCAGACCCGGCTGTACCTGCAGTCTCTGTTGCAGCTGCAACCAGGGAGCAGAGTGTTGGGGCAGGGAACAGAACCTCGCCCAGAGTTGCAAAGCACCTGGGATGCTGAAGGACTCTGATTTAACTTAAACGAGGAAGGGGTCTGGGACAGATATTGTATTAACCAATTTAACCCAAATCAGTTAAGTCTGATACCACATTCAACCAGGTTTATCTCAAACTGCTTTCATCCATTTACAAACTAGTTTATGTGAACTGAACATCTGTTCCATTATACATTTAAACCAGTTTCTGATCACTTAAACTGGTTTATGTATAATGTCTGTCCCTAGCCCCAAGAAATAAGTATTTTTTCATGCATTCAGAAGGGTAGCCCAAAGGTTTAAGGTCAGATCCTGTTTTAGGGGTAGATGGAAAAGAATGCATATGAAAAGAAAACCTAGCTTTCCTTTCTTCTCACCCCAAGGATCAGTTTTGGGGCAATCACTCAAAATACTTTCATTAATAATATGATCTAAACACAAAAATAGGAGCTTGCTAATGGAATATGATCCTGATAAATTTGGGAGGCATTATCAATTCAAAGAAGAATCAGGATATCAAACAGAGTGAAGAAGACTAATAAAAATGGGATTAAATTCAATAGTGCTAAGTTGTACTTTATCACTTGGAAAATAAAGAGCTAATATGCAGAAATGTAATATGTCATAAGGCCTGTATTGGAGAGGCCTGGCATAAGAGGGACTGTGACCTAGAAGGAAATAGGAAAAGGAAAGGAAGGAAAGAATAAAACTTTACTTACAAGATAAGCAGTAATTTGCAAATAAGTAGCTAAGATGGTATAGTAACCAGCAAGATGCTTAAAATGGTATCTTATTTAATTTGGAAAAAAAAATTAAAACAAGTTAAAAAATTAACAAAGATTAGCCAGACTATTACTAAGGTGACTTGAAGACAAATATTAACAAAGCAGTGGCATAAATTTTGTATAGCTGTAATCTTATAGACATATCTGACTAAGTAGGCTGTTGCCTAAGAATGTTCATGTCTTGCCAAACAGATTACTCTATAAAGTGGGGCTGTGTGAAATGCCACTGTTCCATTTCACCTTGAGGTTCAAGGTTTCGACAGAACAGCATTTCGTATCAAATTTCACTGTGATTTGAAATACCTGTTCCATTTCACTTCGTCGATTCCATTTCAACGTTTTGCTACATCGGCCAGGGATGGGGAGTCAGCGCAGTTGGGCTCACTCCCCATCCCTGAAAAGATCGGGCTGGGCTGGGGAATCAGCCCACTTGGGCTGACTTCCCACCCCAGTGCTAGATCAGGCAGGGGGATGGGAAGCTCCCATCCTGGGCCTGATCTAGCACTGGGGATAGCAAGTCAGCTCAGCTAGACTGACTTCTATCCCCAGTGCTATGGTTGAAACATTTCAACTTTTGAAACATTTCAACTAGTTTCGTTGTGTTTTGACACCGTTTTCAAGCCCTTTGTTTCATTTCAATTTTGCTATTTTGACCTCAAAATGAGTCAAAACAGTGTCGAAACAAAATGGCCACCAACATTTTTAACAGCCCTCCTATAAAGGTCCCATCCTGCCTTGTCTTCTAACTTCAGATTAACATGGCTAACTATGTCACTATAATTTTCTGGGGATCCTTGAAAAGGCAGGTGAGGAAATACTAATACACAAAACAGGTTATATCTATATGTATACAAAGTATAGGAATAGTATAAAGAGGAACCCCTGAGGCACTGATAAAAATAATGGAAGACACCTGAGTCCCTTCTATTTTGTCTGCTTCCTGGCTTTAAGGTTTCTACACTGTGGATATGCAAGCTAAACTGATTGTTACAGTTTAAATTGCCTAAGAGTTGAGTTATTGGATTCTGTACAAAAGTTACTCATTAGATTTTGTTTTTCCTATATTTTGCAATTTACCATTGTAAATCTTTAGATCTTTGGATTTCTTAAACAGAAGGTTGTATTTAAATCAGTTATTCTCACTGGCTAGCCTCAGAACACTGCTGTAATATCAGTGCAATAGCTGTTGCAAATTCAGATGAGCCTTATCAAATATGACAATCTAGTATCAAATCCCATTTCTAACCACTGCAAATTACAATGTTGGGTTGTAGCATTTCTGCACTATACCAAGAGGTCAGCCATTGGAAGTGGCTAAGGAATGGAAAACCTGGTGACTAGCTGATCACAGAATAATTTGAGATGACAACGTGATTTCATAGATTTCATAGACATTAGGGCTGGAAGGGACCTCGGAAGATCATCAAGTCCAGCCCCCTGCCCAAGGGGCAGGAAGTCAGCTGGGGTCATAGGATCCCAGCAAGATAA
>NW_017728948.1:32016293-32041514 GCF_001723895.1 Crocodylus porosus
AGTGGGGGCGCAGCGGGCTTCACCCGCGCGTCTCTCACCGCTCCAGAGCCTACCTGAGTGGGTTTTTTTTGTTTGTTTGTTTTAAATGTAGCATTGAAAGAAGCAAATGTGATTCTATGATATGGGAGTGTTGGAGTAATGTCGTAGCCATGATGGTCCAGGAAATATGCAAGAACCAATAAATGCCTCTTGCTTTATAGGATATGTTAGTTGAGGTATTTCCAGTAAAGCCAGTATTAATGCTATTGCACAAGGCCCTAGTAAGACATCATCTGGAATGATAGGTACAATTCTGTTCACCCACAGAAAGATTACTTCAAACTGGAATAGGTGGAAAGAAAAGCTACTGTGAGGTGGCTACTTCTGTAAAAATAGATATTCCCAGTAGCTATGTTTATTGTCAATTCTGTCTGTTCCATGCATATTCTCCTTATATTCCTCATCACAGTTAAGCATGAATACCTTTCAGAAGCACATTCAGCAATATAACAAGCCTTCATCAAATGGCTCACTCTCCCCCACCACTAAATTTTGCTCTCTCCAAAACTGAGTATCATGAACAGCTCCACAACAATAATCTGTCTCAGCATGAGTTGATAATTTAGGCTGTTACTGGGATTCAGATTTCTCACACTCCTAATGCACACAGCATTCAGGCATTTATAGAAGCCAAATGAAATGGATTTCTAGAAAACGTACACAAAGGGCGAGGAGATGTGAAATGACTTGAATTACTTTGGCAGAACTGAGAATAAAACTATGATCTCTTGAGTCTCACATCTCTGCCCTGTTCACTGGACCATGCTGCCAAGTCCTGCACAATCTACTGAGAGTGACAGCTCATTTTGGTGTTTGAGAGAGACAGAGAACACCGCCACGTTTGTTGTCATTACTACAATTCTTTTCACCACCGACCCCTGTTATCAAATAAACTATTTTCTAAACTCCGTAAGTAGAATATAAATATACTATAGCAAAATGGCCAAAAACATTGGCAAATGCCCTTAAAAAGGTACAGTTCAATAACTGCAACAGTGAACACACAATAGGTGAGTAATTCAATAGACCAGCCTAAAACTTCCTGTAAGCAATACAGGAGACTCAATTAGTTGCTTGTAATAGACTACACTGATTATTTGATGAGCTTCAAGCTCTTTTTCCAGTAGCCCTTTACAGAAACAGAAATGTTCTGTTGTCTCTACTCACATCTATTATTCTGTATTGAAAGAAAATTTCAGGGCTTAGTGAAAATGAACACTTAACCTCTACAGTACAGAGACAGAAACATAGTATTGGTGAAATCACTGACCCAGAAGTTAGGATACACCATGTTTAAACAGGCTTATCAAATAAAGTGTGAAACCTGATCATTACCCTTTCACTCTCCTTCAACATTTCATTCTCCTTCAACAGTGCACTTCACTCTCCTTCAACATACATGTTAGTAATTAGAATCAATATGTGAATAATAATGTAATTCCAGCTAATAACAAGAAATGTGGAAAGCTTAACAATTACTAAAGAAAAAACCCCCTCAAGTCTTAAACTGGAAGTTGACTACTATCTAGTATAAGACATCAAATATTTTTTTTACTAAACTAGTATTATTACAAATTCTTCAAAACCTAAATATATGTCTAAGAAAAGAACCCTAGTGCACCTAAATGCCTTATTTTATACATATACATATATATATATAAATCAATCAATCCCCCCATCACACAGTCATATTTGAGAGCGATAAATCTTGGCAAACAATCCTTCAGTAGAGGTTATTGGTTTGGTTTCTACTTACTGTATTTTTGGAGTTGTACATTTAATAATGGAGTCACTTCTTCTGTGCATTAATAATTTATGGAGCAAAGCCTACACTGTTGTAACCGTATAGATATAAATGTGTTTATGCCAGGGATGAGTTTGGCGCATCATTCTTTTCTTCTCTAAAAGTCTATGAATCTGTCCCTTTATTTCAATATCTAACCATCATTATGAATAGTATTTCCTCAGATTTTTTCTTCTGTTTCGTGTTCTTTTCCTTTCTTATTTAACGTGATCTTGTATTCAGTTTTGTTTCCTCACTCAATGCCCCCTCTAAAGAGTGAACTAGTTTGTCAAATGTTAAACACACTTAAACTCCTTCCTTGCTCACAAAAAACCTTCCATTATTTTTCAAGGTTTCTAAGAAATTGTCTATGCAGAAAAATCAAAAAAGTTAATTTGAATTAACTTTTAAAATGGTTTGGTTAAACTCAACTAAATTCCAGTTCAGTGGCTCTCATTCAAAATTACAGTGTCTTTATTTCTATTACATTTAAATTTAATGTAGTAAATTGAGCTGCTGCCCCCACCCCCATAAGAGGCAGAACAATGGCAGCATGAGGCGTTAGGTGGTGGCACTCCATCCCAGCCTCCTCCCCTCACCTCAATCATTCTTGACAGGCAATCGGCTAGTACTTAATAACATTACATTTAGATCCTAACAGTCTGGGAAAGGACCTCCTGGTCTACAAGTCCAGGTTCTTGCTATCCCAGGCAGCCAAATCATGTAATCCCTTTCATAAAGACATTAAACTCTATCATAACCAGTTTCGTTTTTTTCCTTGTCACTTCTATAGGGAGACTGCTCCAAAACTTCGCAGATTTAATGGAACACTCTTTTAATTTCCACCCTGAATCTATTTGTGACCAGTTCACACCCATCTGTTCTCACATTAATAATAACCTTAGCTAAGTAGCTCATTTTTTGATGTTTACCATCTCTCAATGAATTGTAGAGCCATTATATCACTTACTAGCTTTTGTTTACCTAAGCTAAACAAAATAAGCTCTGTTACCTTGGATAACAGGCTCTCCATTCCCCTGATCATCCTAGAAAAAGGGTGGGCAATTATTTTTCCTGGAGGGCCGCTTTATGAATTTTGGTGAGCTGTTGTGAGCCAGGGCGGGGTGACCCAACCCAGCACAATGGTAGGGTGGGGAGGGGAATTGATCCTATCCAGCCTGGGCCCATCTGCCTTGCACCCACTGCTGGGGGTGCCGGACAAAGCGGGATGACAAGGTCTCCTGCCCACTGTTCGCTCCCAGATGCAGCTCTCTGCCCACCTGTGGCTCCAACCCATCTGCTCATCTGAGCATACCATGCCCATGGGAGTCCTAGCCAGTATCCATGGAGACCCCACCTGCCCACTCTATCTGGCACCCCTGGAGGTAGGTCTGGGGGGGGGCAGGCCAGTGTGCCTGGGCAGTAGGGTTTGGTCCACTGGTGGTAGAGACACTAGCAGCAGCAGCCAAAAGGAGCTGCCACTGTGGGGGCTGCTGGAAAGCGAAGTACATCTGCCATGCTACCCCTTGTTTGTTCCACACCCAGGGGGCAGCAGGACTGGCAACGCATACCCCAGGGGTAGCACGGCCTGGGCTGTCCCCCACACCTGGGCCAGACAGGGCTGAGCAAACCACCATGGGCTGGACAGAATCCGTTTGTGGGCTGGATCTGGTATGCAGGCTATATTTTGCCCAGCCCTGTCCTAGAAACTGTTTTTTCTAGCTGTCCCAGTTGGAATTCATCCTTCTTGAATATAAGCGATTGATTCCAAAACTGACCCTCAAAGAACTTTATTTAGAACCTCTTCCACAGATTACCTAATAACTGTCAGCTGGCCCAGAATCAGTTGCTTTACTGAAGTTCAGCTACATAACATCTACCTATAACATTGATTTTCTTACTGAAAAAAGCTATTTCCTTTTGGTAAAGCCACGTTCCACCATTTTATCCCATTTTCCATTTACTTTCATGTTTTTAATTATTCTCTTTTAAAATGTATTCCAAAGTGATCTGTTCCCTGTTCATTATCCTACCTGGCATACACCATTATTGGTTTATAGTTGCCAGAGGTATATCTCTGACTGATTTTTTTAAATAGATATTAATAGATCTATTGTTCATGAATTCGTCTAGTTCCTTTGTGAACCTGGAAATACCATCTGCCTCTACAACATCCTGTGGTAGGTTGTATTCTGTATATAATTTTGGACCAGACCTAGACTGTACTGAATTTCTGCCCTTCTCATTACCCAACTTCTTTCCCCTTTCTGTGCGTGTAAAACAAAATTTTACAAAAAAATTATTTTTTCTATGTTTTAAATCTTCAAAGTCTTATTTATCTTTACAGTTCTTAACCACTAACATAAAGCATTTCTTGTTAATCAGTCCATTTACTTCCATTACATAGACACTCTGCTTACTAGCTGATGTATTGCCTGATTTCATAGTACACTAAAAACATACTTTTCTTTAGACATTGTCTAGCTTTCAAAGGTAAAAAAAGGATATTTGGTTAACTACACATCTCAAAAATAGATGTATAAATGTGATAAATTGTTAACTATAAAAGCAAAAGAAAATAAAACCCTTTATTTTTTCCTTAAATCAATACATATGGTTTCAGTGACAGTAGAAATCATTTATTAATTATACCTAGCTATAAAATATGGTAATTAATCAGGCATCTTACTGGAATTCCAGCCTTTTAAACTTCTGAGGCTACTATGGGGCATGGCAAAATTGAGCTCTATTTTGCCTGTCCTTCCCAAGCATAGGGCCCATTAGAGAATGTACCAACAGTGTAAGTTAGAGCGGCTTCTTGGAGCAATAATTCTAACAAGGCAACCTCCTGTCCTCTCCCCACCTTCCCCCAACATCGCACAGCTTGCCCAACAGAGAAATTTGATCAGAAAAGAAAAATCTAGCCTGGCATTTCCAAGGAATTTCTCTCTTAACAAAGCATATGAAGCAAAGGTTTTTAGATAGAAAAGCCCAAGGACAGCATTTTCAGATGCATCTAACATTTTTAGATCTATGTAGCGGTGGGCTAGACAAGCAGAAGGTGAAGATACACGCCTGTTCCCCAGAACTGTAGCCACCTGAGTACAATGTACAATGCTGCACATCTGCACCAGTAACTTCTCCTGAAAGAAGTGGGGCCAGATTGGGGCAGTATAGACATTTATTAGATGTACGAGCCTTCTCATTTTCAAAGATGACTTAGGAGGCTGTTTCACTGACTTTTGAAAACATTACCACAAATCAAATGCACACATTAACTGTCACTCTCATTTTACTGATAAATAAGCTGTAGGTCATTCTGGTCATATGCAAAGATGGCTGCACAGTGAACATAGTAAATTTATTTGATTTTAATTACATGCTCTGTAAAAAAGACTTAGGTTATTACAAACCTGCCAGTAAAAGGTAGTATAAGGGACACGTGGATTTTAGTATTTCATGCTGGCTTTATTCATTTTCCTGTATCAGTGGAGTATGGTTGCTGATGAAGACAGAAAATCATATTTACATACATCTCCACGATAGAGAAATTATGTAATATTTATAATATTTAGTAAAATTTATGATATGTAGTAGGGCTGTGTGAAACAGCAACATTTCGTTTCAACATCTGTTACGCCATTTTGACAGAACAGTGTTTCGCTTTGAGCTTCATTTAATTTTGAAAGCACTGTTCCATTTTGTTTTGTTGAAACTGTTTTGCCCAGGGCCCTGCATCATTCTATATGTGGGATCATCTTCCAGCTCAAAATGACCCTAGACCACACGACCTGCTCACTTCTGTGGTGTGGGTACATGTCTGGACACTGCAATTTCCCCTTCCTTAGCAGGCAGAGGTACACAGCAACAGGAGGAGCAGACTCAGCTGAGCCCCTTGCCTCTGCACCCGCCACCTCAGCCTCCTCTGAAGTGCCTTCTGGGGGAGGAGACCTGGCTCTAGGGAAAACTTGAGGGCTTTGGAGCACAAACTCAGCTGATTCCCTCTCGTTCGTCAGAATTTCCCTTGCTAGGGCTCTAAGATCCAGATCCAGCTCTAGCTCTTCCTCTGGCACCAGAAGGCTCAGTATAGGAAGTGAAATGGCGGTGGAGGAGACTGTCATGCTAATGCTGGTGCTGCTGCTTGTTGTGGTGGTGGGGGGGTGGTTATGGCTGATGTTCTTGGTGGGGATGCAGACTCAGGCACAGGCAGTGGCACTGGCACTGCTCCCCTCTCCTTGCTGCCTGTACTAGTGGAAGCCTCCTGCCTGCTTGTTGTAGCAAAGAGGCTGCATCTCCAGCTCTTCCTCTACCCCCTCTTCCACCCCTCCCTGAAGACTTGCCAGCTGCCTTTCCAGCACGCTTCATGGTGTGTTTCATAGTGTCTTTACTTTGCCTTGGTGCACTGGAAAATCTGTCTCTTCTTCTGTAATGTCATCTCTATTTGATTCATTTAATATATGTAGATAGTAAGATAATTGTGCGTATGTGTATTTATGTAACATGTATGTTTTTATTTATGTATTTATGTAATAAATAAACTAAAAATATATAGATGTAAATATGTGTTTTCCTATATAAATTCTATATTATAAAATGCAATATAATTATGCTGTGCTTCCCTGCACAGTGAATGGAATGCACACAGAGAGAAAACACAGATTTGTAAGGAAACAAAATAGACTGAACAAAAAGAGGAGTTTGGAGGAGGAATAAATTGAAAGGAATCAATCAATGGACATAATAATAAAAGAATATAGAAAGAAAGGCAAAGTTATTGCTGAATCCCACTTGCTAGGCTAGCAAGTAGGAAATCAATGGTAGTAGTCATTATAATTTAATGCTGCTAAGCTTCTGGAAGACAGCTCAGTAACTGACCCCAATGCAGAAAGCAGGCCAGTTCAAACAATGCTGCCTTTTATGCTCTTTTTCCATCCCTCCCCCAGCGCACTGGGATTGGAAGGGACCTCATGGAAGGATCACAGTCCCTGACCAGCTACCCAGGTCCATATCAGAACAGTCCTTTTCTGTTCTTATTTTCTGCTTCCCTGCAGGTAAGCCCAGCTTCAGCTTCAAAACTCAAAATATTTTGAAACTTTTGAAAAGTTTCAACCGCCCTCATTTTGTTTTGACGCCTTTTGTTTTGTTTCAATTTCACTGTTTCAAGCTCAAAACGAATTGAAACAGCATCAAAACGAAACAGCCAGCAAAATTTCACACACTTCTTGATCTCTTGAAGGCTCAGATCAAGTGAAGTATATATTTAAATTAATTTACATAAGTAAAATGGGGAGTTAAATGAAGAGGGTTCTATCTCAAGAAATATTTCCCATTTATTTAACTATAGGTTCAGGTAGACTACCATCAAATGATACTAAATGTATTTAGATATGCCTCATTTAGATACAGTAATGCCAAAGTTATGCCCATAAAGTGATATTTGGAAGCTTACAACAAGAAAATAACATAGCTAAAACCAACACTCAAATTTAGACCAGTGCAGCTCTAAAAAGTACATTTAGATCATGAGTAACTAATCTGTTTTGAATGAAGTGATCCCTATCAAATTGCATGCTCACATACACTAAAAATAAATAAATAAAATCACTGAAATTAGTGAAGTTAAGAAAGATGTGTGTGTGTGCACGTGCACGCATGTACACATACTGAAATAAAGACACATAAAAAGTAAACCAACCGGAGACTGTATAAATTTTCATTAGAAGTTTCTGAGCCTGAGTGATAAATAGTTCAGTTTAACATATCTAATGCTTTTCACTGACAGATGTCTCTTTCAGACGTACACAGTCGGAACAATTCTGAAGAATCACTTTAACCTATCTGTTAAAAATTAAATGACCAAGCACATTATGCCACCTCAATATTTTAGAACACAAGTTAAATACAATAATGTACCATATTGAAGATTGCAATGGTAATATGTGATAAACTATTTTAGTGTTTTATTGTAAATAAACACCCAATTACCAACTGTGGTATGGCATATAAAGCTCTCTCTCTCCAGGCAAAGCACTGTTTAGTTTTATCAATTCTATTATTTCTGCCTGCCTGCATCTTAGTCAATAAAACTGAATAACCAGTTCAAGTTTGAAGTGATGCTAACACATAGTTCATTGCTCACATATTTTCAAAGCAACATGTTATTGTCATTTTCTAAACTTGGCTCTGTATCATACCTAGACACAATATCATACTGACTATCATATAACCAGAAACCTGTAAGGATATTAAAATAAATTCATTACCAAAGCATATAAAAAAATCTTTCTGATAAAAGGTTCACAGACAGCTCTCATTCACATCTTGTTGTTCAATAAGAATATGTGGTTGTCCCAGTTTTGGCAAATGCATTTAACACAAAGATCTAATGAGAGTACAAATAAAAACATCTTCAAAATGAGACTTAGCTCCAGATATACCAACTAAAGCACGTCTCCTAGTAGCCCTGGTGTGACTTTAAACTAGGTTCACTGGGAGGATGGAGACAAAAGCCCTGAGGTGAGTGGGGAAGTAGGTGGCTTGGAGGAAGCACAAGCAGGAAGGGGCAACAGAAGAGGACTTTTCATTCTCCTTGAGAAAGCAGGACAATCAGTTAGTTATCTCAGGTGCCTGTACATGAACGCATGGGGCCTGGGAATCAGGCAGGAAGAATTAGAAGTCCTTGCACTGTCATGGACCTATGACACGATCGGAATAACAGAGACTTGGTGGGAGCTCACATAACTGGAGCAGTGTCATGGATGGGTACAAACTGTTCAGGAAGATCAGACAGGGGAGACGAGGAGGAAGAATTTCACTTTGTGTAAAAGAGCTATATGACTGTTCAGAGCTCCAGTATGAAACTGGAGATAGGCCTGCTGAAAGTGTAGGTTAGAGTCATAGGAGAGAGTAACAATGGTGATGTTGTGGTGGGTTTCTGCTACAGACCACCAGACAAGGAAAATGTGGTGGATGAGGCCTTCTATAACAAGCTAGCGAAAGTTTCCTGATCACGGGCTCCGTTTCTCATGGGGGACTTCAAAATCACCATGACATCTATTGGGAAGGCAATATTGCAGTGCTCAGGAAATCCAGTAAGTTTTTGGAGAGTGTTGAGGACAACTTCCTGGTGCGAGTGCTGGAAAGGCCAACTAGGCGCTATGCTCTTCTTGACCAGCTGTTTACAAACAGGGAAGAATTGGTAGGGAATATAGTAGTGGATGGCAACATGGGCAACAGTGACCACAAGATAATTGAGTTGTGGGGAAAGGAAGGAAAGAAAACAGCAGAGTAAGGACTCTGGGCTTCAGCAAAGCATACTCCGTTGCCAGCAGTTCAAGGGAAATAATTCTTCGTCTCTAGTTGGCACTGGCTACATCTGCAATACTGTGTCCAGTTTTGGGCCCCCCAATACAGAAAGGATGTGGACAAATTGGAGAGAGTCCAGGGGAGGGAAAAGAAGATGGGTCTAGGACACATGACTTCTGAAAAGAAGCTGAGGGAACTGGTCTTATTTAGTCTAGAGAAGAGAAGACTGAGGGGGGTTCAATAGTAGGGAGTTACAAAGAGGATGGGGCTAGCTCGTTCTTTGTAGTGGCAGATGACAAAACAAGGAACAATGGTCTGAAATTGCAGCAAGGGAAGTTTAGGTTAGATATCAGGAATAAGTCTCACTAGGAGGGAAGTAAGACACTGGAACAGGTTACCCAGACAGGTTGCGGGTAACCTAGTTGGAGATGGTCCTGCTTTGAGCAGGGGGTTGGACTAGATGACCTCCTGTGGTCCCTTCCTTTGATCCCTTTCTATGATCCTTTGATTTTATGCTTTAGCAGGCAGGAAATCACTTATATTTACTTGCCTGTAGAGCACTTCTGTGCCTCCCAGACCTTGGGAAGTAGGAGTTTTTGCTAGCTTTTTTTATTATAAGCATATAGAGAAATATCTACAATTGTGATTTGCTAATGCTTTCAGTTATAAATAATTATATAAATGAAATGAGAAAAAAGTGAGTAGATATCAATCAATATAAATTGAAAAAGCACACAGAAAATTGACAGAGAGAGTTAAAGACATTAGGGGAAAATCCATGTCTTATGAGCCTAGAGACAATAAGAAATATTTAAATATTTCAGAAACAAAACAAAAATCCTAATAATTATATTATTTTAACAAAGTGTGAAATAAGAATATTAATGAAGTGTATATTCACTAAACACTTCTTTATTTGGAAGTAAGGACAATGTACTCATATCCCATAAGGATATGATATTTGACTAAGGAGAATTTAAGCAACATCTACTTCCTCTTTCCAAAAAAAAATCTTACTCCATTCTTTTCCACATTAAAGTTTGGCTGATAAAGGTAACTGTAATTGTAACAGGATTTTCTAAATTATTTAGCTTGGTATAGGATGACATTCCACGTATCAATAAAGAAGAGTAAATGAATTAAGAACTAGCTAGATACATCTCTAAAAAAGTAGTTGTCAATGGGGAATCATCATGAATGGGAATGTTTAAGGTGAAGGGGGAGGGGTGACAAAATTCACAATCTAGGCATGCTCCTCTTCAATATTTTTACCAACATTCCTACAAAATGATAAATATCATCAGCATTAGATTTTGCAGATGACAAAAACAGGCAAAGGGATAAATAATGGAGAATAGGCAGTCCTACAGAGTGATCTGGTTGCTTAGTGGGCTGGGCACATTCAAACCAAAAAGCATTTCATATAGTCATGCAAAGCTACCTGTTTTGGAACAATAGGTGTAAGTCATTCCTACAAGATAGGTGACTGCATACCAAAAACGTGTCTAGCGTAAAATGGATTGAGGGATTCAACACACACTTCCAATGCACTGCTATGGCATAAAAGACCAATGTAACAATTGCATGTATGACCAGGAAATTAACAAGTACGAGTAGGAGGAGGATTTTTCCTCCACAAAAGTACTGATGAAATCAGTGCTAAGTACGATAGTTAGGTCTGATGTCAACGTTCTAGAAAGCTTGTTGAAAAAACTAGAGAAGGTGCAGCAAAGAAGCAGAAGAATGATGATGGCAGAAGGAAATAACTTACTATGAGGAATTTAAAGAGCTCAATCTAAAGGAACACTGGGCATGTCTACATATCCCTTAATGCGCTGTAGTTACTCTATATTTAGCTTAGTACTTCCTTAATGAAGTACTAACTGAATGTGCAGTAAGTATATTTACTGTGCAGTAGCACCGGCATATGTTGGGGTTTTTTTTACGTTTACTGCACAGGAGCCTAATAACACTGCACAATAGGTTATTAGCACAGTTTCTGACTGTAACACTACTGCAGAGAGTTATTAGGCTACTGTGCAGTAAGCATCTTGTGTAGGCACACCCACTGAGAAGCAATTTGATTACAATATACAGGTACCTTCCTAGGAAGAAAAGCACTATTTCAGCAGAGAAAGAAACAAGATTTGAAGGAATAAGTTCAATTTGGAATGGGTTTAAAAAAAGAAAAAGAAAAAGTGAGTGATAAACAATTTGAACAAACTGTTAAGGAAAATGGTGGATTTCCCATCTCAATATCTACAAATCAAGTTATACTTTCAGATACTGCTTATGCAGCACAGAACAAAGCTCTGTCTATGTCTAAACAAGTTATCCTCCTTATCAGAAGCAGTACAGATTCATTAACACAATGATCCTCTGGGGAAAATTTACCCTGGTTCTTAGCACACCCCAGAATAATGTAACTATGCTGCTTCCTGCACCCTAGCTGTCTTGAATCTCTTTACATTCACAGTCTTGTAAACTGCAGCTGTATTTAGTCCAATGTGAGCTAGTGAGCCCTATAACAAAGTAACGGGGTGGAGTTCTCTGGCCTGTTGATAGAATATAAGAGTCGATGACATACTGAATCAAGAAAAGCAGGGCTGGAAGGGACTTCAGGAGGTCTAATCCAACCCCTTGCTCAAGGCAGAGTAGTTCAGATTAAATCAGAAGTAATGGTTGCCTCTAGCACTTAAATTATGAACCTCTGAAAAATGGATGCTACCAGGAATTGCTCTCTGAATATATAAAGAATAAAATAAAAAGTTGAATCTTTTGAAAAATCAGGTCCTAGCTTTCTCAGCTAAGCACCCAAAAGTATTAATGATTTTGTCCTTCATCTATATTCTTCCATCTCTCCTTTACAAAATGAGGATAATACCACCATCTTCCCTCACAGGGGTATTGAGGAGATAAATTCATGTATCTGTTTTAAAGACTAAAGAACCAAAAGAGCACCTTTCACTCTTACTTAGCATAGGGTTTCAATACCATATTTTCTTGCATATAGCCTTCTGGAATATAATACACAGCTTGTAGTTAAAAGGCAAAATGAAAAATAAATGATTATTCCACAGTTATGGTTTCATAGAACCGGGCACAGAGCCTTTCCTGCTTAACTAAAGCTAAAACCCTTGCTTTTGCTGAGATTGGTCTCTGTGGGTAGATCTACTATTTTGAAAAAAGCTAGCATCTCCAAGGCTGCGAAATAGGAGGAGAGAGACCAGAAGCAGCTAGCAGACAGCAACATTGTGCTAAGGAAAATTAGCTAGATTTGTGGAACATAAAGGATATTATGTCAACAATCAAGAGAGACGATCATTAACACCTCTGGAGTAAAGAACATTGAACGATTACATCAACACATTCAGCTGCATAAAAGGTAATGGAAAAGTTGCTATGCTATGAAGAAGGAATCAAAGCAGAGTACTTCTCTCCTGGTCAAAAAATCAGCTTCCCCACTTTTGGGGGGTGGATTTCAGGGATAGGAGGAGTGTGGGTAGGAAGCTGTGTTGTGTGAGAGAACATATGGTATGCAGTAAGGCAGGCCTGGGGCACAACAGGAAAGATAATATTAAACAACCATCCACTGAATGAGGCAGGGAAGAAATAATATGAGCTTGTAATTAAATATTATCCTAACATATATACTAAAAAGGGCTAAATTAAAGGTTTACAGACAGCTTTACACTGTGGCTTTTCCTGACATCTGAGCTCTTGACTTCCAACCTTAATAGTGTTCTTTTATTTATTTTTTCTTTAAATATGACATTTCTTTTTAATGGGACACAATGTCCTACAGTGAATTCCTGTTTTAATATAATACTTCTACAACACTTCAGTTCTAGAGATTTTTCTACCCAGAGTGCTGTAGATCACAGAATTTAAGAGGAGAGGTCAAGGAGATAGAATTGAGTGCTTTTCACTACATCTCTTGTTAACTTGATTTCTATCTTGTACTGCAAAAAAGATCCAAATTGCAAGGATGCAGTAAAAAACTCTGACATGTTTTGAATAAGCATTACTCAGAATGGTAGCTAATTATTTGTGGCAGAGTTCTCTTGTGCTTTATTAAAAAAGGAAATTGTTAGATATAGCATAAGGGTTTTTTTGGGAGGGAGAATTTGGAAGGCTATACAAATTACAGGAAACTGTATAGCTGTTTTATTCAAAATATGGGAAAGGTTTATTAATAGATTTATATTCCCCTTTCTCCCCAAACTAATCAAATCCAAAGTTGCTGAAATGAGTGAGGATTTACAGATAGCTAAAATTTCTAATACCCTAAAAGATAGTGACAGAGAACAGAGTAAGATTAATGCAAAGGCAGTTCATATTTGCCAGAGGAAATTGTGAGGTCTGCTAGTCTTGAGTGATAGCTGTGCTTCATTGCTGTGGTGCATTAGTGCCAAATTAAAGGAGGAAGCCACAAGCGGAATTGATTCCTACCTGCTACTTGAATGCCTAAGGGCCAAATTCACCAAAGTATTTAGACTCCTAACTCTTAGGCATCTAAGTTACCTTTGAAATTAATGATAAATTCTAAATTTTAAATATCAGAATTGAACCCTGGAAGTATTGAAATCCCTGAGTCATGTCAATTTTCTGCCAGTAAACTCTAAGATTTTGAATGCTGGGCATGTATAAGCACTAACAGCAAAGAGCAGCTTGATGTCTGGCAGACCCAGTATCCTAGGGATTCTCCCACTTGTCTAACACTGCAAGGCCTGATCTAATAGGTAAATCTTGAGCATGCCTCATGTAAATCCTGAGAGGGATTTGGAGGGAAGGTAAGAGGAAGACGGCGCCTCTCTTTAAAGCCCATAGGCATAGTGCTCAGGTGACAAAGCACTCTGGTTACAAAACTCACCTGAGATATACAAGACCAACGTGCAAATTCTCTCTCAATCTAATCAGATTTGAACTTGGGTCTCAGAGTGCTACAGTATATTTTAGGTTGCATCTCTCCCAATATCTCCCACTGAACCTAGCCACTCTGTATAACATACTTAAATTTATTGAGCAAGGACTAATTCTGTATCCCGGGTGAATGCCCTAGCCCTTGGGCAGCAGAATCACATTCTCCCTCTGAAACTGAATATTTAGTTAGTTATGCCACGTGAAAACCTCTAAATAGGAAACAGTGAAACCACTTCCCTAGCACAATGGTTAGGGAACAGTCTTGAGTTGGTAGACCGGAGAAGAAGACTAGCTGGGCTTAGACACTTAGCCCCAAGAGGAGGTTCCTAGTGACAAAGGCCTAATAGAAGTTATGCACATAACTGAGTATTTGAGTTCAGGTTAAGCTAGTTAGCTTAGGCAATTCCAGATTGTAAGCTAAATTTTTATAGAAATTGGGTTGAATAAAATGTACAATGCCAGGCTAATGCATTTTACATTTTCCAGACTAGAACTGAGACATTGTCAGCAGATAGGACTGCGATTCTCACAACAGACAACAAAATGCTTTAATACCTTTATCGGTGCCAGAAAGTGGTCAGCACAATTATAGGAAAACAAAGGAAGGAAAAATGTGCAGAAAACCACAGTACTTATATTAGCATTCCTTACAAAACAGTTGGTGGAATACCTGAGGCAGGTAACGTAGAGCAATGGTCACCATCAGTAACCTAGCACCATCTTAGTACCTGCTTCTTGCAGATGGCAGGTTGCCCTACTTAGGGTCTTGTTATAAGTTGCATTTTCAGCTGTTGAAGTTGATGGCTGTTAGTGCTAGTTTGAGTTTGGAGCGGTCACACCTTAAGATAAAAATGTTCTCCAGTTGCCCCACACCTGGACAGCTGTGACTTGCCACTACAGGGCTGGCAAGCAGGGACCTGACTAGGAGTTACAGCTATGAGTTGCAACTACAGGCTTCTATCTCTGCTCTAAGGGGGAGAGGGCACAAGAGAGATGGGTTGGGAGGGCAGGAACATGATGCTGAGAGGTGGAGAGTTAATGGGATGGGATAGGTAATGACATGGGAGGTGGAAAGGAAATGGATGGGAAGGGTGGTGAAACAAAGCAAGTCCGTCACTGAAGGATAAAAGAAAAAGCAAAAAAAATTAAAAAGAAATAAAGAAGTAGTAAACTAAGGAAGGTCTTATGTTTTAATAAATTGGGATTTGGGACTGGGGTGTGTCAGGGGTGCTGGTCATGGTTCCCAGAGTGGCTGGAAGTGACAGAAAGTGCTTTTGAGGGACCTACTGCCCCTGCCCTGGGAAGAAAGCCCCAGCTCATGGGGACTCATCGGCTCCCCCTACCTTATTCCTCTCCTACTCCTGCTAAACTCCACTCTTGGACTTGTCTGTACTCTGCAACCTGGCTAGATGGCATGTGTTCTGCAAGCTGTTTGTATGGGGTTGCACCCTGGGTGGTCATACCCTTGGAGGCAGGAGGAGGAGGAGTTGGCTTGATGTCAGAACCAACCTTTGGGCTGCATTGTTAGGAGATAGAAAGTTTGTGTCTACACCAGTCTTGTCCAACATATGGCCCGTGGGCCACCATGCAGTCCGCCAAGCCATTTTCTCTGGGATGAGGTCCCTCGCTCGGGACAGGCGAGGAGTCATGGCACCTGCTCCACGCTGCACAGTGGCAGGGCAGTGGCGAGGTAAGGCAGGAAGGGCCGGCCTGTGGGCCCCAGCTGGCAGCAAGGGGCTGGGCGCATCACGTGACCGGGTCCCACTGCTGCCGCCCTGAGGGCTGCGTGGCACAGGGCTGACCCAGCCACACCTGACTGGTTGAGCTAGGCAGTGCCTGCGACTTCTACTCTGGCTCTGCCTCTTGCCCCTGGTGTGCGGCCAGGGGAGCTGCAGCATGGCTTGTGCCCTGCCCGCATGTGTAGGGGACAGAGGCACTGGGTAAGCCACCGCACAGAGCTGGGGGCACCCCGGGGCCAGGCCAGGGCTGTGGGGTAGACAGTTGCCAGAGCCAGGCTGGGCAGGAGGCAGGAGAAGCCAGGTCCAGAGGCGCTTTACGCAGGGGGTGGCGCAGCATTACCTGGCTCCCAGCTGCAGAAGGGACATCTGGCACTGGCATCAGTATGTGGGGCAGCGGCTGTGGTACCTGCTGCCATTGCTGGAGAAGAGCCAGGGGGAAAAGCCTAGCACTGCACAGCATGGGCAGGACCTGCTGCCGCTTCATCCGGCAGCCTCGCCTCAGCCCAGGGCAGGGCCTGGCTGCTGCAGGTGGGGCCAGGGGCCCTGGGACTGCCGCACTCCTATCCTGCCCTGCCCTGCCCTGCCCTGCCACGCTGGCTGTTCCCAGTCCTGGCCACTTCTTGCAGCCATGAAGCCAAAAGCACCATGTGCCTCTGAAAGGCCCAGACAGCTGGGCTCTGGGTAACAGCCCCCAGCTCCAGGGCCTGCCAGCTGCCACTGGTCAAGGGCCGCTAGAGCCAGGCTTGTATCCAGGAAGAGAAAACTCAACCCCTCCAGCTGCACCCAAGCAGACAGCTCTGCTCACACAGGGCTGTGGGACGCCCTGCACCAACTTGACTGCCTTGCAGCTGCACTCCCAGCCCAGAGCTACCAAACATCGTGGGTGGAGGCCATCTGTCTCCCAGCCTGTATGGGCACAGCCAAGGGGGCACAGGGGCCAAAAAAGTAAAAAATAAAAATTAATAAAAGGTTGCATGAGAGAGGGCTCAGCTGGAGGAGGCTAAAGAACAATGCAGGGAACCCAGGGGCATCCCTGACCTTTCGCCTCCCTCTTCAAGGCTGTGTCCACAGCCACCAGGACAGCAGAATGGGCACCCTTCTGTCTCAGATGTCATGTGTGGTACGGGCGAGAGGTCTCAGCCACCTCCACCTTCTGTGGCACGTGAAACACATTAATGGAATATGAACTGGATAACACATCAGAGATAAACCACCCAGGGCTTTAAGCTGCTTAAAGTGTGCTTTAAAATAGTTTCAGGTGTTAATGTATGAACAATCCAGGGGTTAAGAGCTCCAGGAGTCGCCTAAAATTAATGTGCAACAAGGTCCTTACTCTCAACTATACTAACACCTACTCGGCATTTACATTTATAAAATACTTTTTTCTAAATCTGGACTTCTATGCCCCAATAGGGTCCCCAGTTGAGACAGGCAAACTGACCCTTTAACCATACTTTCACTTGCATTAGGTGTTACTATGGTTATATCTTTGCTAATTGTGGCTTATCCTGATGACAGATAGGTGCTTTTATTTCTTAATACATGCCCACAAAAGGTCCATGACTTACGGTTGAAGTTATTGTCCCATACTCATCTGCTTAACGTGCTTATTTATTGTTTCTAACTCAATCTTACTATATGAAGGACACTTGCTTGTCATCCGCATATGGAAAATTATATTTGTCCTATTTATGCCAACAGGTCTGTAGGTCTTTCTTTGCAATGGTGGCTCTACCTTTAAGCACTGCCCAGGCTAATGAATAGGCTACAATACACAAATCTTTGTGAATCTCACCCTTAGGCAATTAACCTCCCATTTCAGTAATGTTATGCATGGCTGATTTAAAGATAGGCATGTACACCCATGTTAAGAAAGCAATTTTGAAAAACAAGGAGTATGCATCACCTAAGCAAATATTGATAGAAATTTGCAGCAGCAACCATTCCTAGATGTCAAGAAATGGGAAGGATGAAAAATGGTCTGTGTTAGGATCCTGCTTCTCTTTCAGAGTTAGGAATTGTAAGGCTGAAGATGTAGTTGAACTTTAGGTGACCCTGTGGCGGCAGGCTCAGGAAAGCAGCATGCCCTGTGGAAATATTAGGCAATGCGTGAAGAAATCTAGTGTGACGTGTGGAAAATACCTCGGTGCCATGTGGAAGCTACCTATATGAGTGCCGTGCACAAGTGCAAGTGTGGGGTACAGAGGGAGTATAAAGGAATGTCATATATCTTGACTTCAAAAAAGCCTGCGATCTGGTATCCCATGATCACCTCTTGGTGAAACTGGCCAATCGTGCCAATCTACCATGATCCGCTGGCTGGGAAACTGGCTCCGTGGTCAGACCCAGAGGGTAGTAATTGATGGAAGTCACTCATCGTGGTGCCCTGTGACCAGTGGGGTCCCCTAAGACTCTGTCCTTGGACCCATATTGTTTAACATCTTCATTAATGATGTGGACATTGGAGTCAGGAGCGGACTGGCCAAGTCCACCAATGACACCAAACTTTGGGGCAAAGCATCCACACCAGAAGACAGCCAGGTGATCCAGGCTGACATGGACAGGCTCAGCAAATGGGTGGACGAGAACCTGATGGTGTTTAACACTGAAAAATGCAAGGTTCTCTACCTTGGGGAAAAAAAACAGCACCATCCTTATAGGCTTGGCAGTGCTACGCTGGCTAGCACTACGGAAGAAAGAGACTTGGAACTTAAGAGACCACAAGATGAACATGAGCCTGCAATGCGATGCTGCGGCTCGTAAAGCAACCAAAACGTTGGCTTGCTTCCATAGATGCTTCTCAAGCGAATCCCAGGATGTCCTTCTCCCCCTGTACTCGGCCTTGGTGAGGCTGCAGCTAGAGTATTGCGTTCAGTTTTGGACTCCACAATCAAAAAGGATGTGGAGAAGCTAGAGAGAGTCCAGAGAAGAGCCACATCCATGATCAGAGGTCAGGAAAGCAGACCTTACGGTGACAGGCTGAGAGCCATGGGGCTCTGGAAAAGTGCAGGCTCAGGGATGATCTGATGGCCACCTATAAGTTTATCAGAGGTGACCACCAGTACCTGGGGGCCCAAGGGATGATGAGGTCAAACGGTCATAAACTACTACAAGACCTTTTCAGGCTGGACGTAAGGAAGAATTTCTTTACTGTCCCCCCACAAGGCCTGGAACAGCCTGCCATCGGAGGTGGTTCAAGGACCTACATCAAGAGCAAAATGGATGCTTATCTTGACCCCAGCTGACTTCCTGTCCTTTGGGCGAGAGGCTGGACTCAATGATCTTCCAAGGCCCCTTCCAAACCTAATGTCTAGGAAATCTAGGAAATCTAGGAAATATCCCCCTCACAGTGAGTGTTCGACTGGGATGTGCTTGGTTGAACTTGGCATTGCTTGGGAGCTGGTTGTGAGAAAAGTGAATCTGGAGTGCCTGGGAGGTGGTAGATCAAGTGGATCTTGATTGGCAGTGCTTGGGAAGTTGATTTGAGTGGAGTTATGCCTGAGAGGTGGAGCCTGTGAGGCAGAGAAACAAAAGGATACTTACCTGAAGCCAAACTCTCCCAGCACTGATACACAATAGACCGACAACATTACTAGCTCACATCCATACTACAGAGAGGAAAACTGCAGGGTCATTCTGGTTTATCTGGGCCTACCTTCCCCCAGCAGCATGACCCCACAGTCCCTATAGGTAAATATCACCTCACCATCCCTGAGTTTGTCTGTATATACCCATGTGTTACATAGTGTTGTAAATAGTAGGTAACTCAACTGTGTGTGTTACACACATACACACACGCATATACAGTATAGTGTTCTTTTAGGATAAGATATTGATGCTTTATAGTAACTGGTTGTTAGATATTAAATATACTGTTTAATTAATTTATTCTTAAATTGTGTCTGCAGTCCCTCATTTAGGAAGCGTCCGGATATCTGGTTGACAAATGCCAGAGCTTGGGTCCACTCTCTAGCTTTTCCCTGCCCATCACTCATGGGGTGGCTAACATTGGATTAAAAGTTAAATTGATTTTGACCCTTGACAGAAGCACTTATGCAGTTTCCTGAAGTCCTGATCTGTGCACTGCTGATAGGTTGGGATTCAGTGGCATAAAGCCCTGAAAGGAGTGCATAAACTTATTCATACTGAATTAGGCATAATGAACTTGCTGAACCCATGTAATTGTCTGCATTGTTTGCATGCCAGCATCATTAAAAGTGGGAATGAACCTCTGCCATGAATTCACCCTTTTTCCCTGCTGAGGACTGTGGAAAGTATTTTTATAAGCTCCTTTGTTGCTGCATTTCGCTAGTTCAGCAAAATGCATTTTGCCTTGATAATTTTATTACACACCGTTAAGACTCCCTTATCCTAATTTAAAAATGAAGTAAGATATATGTCCCACAAAAGTCAATTGCCTGTACAGAATCAAAAGAAAGGGAGCCCATCCAACAAACATGATAGTTCCCTTCTAACATAAGGGCAATAAAGTACTTTACATATTCGTACATTGCTAAGTTGGCCAAACATAGAACTTCTGGCAAAAGCATAGCTGGACATAAGATAAGAGCCTCCCACAGTTAGACACACTTATCCCCAAAATCAGCCTATAATACCCCCAGAACACTCAAAGCACAGAAACTGCCTTAAGAAAAAAAAACACTTCCTAGAACAGGAAGAACCCACACAAGCACCTATAGACAAATCTACTGAAAAACTGAGGCCAAAGAAACTTCTGAGATTGTAGGAAATGTTATGGCTATAATATGGAATGGCCAGAAAAGTGTTGCCAGATTGCACCTATAAAAACAGGCCAGTAAGATGGCTTATGTAAGCAATCATCTAATCATTGAAGTCTAAAATGACCTAACCTTACTTTATGCACAATCACACATGTCAGTCAAAATGGCAGATGTTACAGGCATGCACTAGAGTCAGTATACCAGTGCTGAGATATGGGCTGCCCTAGGCATTCAGCACAGCAAACATGTAAGACTTCACAAGACAGCATAACTATTTAGTGAGACCAGTACTGTCTTGCATGCAACACGAACACAACTGCACTGAAAACAGTAGTTATTAGACTGCATGAGCACCCTCTGGAATCCAACATTACTCATTCTCTCCCTCAGAATAATAGTAAGCCAGTTTGGATCAAATTGATACATAAAAAGTTTCCCTATGAAGCCTTCCACCCAATCGTTTACATAATTTATGTTATTTCCCCCCATAAACTTTGTGATGCTCTGCAAAGTCTGTGTGTTAAAAGCTTTTAACGTCCCTGATTTCAGCTGTGGGGATAAAAGGACAAGCCAAAAAAGATGGCAGAAATGTTGTGGCTGCACACTGCTCACAAGAAATAATTAAAATGGCAAGAGGACCACTGATGGTGGGTCAGGGGACTGGCTTTATCAACATTTAATGACCATTGTCTGCTTGTTTCATTGCAAATTATAGAGCAATTGTTTTGCTGGTCTGGGTATTCATCTAGTGTAAACTAAGTCTTTCTTCTATCTGGAGAACATATTGTTTATGGTCTCATATCCTTTAACAATTAACATTCATTTCATTGCCTTCTAAGAAAACCCTCCTGACATGGGCGACTGGTGACTTCTGAGGCAGAGGGAGCACTTGCTCCCCCGGTGGACAGTCAGCGACTGGGGGTCCCCCTGTGGCCTATCCCACCAACCCACAACTGGCTGCAGAGCACCGCTGGCACTTCTGGCCATGGGGAGACCACTTCTCCTGGCACACTCCCTGGACAGTGCTCTCAGGGTGGGCACCAGCACTCTCGCCTACCACCATCCCCGCCCAGGACAGCTGCTGACAGGGGGTGCACCAGTGCTCTCAGAGGGTGTATGTATCGCCACTGCCTCCTGATGTCCTCCTCCTACATGTTACCACTGCCTCCTGATATCACCATATTCAGGAATCTTTGGAAGTACAAGAATTCAACAATATTTGCAAAATACATTGATGTTGAAGACAGCTAAAAAAGTACTATTATATTGTAGCATATGTTTTACTATGGTTCACTTAGGTACAGCATAAAAATATAGGAGAGAATTAATGTAAGTTAGAAACTAATAATCCTAAGTTGGTCAAACCAAGCCCAGAGTTCTTTTCTCTCTGCCTAATGACAGTTTAAGACAGGGGCAGGCAATTATTTCAGGCAGAGGGCCACTTAAGTTTTGGTGAGTGTCGGGAGCTGCATATGTAGCCCTTCCCCTTGACAGTTGCCCCACCCCCTGGCTGCCACATTGGGACCAGAAGTATGTTCAGGTGTATGCATATGTCAGTGGGGGTTGTGGGGGAAGGGTGCAGGTGTATGGGGAGTGAGGGAGGGTGGCGGGTGCAGGACCCACCCTTACACTCCCCCCAGACAGGCAGACAGGGATAGATGCAGCTCATGCTGCACTGGCAACAAGGACTGCACACCTGCGTAGCCTGTCCAGCTGCTTCTATCGCAGGGGCTCTGCACCTGCAACTCTGCACTTGCAGTGGAGAAGCCCCATGCTGGACTCCATGGGGAAGGTGGGGCGGGGCTCCCTCCACTCCCAGTGGAGTGTGAGGACCTGTGCAGCAGGAAGCAGGGGAGGCAGCAGGCCCCAGTGTGGGACCTCCTCCACTGCAAATGCTGGAGCTGTAGGCATGCGGCGTGGAACCCTGGATAGGGCAGGCTCTGCTCCCTCCTCCCACCCAGCGCTGGCCAGAGCCATACCCCACTGGGTACCTATGCTGGGAACAAGTGCCCTGACTTTCCTTCCTGCTGTTGCTGCCAGCAGTGGGGGCTGCATGTCATGGGGGGAATGTGGGGACTGTTCCTACACCTCCATCCTCATCCCCCCCATCTTCACACCAACACCCTGCCCAGCTGAGCTCTGCTCCTCAACTGCCCCTCTGGGTGCAGGCTCCATGCTGCACTCCTGCTTCCGCCCAGCTGCAACTCCATTGCCTGCCCCTATCTGCTGCCTTGAGCAAGCAGGTTCTAACTGCAGCAGGAGCCCCACCTGGAAGCTGCTGCCTGGGCACAGCCGTTCTGCACAAGAGGGTGGGAGCGAGGCCCAATAGGGTATGTTGGGAGGTTGTACATGTGGGCGCCTTGCTCCCAACCTTGTGGGCAGAAAGGCTGGGTGGGGTGCAATTCATCGGAGGATATCACAGGCCAGATAAAAGTGCCTGGCAGGCCAGATGCAGCCCGTGGGCCGTATTTTGCACACCCTGGTTTAGGATGCTGCGAACTCAGCAAGTAGAAAACTCTCTCTCTTCGGATCTAGTACTTGTCCTTCAAAAAATACATAGATACATTCAAAGTGGCAGAGCCTCAGTTGAACAACTGCTAGCATTGGTTCAAGTATGACAATCGTTCTTGTAAAAGGCTTAGTATATCACATCATACAGTACTGTAAACTTTCAGCAGCAGGTCGCTGTGGTGTAAGGAACACTATGACTTCTTATACTGGGAAAACATTCTAAGAGTGAAATTAAAGATTCTTTTTTTTTGATAGATCCAATATTTACCTAAGAGTAGAGACATCTTTGAACTGGCAATGCTACAGCCTTCCCAAGATCAACATAGGCTGGATGAGAAAGGAATAGGATCTCCATGACTGAAAACCTTGTGGCCCTGTATCCCCACACACCATGTCAGCAAGAAAATCTCTATACTTACAGTTCCCAATACAAAATGGTTAGAGCATATGAGTACTGTGGATTACGGATCACTAGATTTCATCTACTGTGCTTTTGTAATGTTTAAATTATCACATTTACCTACAAAACTTAAATTCATCTCATGTGCATATACATGATGTTAATGTAAGTGATGAAAAATTATTGACACATATCTGGAGACAGAATGATCCTTAACTGTGTGTGTTCTGTGGATTAAACAAAGGAAGATATTCAAACAGCATCAGCTTTCATTTCTTAGTTTAATATTCTACGGTTTTACACTATTTAATCAATCTTTATATTAACGCCAGCAAATACTGAATACGCTTCAAGTAAGTGCCAATTCTGTCACGCACATGACAGAAGGATATGGAATTCTCTCTCAAGTATTGCAAGAATGATTTTTCCAAACTCAGCTTGCATCTGGATCTTGAATAACGAGGAGAGGTGCATGACAGGTAACGTGGCTTTTGTGGCTATCACTTGAGCGGCTTTCAGAGGTATCTGTCCACTTTCAACACTTCATATAAAAATAATCTAAAATGAGCATGGGCTGCTTTCCTAAAAGGATTAACCATAATAATTGTTTTTACAGTGGAGCATGTGTTTGTATCAATTCAGTAAAGTATGTTACTATTACTTAGTGAGGGAGACAACATCCAATTCATCAGCTTTACCAGAGTCTTTCTGCTCATGTATGGCTAGAATGTTGTCCTCTTCTACATGCAATTTTGTGCACTATAATGGTTTGGTTTTCCAAACATGTTCTCTTTCCCTGGGTTGGTGGGAGACATATTCTGGCCACATTAAATCTCTGCAGTCCTTGTTATTTGCTCATCGCTGTCTTGTCATCTTTGGAGAACATTTAAATTAATTAACTTTTTTTCTTGCAGGTGACCTCAATCTATAGCTGATATTTTTGCTCCCAATTACAACTGCTGTAAATGGAGTTGAACAGATCTAAGTGAACAGAAAATCAGCACTTGTCTTTATCTAGTATATTCACTATCAACACAAGAAATGTAATTTTTACCCTGATCACTTACTTACTGATTTTCAAAATGAATTCTCTTTTTGAGCTCAAACTGCAACCTTTAATTTGCCAAATTCATTTCCCAAGTGCTTTGGAGGTATTTTATTTAGTAGGCAAATTTTAAAGCAAAATAGGTAAAGTCTATATCATCAAGGACATTTCCTAATCTTAAACTTCAATTGAAGAGAAAGATTTTGTTCAATATTTTCAGCTTACAAATATTAAAGAAGAATAAAATACTTTTCTATCCTAAAAAGACTGTTAATGAGCATGTCTACACAAGATACGTTAATGAGAGTTAGCCTAATTTAATACACATTACAGGCATGTGTCTGCAAGTATCAAATTAGTCACAATTTGTAAATGTACAGTAACGTACATGTAGATGCAGCCTGGCACTAACTTTAGGGTCAGGTCTACCCAGCCACTACAGGGCCGGCCTGAGAGCTGGGTTGCTCTCTGGCAATCTGTACCTGTGGGCTATAAAAGCCTGAGGCCATTTGGTGCCCTGAGGCACACATACCAGGAGCCTGGACAAGAGTGCATCTGCTCGCTCCCCCACGAATCTGCCACCAGCTTCCTCACATCTGGTGGCGGGGCACCGCACAGGGCGATTTGTCCCAGGTCCCACATCCTGCTCATGTCATCTCAGTGTGCAGGAACCCAGCAGATCCTGTGTGTCACCCCAGACAGGCCACAGGCCTTCTCTGCCTGGCCTGCCCCTG
>NW_017728948.1:32041614-32043723 GCF_001723895.1 Crocodylus porosus
CCCGACAGAGCTCCTTGGCCACAGATGATTGTTGCAAAGTGTTGCAGCTTTCAGCTAAGGCCATCTGAAAACACTCTCATGCTCACCTGCTCAGACAAGTCATAAGAATACATCCCATCCAGTCAGAGAGCATCAATGTACCAGGTGTCCATTAAGCAGGACACTTTTTAAATATTATTACACCTTGCTTGTTTTAAACATTGTCATCAATGTCTTGGATGCAAAAAGAGAGAGCTTACTGATCCATGTGGAGATGATACAAAAACTGTGTGAGGTTGGAAACACTTCATAGGAGAGAAAAATCAAACAAATCTTGCGGCGGGGGGGAGAATCAAGAATGGGATTACAAACAATAACATTAAATTCAAAAGATAAAGGTAAAATGCAATACACAGGAAAGAAAAAAGAAAAGCAAACATACAAATACAGAATGCTGGATAACTGGCTTTGCAGTTGTATCAAAATGATCTGGGGGTTTGGCACATTACAGTCAGAACATGACAGAGCAGTGTAATGCTGTCACAAAAAAGTAAATGCAATTCTGGTTTGTATTAGTGGGAATATTGTATGCAAGACATAGGAGGTGAGAGTACCACCCTACTTGGTACTGCTCATGACTCAGCTAGAGGAATGAGTCCAACTTTGGAGAGGGTCCAGGGGCAAGTAATGAAGATTTAAAAAATGGAAAGGACACCGTATGGGGAAAGGCTGAAGAAACATGCTTAGGTTAAAGAAAGGAAAATTAAAAGTGGGGTTGGGAAGTGGGGGCACAACACAGTTTGCAAATATTTGAAAGACTCATAATGAAGGAAAAGAGACATTGTGTTTGCTTGCCAAGGACAACAGGGCATGCAACAATGAGTTTAAACTGCAGCAAAATAGACTGAAAACACATTTCAGGAAAAATCTTCTCAATTGCAAGAAAAGTAGAACAATGGAACAAGCTGTCTATGGAAGTTGTGGAATCCTCTTGGAGGTTTTCAAGAAGAGGTTAGCAAAGAAACATGTCTGAGACAGTTTAGGATGCCTGCATTTGTGCAGAGATTTCAACTAGAAGACCTCTGTGGGCCCTTCCAAACTTGATTCAACAGCAACCATCTGTTAGACAACTAACAGATCCTGTGTCCATCACAAAAAATATTCAGTTAATTATCTCAAAAAGACAACAAGCCACACTTGGGAATAAGCCACCTACTTCCAACAGCCTTGCCAGATTCTGATTTAAGACCAGAAAGGGCTATTAGATCATCCCGACAGAATAATACACTAGGCTTCGTTAGAACCTTACGGTTTACCTCACCGCTGAAACATTGCATCATTCACTTATAAACTTCAATACGAAAAATGACTGTCCTGTGGTTTGCCAGCAATCAGTGGTATGCCCAGGCCTTTTTTTTTTTTAAACTGTAACATCGGCTGTTGCATAAACAAGCAAGCAAAATGTATTATTTAAACTAGCAACTCTTCTCAATAAGCTTGATCAAAAGATTCTCAATTGGTTAGATCAAAGGGATGTAACAAATATCTGGAGTCATTTCATTTGGTATATCTGAATTGATTGTTCAGTGATTAACAGTAAATTATTTAAGTTTTGTAATTTAAATACCATGTTAAAATCCAAGAGGGAAAAAGATTATATAGTTAAACATAAGAATTATAATTAATTAGTCCCAATACTCTTTTTACATCATCTCTGAGCTGTGGGGCAAAAAATGTTATTTGGGAACATTTAAATACTGTCACTAATTAGACTGTTATACCCATTTTATGATCATATACAGGAATTTAATTAATCTTTAATTTACTACAGAATCATTTTAATCATCTTCTGTGTCTTTAGTTTAAAAAGGTAGATAATAGGGTCAATATAGGAGTGCATTAGCTAAGATGTAAGATTCACATTCAAAGTTCTAAGGCCCAAGTCATACCATCCATGTCAAGCCTACAGAAACCATTGCTACAGGTGAGAGAACTCTATCATGTTTTCTCCACTTCATAGTTTCATAGTTTCTAGGGTTGGAAGGGACCTGAGCAGATCATCGAGTCTGACCCCCTGCCATGGCAGGAAAGAGTACTGGGGTCAAACGACCCCAGCAAGGTGTTCATCTA
>NW_017728948.1:32044388-32085251 GCF_001723895.1 Crocodylus porosus
GAACCCCACTGCCCACATCCTTCCAGGTTGAGAAGGACCCATCCACTACCACCCTCTGGGTGCGGCCCTCCAGCCAGTTGGCGAACCTTCATTTTACTGACATATCTCCTTCCCACACATGCAACAGAGGATAAAGTGTAATCTACTGAAATCACTGGGAATTCACTGTGAACACAAAGAGATTGTCCAGAGGTCCAAGTCCTTTATGTTGGTATCTTACACCACCACTAGAAGCACATGGCAGATCCATGATAGCAAGTCCTTTGCTCACTGCCTGGCTTCCATGTACATATTCAAAAGGATTTAGATACACAAGTAGCAGGTACAATGAGCTAATAATAAGGTGAACATATACCCTGATTTAGCTGGAACAGTCCTGGATTCCAGAGACTGTTTGCTGAAAATTATAATGAGCATCCTGGAAATGTAGTCTGGCTGGGAGTGTGGGGTATAGTCTGGCCGGGAGTTGGAGCGGTGCAATGTGCCTTACAGTGTCTGCCTCCCCTGGTACACTACCCTGCCTCCACCAGCTTGCAACAGTGCTGGGGGAGACAAAGGGAGAAGAAGACTGTGTCCCAGATGATCCAGATTTCCTTATGGTCAGCTAGCTAAGGGTGACTACTGCTAGTTTGAATATTTGCTATATGCAAGTCATAGAGAAAGCCTGCATCAGCAAAAGACTAAAGTTACGGGATATGATCAAGTTAGTTTTTGGAAAAGCTGATGAAAGATAAAAAACTTGTTAACTGTTTTAAACAATGTGCAAAGTGTAGATATCCTTCTCTCTCATCCCATATGTTAGTGACCTAGCATGCATGGCTAGGAAAGCACAAATGTGCAAAAAGATCCTGGGAAGAATAAAAGAATAATAATAATAAAAATGTTGGTTTATTCATACAGAGATTAACATTAAAGCCCTGACTCTCTAAAGGTTTTTGTAGGTCTTTAAGCATGTTGGTAATGCCACTGATATCAAGAGTATTACTTGTAGGATGAACATAAAGCATGAGTTCATATTTACACCATTGGCTCACTGTGGTATGCCAGGTATTACAACTATTTCAATATTTAAAATATGTAGGTACAAAAGGGTATATTATGCATCAGTGGGTGAATCTATAGGCATGCCTTACTACAGTTGACTAATTAGCTCTGCAGTAAAGTGTCAGAGTCTACACTTGCACTGGTATTAGGGTGCAATATATTAATTAACTCTTCCATAAGATAGTACTGTCTGGGGCAATATTATCCTACCATGGAGTAGATACACGCATTGCAATGCACATGTATACTGTGACAGAGGCTGGTTGGGGCCCAAGGATGCTACAGTGCGGGGGATGCCTGCTGCCTAGCCCCACAATGTAACACCCTTGTACCCTAGCTAGCCCCTCTTCTGCTCAATACTGCCACCACCTGCAGCCCAGGGCTAACTCCTTAGGACCCCTGCTAGCCTAGGGCTGCCCCATTCTGGATCAAATGCTGCGGTCCTAGGCATGCATGTAAACACAGCACCAGCTCTAGCTCAAACTATGCTGGAATTTATTGCTCCAGCTTAGCTGCACATGTAGATGCACCCACTGTGTTGTAAATGCTGGCTTTCAAAAGTGCTACCTAGGAAGATGATTGGCAGTGCCATCATAACCTTGCCTAGAGAACACACTGAACCTTCATATTTCACTCTTGGTTGTGTTAATACTAGTGTAACTCTACTGACTTCAGAGTTTATACCAATTTACATTATGATAATGAAGAACTGACATGCACTATATACACAAGTATTCACCATCACATGGTTACAAACTTGTAGGAACATCTAATGATGAGAAGGTACTAGAGAGAGGCAAGGAACCAACTCGTGCAAGCAAGCACATAAGTTGTTCAGTGGCACTAACCTTTGAGTCCATTAGTACATGTTTAAAGACTGAAAACAAATCATGTGAAGTATGTAAACTTGCCTTGGACATTTTCTAAATAAGTATGAAGTTTCATTTTTTATAAGCCAGGTAACTATTTTTGTGTCTGATAACTATCCTGTATTTTTGGACAGTTGTGAATAGGAACAGCAAATTTTAAGTACCCCTATTAGGGCACACTTTTATAACTCTTAACTAAACTTCCCATGTCATTAATTACCAACTAAGGGATCAAAAGAAGTCTAATGAATTGTACATTAGATATTGTAGTGTGAACCATGGCTATTACTGTAACAGTTGTCATAAATGTATAGACTGGCTTTTATAAGAACTTACTAATGGAGCACTCTAAATTGTATAGGTAATATTAGCTGTCTACTTCATATCAATACTTGTTACACCTTTTAAAAAAATTAAAAGTATTCATATTTTTGAGTTTCCAAATATATGTCATATTGCTGTTAAAAATGTTCAACTAAATTTCCCTCAGAACAGAAGACATAGTAAAGCTATTAAAATTATATATTACTTTCTTGCTTTACTGGCAATTTTTCACCAATAGATTAAATAACCTTCTGGAGGGTTCTATATTTTTCAATGTAAGAATTTTAGGCAACATAACCTAAGAATAGTACCAACTACCCAGCATCATAACAGCTTCAGAAAATTATTTTGAAACTGAAATTTTAAGCAGACAGAGACACGCACCAGTTTGCAAACAGAGTAAAATAATGGCATCTGTTTTATCTGGCAAAACACAGAGAAATAGCTAAGACTATTTTGTGAAGACAGGAGAATGTTAGCATTCATTTTAAATAAAGCTTTCTTCTTACATAATATATTACTTAATTTCCATAGTAACCCTAAGGAGCATGAAACTAGCTTTTCAGAGAAAGAATTGATATAATGCACAAAAGGCAAACTATGATAGACTAAAACTATTCTAGAAAAGGAAATGGGGTATTCGCCAGTTATAGAGACAGAGAAACATTATATTTGCCATACATGCATTTTAGCAGTCGATTAATAAACCAATACTCAAATCTGCTGAAAGTCTCTTTCAGAGTTAGTTACACACTTTATTAAAACTCTCAAGTGTTAATGTATGTATCATAATTACTTAGTTACACCCTGACATTTGATACTTTTATTTATCAACATTAAGTTACTTATTAAAAAGTAATTATTGTGATAGTATTTCAGTTCTCTCCTGCTACTGCCTTTTCAGCTAACATATTAAAACAGTATCATTAATAACTTTAAAACTTAATTTAAAATCTACTTTTGCTGACCTGAAGAGTATCTCCTATCCCCAAAGGTTTTTAGCATATTTGGCTATTACAGCCTAATATTGCACTCAGTTCTGATTCCAATTGTGATGAAGGAAGGAGATAAATTAGACGTCATATTTAAAGTCCAGAAAGAAGAGCAGGTATGTTTTACTGTACCAGAATTAAATGCTATTATATAAGCCAGCCTATTTATCTCTGTCATCCAGCACAGCTATAAAAGAATGCTCATTACAGTGGAACAAGTATATTTTCCAAGCATTGTTTAGAACAACAGCACTATCTGCTGAACCCTTGTTTTTAAAAGCAAAACCTATTACAAATCCAATGTTATCATTTGGTCCTAATTAAAAAAAAATCACAGAAGCCAGTACTGATAGCAAGTTAACAATAATTTGTCTTTAAAATCCTTTAATATCAGAACATATTCACACATTTTTCTGATACTCTTGAGGGCTATCCTTTATAGATACCTTGCAATAGGATTTTAAATGTCATATTGACACTTGGCAGCTGACTTACAGTTCAAGATCAGCCAAACCCCTAATAACCCGGCAAAGAAAGTCAGTTCTTGCACTGTAATCTTCTTGCCCAGATAAAATGTAAGGTGAAAAATGTGAAAATCCCCTGCACATTGTACATGTGTATAATATCTAATGCAAAATACACTTATGACACCACACATGCAAATTCATGATTTTGATTAATGTGTGGACATGCTAAGAAAGGACTGTATCAAAACCAAAGCAGTACACATCATTATACTCAGTTGTCTAAATCATTCATAAATTGCATTTTTTATTTACATGCTTAACAGTATTACAGCACAAAGCAATATAATGAATACTTTAAACTTAGACAGTTACAACATCATCACACCGCATATCTTGACTATAAAAGAAAAACATTCATTACCTGTATGAAGAGAACCTGTGATTAGCCTGAGAAGGTACTGGGCAAATTTCAATATTTCCCGTTTACACCGCTTTCTACAGCCACTCATCTTAAGCAATAATGTATTCTTCTGAGATGAGCCAGAAGACTTTGCCAACAAAGAAAATAGTTTCTGACAGAAAACTTCTGTCCCAGTTTAAATCACAGACTGCCTTACAACTTGTCTTGTTAAAGCCAGACACGCTCCTTTGAATTTACCTCGGGTGCCTGCAAAAGAGATTCCTTAAATAGCTACTGGAGCTGAATACAAACGTAACTATAATAATGAACTGACAATAGGAAGCTGATCAGTATGGTCACTTAGTTCCTTCTGTGACAATACAGACACTATCTGATGATGAACACTTGTAGTACACTGGGTATGGCATAGCAGAGGTTCACTTACATAGCAGTCTCCTCTGTAGACACTGCAACCTCACAGACCATTCAGGCAGAGGCGGAGCTGGCATGCCCACTCTACACACAGAAATTTGTCCTCATCAATGAATCAGCATGCAAGTGTGTGAGTGATAGAGGGCAAGACACTGTGTTTCATTTCCATTTGACTAGGAAAAAGTAAAGCTGCTGAAAAGCAACAGAGTTATTACAAAATCTTCAAGTACTGGAAATCGTGAAGAAGAAAAGTATTAAATCATGCTGCTCAAGGTCAGGTATTTACTAAAACACTAGAACAATATACAATGCTCTTTGTATCTCACCTGCAGCAATGAAAACACATAAGAAGCTGGAAGCAGTACATTAATGCTTTAACATCTTGCATTGACAGCACAGTTGACCTAGATGTTAATGACCACACCCCATATAACGGTAGTAGACATCTCCTATTGCAGCAGGACTGTACACAAGGAGATGAAAGGAGGGGGCTTTGGTGTGGCTCTGGATGACCCTTGAATTGTGTTCTTTGGGGATTCATCTGCTTTTTAACCTTCAAACATGTGGTAGGGGCTTCAAGGTAGGCAGATGACATGGCCAGCAGATCTGCAGCACATGGATCAGCTAAGCAAAGCTTTTTGAAAGGTTTACAGTAACCATAAAAAGATTTTGCAGTCTTAAAGCCATACGACGTAGAAAACTCCATTCTCCACAGGCACTGAAGAACCAAAATGTTACTCTCTGGTGCACAGGTGGGAAGACAACTTCCCTTTTAGAAAGTGTAATTTTCAGATGATTTACAAAGAACTTTAACCATGACAGAAAAAAAAAGTATTGACAAACTAAAGGAATATTTTATTCATAGGAATAACTCCCAATACTAAGTAAACAGAAAAGTAGAGTCTCTAGATATTGCATTACATGGCAATGCAATATGTAATGCCTAATAAAGTTAAGAGGAGACAGGGAACCCATTAGGGAGAAGCTTAACAGAAGAAAATCACAGCCTAATTTAATTTTAATGACAGCATTAACCAATAAAACATTTTTGTGAAATGTCTTTAAAAAAAGTCATAAAATTCATAGGAACACATCCATAAACTCTCTTTATGAAGTTCTACATAGAGCAGGGAAATGTGTCATAGCATTTTTCAGGCATAGGCCATATCAATCAGTCATGAAAATAGCCTCATGGGGCTCAACCCCATAAGATATTACATACTCTTAGCTACATTGATTTCAATAAAAGCTGACGGTATTTCATATTAGAACCAGGCAAGTACTCTATTTTCCTTCTAACTAGATATACAATAATTATGAATAGGTGATCATACATCCCAGTTTGGCCAGGACAGTCCCAGATTTCCAAGGCCAGTCCCAGCCAGCCAGTGAACATGAAAACAAGTTTCCTGGGTGTGGGGCAGGGAGACAGAGCGGTGCGAGCTTTGAAATAGGAAGCCCTGGCAGACAGCAAAACTGCCCTAAAATAGGTTAGCTCAATTAGTAGAATGACCATTAAAGGGGGGAAATTGTTAACTCCTGTGAAGTAAAGAACAATGGGTCATTAGCACCCCCTTAAAAAAGAACACAAAACACAAAAACATTAATCGGTAAAAAATAGATCTTTTCCCCCCATAAAAATAGGTTTTCTAGGAGTTTCCTGGCCAGATCTATTTCTAATTTCTCAGTCAGAGTACTTACCCTAGCTAAGTTGGAAGTCATTCCCAATAATACTCCTATTCAATACAGTTGGCCAATTAGTATTTGGAATGAAGGCAGTCCAAAAGAATAAAACATATTTATGTGAGATTCTATTTTACCTGGAATTCTAACATTTAAAAACAGTTCTTCAATTTTGATTAAAAATTGCCACATTTTTAAGTGCTCTGAAAGTAAAAAAGAAAAAGAAGAAACCTTGCCCAGAAAACGGGATGTTCATTTTTTAATTAGCCACTCCCTCTCCATTAAAAAGTAACTGCAAAGGTTAATTTATTAGTATTATATCAAGTACATTGTTATAGTCTACCCAGTATGCAAGACAAAGACTTTGTTTTCCAATAATAACAATTTTTCTCTTTTCCAATTTATTTATCATGTAATGAAAATTCACATGGCTGTTTTCAATGGCAATAGCACAGAATAAAGGGTGAACACTTTGGCCAAATCAGTCAGTCTAATTTTTATATGATTTCAGTGGGATCAGGATGCATTAGGCGAGTACTTTCTAAAAACTCACCTAAGTCATCAACTACACTGCAGGGTAACTGCAATTATAGTAAAAACAAACTGATTCACAGACTACAACAGTTAAAGTTAATGATGAAAGCAGATTTGGAAGAAGGAAAAAACAAAAAAAAACTAAAGATGTCTTGTTACTGAAGTATGAAAAGTTTTGAGAATGCTAAAGGTTATTATTAAAGAAGAATTAGTATGATAATATTGATATTACAGAGGTATCCAGAGACCTAATCTTTAACCAGGTTTCTTCTGACATCCCCATTGCATAAATACACATATAAACATAGTCTCCGCTTCAAGTAATTTACAATCTATAGTCCACTGAACTCAAAGTCCATTGAAACCAATACGAATATTCCTACTAACATCAGTAGGATTTTAGTTAAGCCTTACGAGTTATGGGATTATAACTGGGTGCTTAAAAATCAGAAATTAAAATACTTGGATAAAGCAGAGAATGGAGGAAGGTGGAGGGGAGGAATACATGCAATCATTTCATATGCATATAATTATATACATGTAATCATATCATAATACTCACCTCAATAAGTCATCATTTTGGAAGGTGACCAGGGGTTCAGTACTCGGACCACTGCTTTTCAACATGTTCATCAATGATTTGGATTGCTTAATAAAAGCAAACTAGCAAAGTTCACTGACAACACCAAACTATGGGGGAGCATGGTCATGCTTGAAGACAGGCTGGAAATACAGCCCAACCCAGACACGTTCATGAGGTGGGCAGACCTCAACCTGATGTTGTTTAATACGGAGAAATGTAAAGTGCTTCTTCTGGGAAGAAATAATCCATAACACAATTACAGGTTTGGCAGTGCTACAGTTGTTAGCACGACATCTGAATGAGACCTGGGTGTCATGAAAGACAACAAAATGAACATGAACCACCTATGCCATGCCATAGCTGGCAGAGATAACCGAACACTGGCATGTATCTACCGAGGCATCTTGAGCAAGACTAAGCATGTCATCCTCCTGCTCAGCCTTGGCAAGACCACAGCTGGAGTACTGCGTCCAGTTCTGGGTGCCGCACTTCAGGAAGAATGTGGAAAAGCTTGAGAGAATCCAAAGGAGAGCCATGTGCATGATTAGAGGCCTAGAGACCAGGTCATATGAGAGGCTGAAAGACTCGGGACTTTCAGCTTGGAGAAGACTCAGAGGAGACTTGGTGGCAGCCTATAAGTATATCAAGGGCATACATCAGGGTCTGGGGGAGCACTTGTTCACCAACGCCCCCCAGGAGAGGACAAGAAATAATGGGCACAAGCTGATTGAGGGTTGCTTCAGGCTAGATATAAGGAAAAACTTTTTTACAAATCGAGTACTGAGGGTTTGTAACAGGCTTTCCCCAGAGGTGGTACAGTCATCAACCCTGGCAATCTTCAAAAAGCATCTTGACATCCATCTTGCTGGGGTCATCTGATCCCAGTGGTCTTTCCTGCCCACAAGTGCAGGGGAGCTGGACCCAATAATCTCTAAGGTCCCTTTCAGCCCCTAACAACTATGAAACTATGAAATTATGTATGGCTTCTCAGAGTAAAAGTGCCTGCTGAAATCCAGTATTATTAAATGCATGAAAACAAAGGGCTTAACCATGAATAAAAGCTTCTTTTAAAGTAGATATGAGGAAGAAGACACTTGGAGAAAAATATCTCCCCATCAATACTAAATTCTACTTAAAAAAATTGAAAATATTAAATTATCAATAAAAACACCAAAGGTTTATTAAAATAGCTGTTAATCAGGAAGGTAAAATCTAAAGAATCTACAAATTGACTGTCCCAAATGACAGGCATCCTAGAGTAAATAATAGCTCAATGAAAATAAATGGAGTAGTTATGAAATATGAGGGGACTGCAGGGAAATAAACACTTGGAATAGATATTTTTGAATAGAAAAGATACTTATCATTCAGTAATTGCCCAAATGATTACTTTAACACTTGAAAATTGTTCTGAACATGAAAATGTTTGTAAAGATATTAAGACACGTTCGCTACTGATAATTGCCAACATACTTTCTATGTTTAAATGCAGTTTTGAAAATACCAGTGGAGTTGTATCCCCCTAGGAACAGGGCACCTTTCTGCTAAGTACAAACACATGGAAAGAGACAGTCAGCACACCAAGAAATTTACAGTCTAAGGTCCCAGTCCTGCATCTTGGCATATACATATCTCTGCACATTTATTGCAAGGTTGGACAGCACCCAGCATTCTGGTACTGAACCTTTTGATACACTTTAATTTAAGTGCATGCATACTTCCATTGATTTGAAGCATGTAAATAAGCTTTTTTCAGTGAGTACTCCCCCATTTTGTAAAAGGAGAAAATAAGGGTGAAGTTAAATGATGTATAGTAGCTGTTTCAAAAGTTGGGGAGAGCATCTTGTCAGAGATCTGGGTTTCAAAATTAGCAGTCTTACATTTGCTCTAATGCAACTTTGCTTTCCCACTCTCTTAGCCCCATCAATGGCTGCCCCACTGGATCCAAGTGTTCCAGCTCTTTTTTTTTAAAAAAAAACCTAGACACCCACTGGCTGCTGCCAGGCGGGGAAGGGGGGGACGATCCCCATTTCTCCCTCACTGCCCCATGCTGCATCGGGGGGGCTCTGCCACGAGCCCCCGGAAGCCCCAGTGGCCGCTGCAGTAGATGGTGAGTGTGGGTCCCAATTCTGTACACACAGATGTCTCATCATAGTATTTGCTCTCTACTTATTCTCTCAACTTTTCCCATTTTTTGAGCTTAGTTCTCTCTGTAGTGGTCAGTGTAAAAGCCTGTAGAGATTGAATGAAGGTTTTTCCTTTTAGGAGCTATCTTGATTAGAGGCCTTATTAACCTAATCAGGAAGGGTGACCTCAGGAAGGCAATCAGGGACATGCAAAAACTGGGCCTGTTACACCTTTGTTGTGTTTAGGGTCTCCAAAATGTGTCTCTCTCTGATGCGTTCTAGAAACTGAAACTTTTTTGTAATAAGTTTCCAACCCCTCTGCTGTCATAGAACAGAGATTAGAAGAGCTATAGCCAAGGCATATAAATAATACAAGCAGGTCGAGGAAACACAAGGTAACCATGGGGTGTTTATGATTAGCAAAGCAAGCAGCTGTCACAGGTTTAGTTATTCTTTACATAGAGATGACCACTAGTATGTTCTATTTTCAAGTTGCTGAGTCAGGTTACAAACTTTAAGTGTTTCAGTCTAAGTCCCTCAAATAATTCTTGTAGCTTCTCTCTTAAACCTTCCTACCACCCAATCCCACCTGCCAACCTGTCCTGTACCTAATAATATCTTTCTGGCACAGAAGTTCCCTGAAGTGATGAAAATAAGCTAAGGTGGGTGCAAAAGGAGCTAAACCCAGACACTGAAGTCAAGTCAGTGAAAGCCATAACACTTTTTTCCAACTTTTCTTATTGAAACTAAATGTTTAGTTTCCTGCTCTTTATGTCCATATTTCTTTTCCATTTCATACCTTACTACATTTCTTTTGACTTTCTACAGAAAGTGTGTTTTAGAATACATCCTCAAAACCTGAACAGCTCTGCTGATTTACTCAAGATACTGTTAGAAAAAAAAATATTGCCACCAGGGGCTGCCTGTATAATATCAACAAATTATACATGCACTTCATTTCCTTAGCTCATACCCAAATACAAGAAATGAATTTCACCCACTGCTATATTTCCAGGCTGCATAGTTTGCTGCTTAATTTTACATCCATATAACATTTATGTAGCACTATGCAAAAATATAGCTGCTAACCTGCCAGAAGCAGAAAACTCTTACTAATTAAAATAATAATAATTCTGAAAACAGTCTCTGCAATTCCTAATTTCTCTGCAACCAGAATGCTTTTTTTGTTTACTCAATGTCCTTGAGCTTACTCCAAGGGCTTGTTTTCCTACAGAAGCCTAAGGAAGATTATACTGTAGATAGTCAACTAGAAACTACTGCTGCCTTCACCTCCCACCGCCTCTTCACTAGCCTAATTAAAAATTCACAACCCTGTAATAATACATCATCAATGCAAGCAACTTCAGGGGCTGACCTTCCAGAGAGATGATGCTGAAAAACAAACAAGACCAGACCTTTCATGCTGTAATATAAAACAACATAATACAATTTTCATGTTACATATTTAATTGTGTGTGTGCAGCACTTAAATCCTCATTACAGAAGCTAGAGTACTCAGAGTCTTTTAATGTCCAATATAAATTGTACCTCCATATGCTAATTCAACTATAAAAAACCTGGGATAGCCAGTTATATCAATAATCTGTGCTGGATACAAAAATGTTTACTTCAGTATTTGGAAAATTCTAATAGTGTGTTCTGTCATAAGAGTCCTAAATTACACAAGTCAGCAAATTTCCAGATATTTTTAAATAAACTAAAGACTACAAGGAAAACATTACAGCTGGTACTGTCCTCAATACTTCTTGAAACTCTGGACTCAGATATTCATTTCCCAGATATTCATCTTGCCCCACCACAGAAAGATATATTTAATCCCAAGTAACCATATCTGATCAAACTGATATCTGCAGGCATTACAATTCAGAGCCGTCCCACTGAAATATAAGCATGTATTCAGAGTACATTCCTATGAAAAACAGGAGGGAATTCATTTCCCTACCACTTTATACCACATCCTCAGTGCTCTTTGGAGGCTGTGGTATAAAATGCTAGATATTTACGCTGTGTCAATAGTTTTAACATTATAGAAAAGATTTTGCAAGTCAATTCTATAAGCAGTGCAAGTCAATTTAAACAGAAGACAGCAACATATTGACAATTTGACTAAACAGTTTCCAACCTGTATACAAAACATATGGCATAAACTTTACCTATATTACCTGTGCATTGAGACCTGAAATTTAAGTGCATCAGACAATTTATCATCCTCAAAGCCAGCACTGGTGATTCTGTAAGTGCAACACACACACTTTTCATATGCTGGGCCAAATAGTGCAATACTTTTGTGGGAAGTTTATGTATTGTTATAAAGCATGAGGTTGAAGAGATATTGCAGGTGCAAAAATGTTGACAAGGGACTTAATTGCTGTTCATCACTACTGTGTCTTGATGCCTTCCAGGCAAAGATAATAGAAGATAGTGAAATCCCTACTGGGCTTCAGGGAATCTCCAGCTCCTTTAAAGACAGAAAACCTGCTTGAGGGAAGATTTTTGTTTCCAATTTTTTTATAGTGTAAAAAATCCCTATGTATAATTATCTTAACTTTAAGAGATTTATTGGAGATTATCACAACATTAATACCACTATTATATTCCTTGCACAGGAGGAGACATAGGTTTTAGAGTAAGCAGGAAGTAAAAGAGTTCAGGTCGGTAAAAGATTCATGTTATTACTCTTTTTAAGCAACAATTGCTTAATTTAAAATGCATAAAGATCTCTAGCAACAGGGACTAGAACCTTCTCTTCAAGCTATGTGCCCTCGTCACTGGACTAGAGTCAGGATCCCTCCTGCTTGCTTGTTTGCTTTCTATCTACCCAACTAAATCTAAAGCTTACTAGTTACAGTGCTCTTCTGGAAACAGAAGAGCAACTGTTTCAAATGATTTCTCATGCAGTACTTGTATATAATGTGCAACAAATAATCATCCGTCAGGGCCCCTGGATATAAATTAGTTTATTCCTGAATAAAAATTGCAGATCAGTCACATAGGTATTTTTTACTGAACAGCAACTTCTGTGATGTGGAAGTAATCTATGATAATGTTAATGTGCCCCCTGTTTCAAAGATTGTGACAAAGCATACCTGAGTGCATTCAAGGATAGCAGAATAAGTATGACTGGGCACTTTCTTCATTTAGGGTCCTAGGCATGTGCCTACTTCGCCTATGCATTAATCCAGCCCTGTCCATCACACAACTATATTAACATCTGCCAGTGCTCTCAGGTATCAGTTCAGCAACATCTTGAACCTAGAACAGTAGTTTGACGGGCACAAAGAATGCGCTCACATGTACTTTGGGATCCTAAAAGCCAACAGGAACTTGTGCAGTGGACAATTTTAAAAACAAAAATAGAACAAGTTTTAACACCTAATTTATTTATGATGAACAAATCGCATCTTAAAAAGAGCCATATTACTGCAGATTATTAACAAATTAATGCAAGTGAGAGATCTGGTTTTAAAAAGTCTCAAACATACATTCACATTCATTTCTAGTGTTACAGATACATGGGGCAGAGTGTGACTACTTTCAATGCATTAATTATCAGTACATTGTAATAACATTGTCTGAACAATCACATTTCGGTATCTGCCAAAATCCAGCAATTTTACTAACATGCAGTTTGCATATCCATCATGGCAGGAAATGTGATGATTCCCTATACATTTCCAACCTACAGATCTAGAAAAGGAAGGTGACCACACTGATTTAAGTGCACTAGCATGCCACTTCTCCCAAGTCCAAGCAATAGTCAAATCAAGCTGTTTTCAAAATTATAATCATAGGAACCTAGGTCCTCTTGGATCATGAAATCAGTCCCATGCATCCACAGGCAAATATTTATTCAAAGAGTTCAAAAAACATCTATTGCAGTCCCTCAGACATATAGACACAAAACAAATTATGAAAACACACCACCTCTGTCCCCACAAAAAAACAAAAATACCCCACCCTACAATGTGCCACTGAAGTTCCTAAGTATCAATACTCAGAAAGGTTATAGGGATAGGACACATATCCTACATGTTTCCTTCCAAATGGAGGAGGCAGGTGGCAGAAGCAGTTCCCAAATATTGAATGAGAAATAATAATAGAATTATGGGACATGCTGCAGGCTGGGGTTGATGCCATCCAGCCATACAGAAGTTACCCAGCACACAGCCAACCTCTTTGAAGCAGTGTAGTTAGGAAAGAATTTTGTCTCAGCCAATTTTCTGTTGGATGACTCAAAAGTCACAGAAATTGGGTCTTCAAACTGTTCCCATCAAAATAGGAGAGCTACAACTACTGCAGAAACTATATTGAAAATGGCAGAGATAAGATGCTTCAGTCAAAAAACATCTATTAGAACAGTTTATCTTATCCCCAAGATACTTGCCTGAAAAAAAAAAACCCTACAATTTCCACTACACACTTTGTTACTTGTCAGCTGTGAGCATCTTAATTGCAAAGATGCCCAGTTGTGGTCAAAGGAAGATTTTATGGTATTTTTAAAAAGCATTAACCCTTGTGTTCCGGTTAAACTTGGTAAGTCCAACCCACTTAACTAAGGAACAAGTTAAAAAAGGAACAAGGATTTACCACATGCCAGCTGTCTGTGCACCCACTTACTTCATTACAAATAAAGAACACTCCACAGTAGTTTAATCTAAAGCATTAAACTATCTTAATTTAAATTTTTGTTATACATTTTTGTGCATCATTATTGTATAACTAACCTCCCCATAACATATTCCTTGGTCGTTTGGTGCTGATGTCAAGAGCTGACTGACTACATGGCACTCATTTCAAATGGTTAAAAACAGAACACAGAGAGAAAGATGAGTGAAGAACAGCTTTTCCTAATAGATTAGCTTTTTGTTTTGGAAGGGAAATAATTTCTCAAAGATACTAGGATTACCATATTTCCAGGTCCAAAAAAAAGGACACCTGGAATGAGGTGGGGGGAGAACCGGGCAGAGGAGGGGGGCGGGAAGTGACATGCCGGTGCCCTACCCCGGCCATTCTGTTGCCCCTCACTGCCAAGCCACAGCCCCCCCATCCCTGCTGCTGCCCTTCACTTCCGACTCATTGACCCTAGCCCTGCCGGTGCCCCTCACTCCCAGACCACTGAACCTGTGCCCCCCTGCTGGTGCCCCTCAGTCCCAACCCATAGCCCCTTGGCGCTGCAAGTGCCCTGCACTCCCACCCCACATCCCCCACCCTCCTGGTGCCCCTCACTCCCAAGCCACAGCCCCTCACAGCCCTGCCGGTGCCCCTCACTCCTGACCCACAGCCTCCTGCCCCCCAGCCCTGCTGGAGCAGCCCCAGTTATCCCCATCCTGACCAGGCCAGAGTGCAGTGGCTCTGATTCATGGAGAGCATGTCCAGCCCCAGTGCAGGCTGGAAGGAAGAGGAGGGAAGGCTTGTGGCACCCCAGCCCTAGGACGGGGCTGCCATGCTGTGCCAGGCAGCCTGGCCACGGCCCCCCTTCCTCCCTCTTATCCCCCTAACCTCCACAGCATCTCCTGGCTGCTCAGCTCCTGAGAGCACATGCGCCAGCCACTCTGCTACCAGCCCACCAAGGAATTCTCCGCTGCCCTCAAAAGACCCCCGCCCCTCTCCCCTTGTTGGAGAGGCAGGCAATCCCTCCATCACCTGCTGCCCTATCGCAGCCCCAGCCCCCACACCCCTGCCCTGACCAAATGTCTGGGATTTTGCTTTGCTCCAGGGGTGGAAGCAGGGGCGGGTGATTGGAGGCAGCAGGGAGCACCACATTGGTCTGCATGCATCTCCACAGCTGCAGGCAGATACATCTGTTTCATACATTCATAGACATTAGGGCTGGAAGGGACCTCGGAAAATCATTGAATCCAGGCCCCTGCCCGAAGGGCAGGAAGTCAGCTGGGGTCATAGGATCCCAGCAAGATAAGCATCCGATTTTCTCCTGAAATTGTTCAATGTAGGTGCTTGAACCACCTCCGATGGCAGGCTGTTCCAGACCTTGGGGGCTCGGACAGTAAAGAAATTCTTTCTTATGTCTTTCAGTAGTTTAAGACCGTTCGACCTCGTCATCCCTTGGGGCGCTCTGGTGAACAAACGTTCCCCCAGATCCTGGTGGTCACCCCTATAAACTTATAGGTGGCCATCAGATCACCCCTGAGCCTGCACTTTTCCAGGCTAAAGAGCCCCATGGCTCTCAGCCTGTCATCCTAAGGCTTGTTTTCCTGACCTCTGATCATGCGCGTGGCTCTCCTCTGGACTCTCTCAAGCTTCTCCACATCCTTTTTGAATTGTGGGGCCCAAAACTGGATGCAGTACTCCAGCTCTAGCTGTTCTCCCTGCTGCCTCTGATCGCCCTCCCCTTGTTCCCCACAGCTGAGCAATCAAAATCTCAGATACGTGGACAGATTTAAAAAACCTGCCTGGATGGAGATCAGAGGGTTCAAAAAGAAGACATGTCTAAGAAAACCCAGACATATGGTAACCCCAAGCAAGACACCAAAAAAATCACTCTCAATATGTTTCCACATGAGAGCTTCCTGTAGTTACTCCATGTAAAAAATACAAACCCAGATGAGTACCTAACAGAGAGAGCCATTCTTGTTCTGTCTTACTGACACTGTCAATATTTTATGGATAGTGAAACCATTCCAGAAGGAAAGCTTGAGAGAAATCTATCTTGGAATATCCCAGGTGCTGGTGCAGGACACTCCCCTGGGAGGCTGTAGACCTGACCAAATGAGACATAAGAGGAATTTGAACCAGGGTCTTCCATGTGCCTGGAGAGTCCTGCAATGACTGGGTCACATGAGTTCCAGCCAGTGCTCTAATAAATGTTGAATTTGAGCAGCATCAACACTAGGGACTAAGAACAAGCCACTCCAGGAGAGTTTGTAGGTTTCTGATAAAAGTATTTACCAAAGAGATGGAAACTGTATGTACACACATCCTGGGAAAATTCCCAATTCTTGAATTATTGAATAAAAGACCTACATCTCATTTCCAGTTTGACAAGCTAGCCCTTGGTTTCCTTTCCTTTCTGGTGGTTAAATCAGCATTTCACAGTGGCCAACATGGAAGTGTCAAATATTTCATTTGAATGAAGAAAAAAGAAAGTTTCATTTAACCCAAATCTGTCTGCCTGGGTAATGTATTTTTTTTTGGAGAGTAGCTAGGAGGAGTTTTGCTTTTTTGTTTTCCAGTTTATCAGCTAAAACAAAGTACTTGCACCAGGCGCACATGCTCCTAAGCTTTTCATGTTCTGAGCAGGCTTCAGCACTTGCATTTTCTTGGTCTTTCTGGCATACAGCCTTTCTGGCATGGTCTGTTGCTCATTCACAAAAAGAGGACCTCATGTCTTAAGCCCCCAGAACTAGTGCTGTTGCCAGCAAAGCTTAATAAACACCCTGTACCCGAGTTCCAATGTTGTTTCAATTGTCACTAGTCTCTGAAGATTGAAAAGGTTTTACTGATACACAGATTTGAAAGGCTTCCAAAACCAAAAATTCTTTAGCTAGCCCAAAAACTATACATACAAAAACCAGAAAAATTACCTTATGCATTTCCAGTCTCATGTTCATCACTAGGGACCACTGTATTTCAGGCTCCAGTGGGGGGGAAAAGCAGGCTCTCTGGAGGCCCGCTAGAGCCAACTGCAGGCATGTTTCAGGATGGGCACTCCCATGCCTCCAGGGGAGCCTGCCAAGAGGCTGATTACCATTGAACAGCAGCACACAGGCTGTTCTTCAGCTGTTTTAAGACAGTAAAGTTCAGCATTTAGAATTCTTAATGAAACCATAATAAACTTTATTAAACATACTTTATTAAAGAAAATGTTTACCAAATGCTAAAAGGCTCCCAAGCCCTACTCTGCCCCACCGCGCAGAGAAGAGGAAGAGGAAATTCCCCTCCACTCCTGTATGGCAGCAAACTGAAGTGGGGCTCAGGAAAGCCATGCAGGGCATGGGGAAGCCCCTGTGGTGGCATGCCTATGCCCCCACTCCTAGAGCAGGGGGTACTTATTTGCTACACTCTTGGCAGGGCTTTTAACCTCCCAATCAAGCTGGGAATCAAAAAACTTGACAGGCAGGAGCTCAGCTTGTACTAGAATGCGGCTACTGGGGCTTCCACAGTGTTTCCAGGGCTCTGCTGCCTTCCTCTCTGTGATTCAGGTAACGATTTTGTTGGGCTTGTTTGGTCTTCTTTACTTTTTTTCCCCAGCCCTCCCTCTTCCCTGCAGTTTCAGGCCACTTCTGCCCAACTGCAGTTTTCTGAGGCTTCAGGGGAAACACTAAATTTTGGTCTTTCCCCTGAAATACCCTGAAGCCCCAATTACAATAGTCCCTATTCATCACTACTTTAGCATCCTTTGGCCTTATCTGAGAAAAGTCTGTGGAAAATAAGATCAGTCTAACCTTCTCTTGTGAATTGGCTTTTTGTAGTGTCTCTTTCCCGCACCCCTTCCCAGCACCTCCCCAAGGCCCCGGGTGTAGTCAATGTCCTTCTGTTTTCCCATTTCAGTTCTTCCTCCCTCTCTCTCAAGTGGGTAATGAGACTTTTTTCTATGGCTTCCAGGCCCATTTTCAATTGATCAAAAGCCCCCACCAAATGATTTGCCATTACCCATCTGGCAGTCAGACTTTTAAAAAATGGATTTGCCCAGGGCAGTAGCCTTTTATTTGTGCAAACAGACTCTATTTAAGACAGACAAAAGAAACTCATTACACTTTGTTAGCCTCTGTTAGTGCATAAATTCTCCCCATAAAACACAGTAGAGGTTATCTCAATGAAGAAGCAAAAGGCAGTAGAGAAGACAAACAAGCCACACATTGAAAACAAACTTGACAACCTGATACAAGTAATCAATATGGAATTAAACAGATGTTTTAAACTGTATAAAGATTCCCCAGTCCACACCATCCTACATAACCCCAGTATGTTAAGAAAAGGACAGTGTTATTCATATTAAATTACAGAAGCACTGCCGGGGGAAATCCATGTGCCCCTGGGCAGCTATAGGATTTTGGAAAATGGGGTACAGCCCCCCTGGCTCCACTCTGTCCCCCATTATCCAACATATCCCCATGCCCGGCCTGATCCCATTGTGTCCCATCACACCCCACCAACCCCTTCATGCCCTGAGTCCTACCCTGTCCCCATACATCTATTGCATCCTGCACAGACATGTGCCCTGATCCCATTGTGTCCCATCATGAACCCTAACCACCCCTCCTCCCTATTGAACTCTCCAATAAACCTTAAAACTCATGGCAGCTCTTCACACCTTTTACCCCCACTCACCCATACTCTCCATTGCTCACAGCCCCTCGCACTTGACTGCACTCCCACAGACCTCTATCACATCTTCACCACCATCTTCCCTGCACCCATAATGTCCCAGCCCTTCATCTTACACCCTTGGAAAAGCTCCTTAGTCCCTCTCCCCCTGGGCACGCGCATGCGTGTGCACACACACACATACACAAACCCCCCCTTCATGGCCCTTAGGAGCCCCTCTCCTCAAAACCCTTCCCAAACAGTTCCCCTAGCCCTCATGGCCCCTAACCATGGGGCAAATAGGGCACATGGGGCAGAGCTGTAACTGCCCCCCCTCACTATCTATCCCTCCTCATAGCATGCCCATAGCTGGCCGACACTGCCCTACACCCTCAAACAAAAACAAACAATCGGGGGCAGTGAAGGGTTCACTTTAGCTTTTGGAGTGCCCTTCTCTTATACCCAAGCCTGGCTTTATCCCACCAGCTTCCCACTACCTCCATTATCTGCTGCAAGGAATAAGCCAGGAAAAGGTCACTACAATAAATTACCTCTCTGAAAATCCTATATTTTTTCCACAGTGATTTCTTATTAGTTATAAAAAAAATCTTCAGTTTCCCCTTCTTCTGACTATTTGTGAGAAGATCACAATCAGAGTCTCCTCTTCTCTCACCCACCATGTCTTGATTGTATAATAGGAAAAAAGGAGGAAGGTAGAATGTTATCAATAACCAACAATGTTGCTCTAGATTGATTAGGCTCTTCGCAGGGCTCCTCTGCCCCCTACACCCTGTTGCATTCCACACCTTGTCAGTCTTGAGGTTCCAACTCTACCAGCTGGGTCCCACTCAGTCTCTGGGCTCAAGCTGTCCAGCTGGGCCCAACTCTCAGTCTCTGGGCTCCAGGTGTCCTGGCTGGGTTTCTTTTCCTGCCCCCCACAGACAACATTTCTTTACTACCTGTGTCCACAGGCTGACTCCACTTCCCTGGTCAGGGAGCCCTGGTCACTCCCTTCAGCTCACCCGCCCCTTTGTACTCTGAAGCTCCAGCCATGCCTGGTTCCAGGGTTTTGGTGCCAGCTCTAGCTTCTGTGCCATGTCTCCACACAACCTGCACAGGTCATGCTGCTTCCATGTATTCCCCTTACCAGGGGACTTCTAATTTGCCAAACATCTCCCTCTGACTTATGGCAAAACACTCAGGGTCAACAGAAACTGGCTCCCATCACCCAGGGGCAGGCTTTGCCTTGGCTGGCCTCTTCTGCTTATGCTGGCCCCAGAGGAATGTGTTGCCAGGGCTCCCCTCTGCTCACCGCAATGCTTCTTACTCCTGGTAAGTCTCCAGGAGGGCTCCAGTCCAGCAGGCATGCTCGGATCATGACAGGACCCCAGGCTGATGCCCGTTACAACATGTGTTTGTAGAATTACCAATAATACTCCAAATTTAATTGCCCTTCATTCTTACATATGACCAAAATCTCCACACACTGCCCCCTGTTCCTTTCCCACCCCCACAGTAAATTAGGCTTTTGGATTTTTAAGGGCACTTTAGTAAATAGCATGTTTTTTCAAGTACTTTTGGTTACAAGCTAGATCAAGCCAGCAGATATCCTTGCATTGCTACATCATTCCACTAAAGTCAACCTTTGTTGTCAGTCAACTCCCAACATCCAACTTGTACTTCATGACAACTATAAAATGCATTGCATTCCCCTCCATCTTACAATATTTCTGATGTATGCAGCTCTCCTTTTTCCTGGTTTTCCTTCTAACCATGCCCAATACCCTCCAGAACAGTGGTCTCCAAAGTGGGGTGCATGCACCCCAGGGGCTGCACAAGACAATCCATTGGGGTGTGGGAAGAAAATATTAGAACTTCTATTTCTATTTATTTTTTATCTAAAAAAATAAGAAAGAAATTAAGCTTTACTAATATTTAATATACGGATTGACACTGGCGCCCTCACTTAGTCTGTATGTTAGACAGTCACGTGTCACATACAGTACACAAGTAGTACATGCATATAATTTATAAATAAATAAATATACATATATTGGGGGTGCATGCTCAAATTTTTTTTTTACTCGTAGGGGTACGCAATCAAAAAAGTTTGGAGACCACTGATCTAGAAGTCAGAGTAAAGATTTTGCAAGAACTACAATTACATTGGATCTTCTTTCAAATATGTTGAAATATTAAATAAAGAAACCAATTAAGTTGGTCTCTCACTCACTGTTAAGATGTTACCAACTTTGTGGGTTTGGTTTCTGCCATTTAGTTTTTGGAACTTTTATTATTTCATAAATATTTCCCATATTGGTCAAGACAATAAAGAATGTTCTGAATTTCTGCTGTAATCCAAGCCATTAAATGGTGATAGTTAATATATATTTCAGTTTCTTGGGCACCCTGTTTATCACATTTCTTTTATTATACCTTCTTCATATATGTGAAGAATAATTGCAGAGAGAGGTATATGCCAAGGTTGCATTCTTTCCTGACATTGTAATACCCAGATGGTTCATGCTTTATTCATATTGCCTCTCTCCGCCTCATCATAGTTTCAGGGGGCGGGGTTTAAACAGTTGGAAGTCCTGAGGGTGAACATGACATTCTTCAAGGATAGGTATGTTTATAATGTTGGATCTCATCAAAAGCTGGTTTATTACTGATCCGTTATTACAGAGTAAAAAACAGAATTTTTGGCAAGATAAAGATTCCAGGTGGGCTTAGAAACATGTTGTTATGGCAACACCCCCTCTCCTGCCATCATTGCTTGCAATCCCAGTAAGTCTCTTAAAAGTCCATGTGTCACAAATTGTAGACAACTTCTTCAACATAAGGAGAAAGATCTCGTCTGCAATGCATAGATAACCGATCTTTCTTCCATTCTGATATTTGACAAGGTGTCACATTGTAAGATGCCAGCAGTCTGGAAAAGGGTGCAACATAACAACTACTGCTTCTGTGTCTTGAAGTGGCCATCCCTCTTCATAAAAAAAATGCTTTGGACAGTTGCAAGGTAAGAATTAATTCACCATTTCTTCTCCTGTGGTAATTCCCTTTGAAAAAGGGCAGAATGAAGAGAAAACCATTCTTTTCAGATAAAAATTGGTGCTTTTAACTCTAAGCTGCAGAGACCAAAGCTAAAACTAGGAGTTTAAGAGCACTGAATTTTTCTTTTCCTTTGCCAGGCAGAAATGACTGCGACAGTATTAGTCATTAAGGAATAGCTGACAGGGGGCCACTCAATGTCAGTTCTGAAGTTGAACACAATCTGATTGTGGAGCAACACCTACTTTGATAACAAAGAGCTTTAGATATTTTCAGGGAGTCAGACAAGAATTTGAGAGGGAAGAGAAGCAAGGAAGGAGGACTAGGAGGCTAAGGAGAAGTAATGGAAGGGGGAAGAGGAGTTGCTTTAGATTAGGAACTGCTTTTCTCTGCCATGATCAGGAGATAAGGGAGTGAGATTTAGGAAAGTGTTTGAGAAACAGTCCCCAGAGCACATGACCTTAAATAAGCTCCCTGTAATCCGGAACCACGTGGAGTTACCTCTATATTACCATGTACTGAAAACACAAACAGAACAATTTGAAGGGGACAACATGGGCCAATGCATCTTTAATACTTGGACTCTATGCACCTGATACACCAAAAAAGCAGAGATAAAATGACTGTACAAATCACTAGCATAACTGTCAAATTTTTATTTTATATTAGCCTGCTTGCTTATTTTTCAATCATCTTTGTTTCTTTAATTCAGTATTACATTACATTTGAATAAAAGGCAATGCATCACTTAACCCTACCATTCAGCCCCTACATATTTTCTACACGTAACTTGAATGCAAGTACAAATGGAATCCCTTGTAGCCTTTGCTGTAACCGTTCTGTGATAGTAATAGATTTGCTGGTTTTCTGCAAGTGTATTCAAATCCATAACTAGTAGCAACCCATACTGCGCAGAAAGTATAATAAGTTCACATATGCTGTGAATTATATAATATGACCCAGTCACTTGATGCTACAGCACCATCTTGCCTTTAGTTAGTCAGTCTCATTCCATCATGATTTGTTTTTCATTTACCATGCAGAGTTAATTTGCTTCTTGCCCAGATGGCAAGTACATATGGAGATAAGGTTTCATCAACAATGCAGGAGAGGTCACATACAAAGTTGACATGGGCATAACATTTATGAAGGTGGTAGGGAAAGAGAGATGAAATGTACCAACTTATATTCATTTAAACAAGCAAAAAATAATGGTATCATGTATCTAGTACCTGGAGACTTGCAATTTGGAACAGTTCTTTATTACATGCAGAAATTAAATACAGCTATTTACAGTAAGGGGCAGTAATTTTGTTGCTACCCTTGCAAGGGTCTTGTGGCTTACTGCCTCAGTTTCCTGATCCAGAAATTCCTGCCAACCTCACCATAGGTGGCAGAAAGCCAGGGCTAACAGGGATTAGTCCCCACAACTGCAGGGCAGTGATGGCAGCACACAGGGATGCAGGGTAGCCTGGGCATGAGCCCTGGGCAGCTGCAGCAGAGGATGTGCGTGCGCGCGCACACACACACACACACACACACACACACACACACACACACACACACAGAGCCAGGATAGCAGCCCAGTGGCATGTGTGCCCACCATAGCAGGCAAGTCTGTGAAGGAGAATGGGCATAGCAGGGCAGATTGAGGCCCCCACAGTGAGAGAGAGAGTGGGGCAGTGGCTGGGGTGAATGGGACCCAGGGCAGGTCATGGGATGGTCGGAGGCCAGGCAGCTTGTCCAGGAGGGTGGGACAGCTCCCACCGCTGCACACACCCTGGGGAAACACGTGGGTTACATGCCCCTTGGATCTGTCCCTGGGGCCCCATTCACCCCAGCCCCTGCCTCTGCCCCAATCCCTTCCTCACTGTGGGCTCCTTGATCTGCCCCCCTCTGTCCCTTCCTTCTCCCCCCACTTCTTCCCCTCCACAGACTTACCTGCTGGGTGGAGGGGAGGAGGGGTTGTACTTAGCCCCCCCAAATAATATTTTCTCTCTCTGCCTATGAACCTCAACCACAATACCATGGGTATACATCCTGGATATTCTGTTTCCAGAAGGACTTTATGTCAAAAGATACCGCTGCGCTGCCAGAGCACCCAATTTAAGTGTCCATGAATAGGCCATAGCGGCCCAGGGAGGCCTGCTTAATGAAAGAATAGCAAACTTCCTTGGCTGCATTCACATTTGCTTGTAACAGTGGACATACTAAACCCACGAATCACTCCTGTACAGCTTGGAAAGGCCATCTTTTCATATCCTGCAGTTATTTCAGGAACAGCACAGAAAAGAATTAAGCGTTGAATACAGAACAGCATAACTGGCTTCAGGAATCTCATTTCTCATTGAGCCAATGGCATATTTTCCACCTCCTCCCCCCAGAATGTTTCTCCATAAAGCAATAGCAATATGCTTCTGGACAATTAATAGTTCTGTGGCTCGAGGGTTGGATCAAGTGATTAATACAGTTCTACAGGCCATTCTCTCCCATTCATATTTCCATTCCTGTGTGATCCCACTAGGGGGAGCTTATATTACTCACCTTAGAAGCCTTAGTCTGAAAAGGGATCATCTGTCATTAAAAACAGTATCTGGTCAGTCCAGGCCTCAAACACCCCACTCCCCACCCCTGCACCCCCCAATCACATATTTTTTAGCTGCTGTTATGGTACTCTTCACTGAAAAGTTTGTTTCTTTATGCTATCTGGCTTGGTCCTGGTAAAAAATTGTGCACAGTCCCTACTCCCTTCCCTGCCCCGCCTCCCCAACACACTGCCCCCAAAAAACACAAGTTCCATAACAAGCAGCAATTCCTTTTCTTAGCATTAGGGAGAAGAAGAACCACATTTCTAACGCACAAAAGCATACCACCAAACCACCGTGGTTATTGTTATTAAAAATGAATTTCAAGGGGTTAGATTATCTCTCCAGCTATCCCAGCTGTTAAGAAGCAAGCTGCCCGCAGCATCCTAGAACAGGGGTCAGCAATGTTTTTGAGCACAGCACCAAAAAACCCCACAACCTCAACCTGCCAGGGGCAGATGGTGAGGAAACCATGATGGGCCCGGTCCTTGTTGTGGCAGTGCAGCCCCTTCCCTGCCATCCATACCAAGGCATGTGTGCCTAACAAAAAGCCTCCAAGTGCTACACTCTGGCACCCATGCTGGGGGTTGCCTACCCCTGTCCTAGAATGAGGCTGTAACAGTCTGCAAGCTGGTAGCCTGGAGCAATTAGCCAGCTGGTTAGCAGACTGCCTGCCTACAGGGCCACAGCAGCATCAGACAATTAGCAAATGAGAGTAAGTTGACTGGCTGGTACTGGAAATAAAGAAGGGACAGGAAGAGGAAGTGGGATGCAGGACCTGGAGATGGATTTGTTTGCAGGAAGAAGCAGGTCTTTCCGAAGGAGAAAAGAGAGTGGAAGGTGAGAACTACCCCTTGCTTGTGGAGGTTCACTGTCGACTGTTTGTTTTGTTTGTTCTGCTCTGTGTTATGGGCTGACCCAGGGCTTGAAGCTGAGTTTAGATAGTTTGGGTTTTGGCTGAACCCTGGAAAGCAGAAGAGCCTAGGGCATTACAGCTTGAGTTTGAGACTGTTGCTGGGACCAAATTAAAGGACTCAAGGACTGATTTGACCCAGACTGAACCAGGCTAGCTGGCAACCTGCTACCGAAGCAAAGAGCAAAGCTTTGGTATTATGACACTTGGCACACAAGCCTGCAAGGCCAAATTGCTTGCCATGGCCAAATGTAGCACCATTGCAAATGTGGGACTAGATTCTATTCCACATATGAGGCATTTAACTGTGGATTTAATCACTTAACTGTGATTCTGCTCCATCTTACTTGAATCTGTGGAAAACAATTAATGCAAAAGGTAATTAGGTCTTCTTCTGTGCTTCTTTTCTGTGACTCAGTCTTAAGGGCATGATGATAATGAGTTAAAGTAGATACATTAATAGATTTTCAGGGTGAAAGAGTATCATGTGTAGGCACTCACATCCATTTAGTTGCCCAATAGGTAGAACAAAATCAGGCACCATGGCTGCCTATACATGAGTGCAGAGGTTGCGCCAGCGTTCTATCACCAATTCAACACTCCACCCACACACACCTACCTGTCTCACAACTATTGTCACCCATTCCCTTTGATCCTTACTGCCAGGTATTTGCATTTTTTCAGGCCTGTATTTTGCATATCGGCTTCTATTCTACACAGGAAAGCACGTAAAGTATCACCAGACTCTCCCTATGCCTGAAGAAGGGTGTTTGTGCCTGAAAGCTTGCAAAGAACAAATTTTCCAACTATTTAGTTGGTCTAATAAAAGATATCATATCTACCCAAAGAACCTTGTCTGCCTATGTCCTTAGATCAAAATGGCTACAACCAACAACCCTAAAGCTGTATGTCTGAGCAAGCAATATGGAAACTGGCATAGTAGTTGCAGGCTTGGAGAAGAAAATGATTATTTATCCTGGGGTCTAGTTTGCACTGAAGACTTGAGTCAGGAGAATATTTTAGCTTCTATTGGAAAGGAGCAATGGTGCAAGACAAACTACCTCACCATCCTTGGTCTAAAAAGTTATTGGGGTTCTGTCCTACCAGCATTGGAAAACAAGCAGGAAGCAAAGGCTGACAGCAGTAACAGTCACATTCTCTTAAGACAAGTCACTCTGATTGCTAAGAAAACCTGATGCCAGGTGCAGATGAAAAGGATCAATATTTGTGTGCCTGACAGTTTAACACAAAGTCCAAGAGGGTTTTTTAAAATTTTCTAAATAATAATTTTTACTGCAGAGCTTTTTCTAATTCCCACATAGTCAATAGGAAAAAAACAAAATATACTTTTCAAATTCACTTGTACATTAATCTGGTATTGTTAATAATTTCTGTTGTCCATCAGATGCATTTAAAGAGAATGACAACAGAGGCATCTAATGTTCAATTCCATAGTTTCACAGTTTGTAGGGTCGGAAGAGACCTGAGCAGATCATCGAGTCCGACCCCCTGTCATGGCAGGAAAGAATACTGGGGTCAAATGTCCCCAGCAAGGTGTTCATCTAACCTCCTCTAAACTCTTTTTTTTCCTTTTTATATTTGTGTGGATAATGCTGAAAATACACTTTAAAGCTCAGAATTAAGGTGAGCTGTCCAGGAAATATAATTTTCATCTCCTGGGAAATTCTGATCAAGACTAATTCTTAGTTGCAATAAAACAAAAAATGGATCTCAATTTCCTATGGAAGGGAATACTGCATCTTAGGAAGATATTAGTACTACTGGTGCCTGTACCTCATCTCCATGTCTACAGTGCTACTCCTTCCTCACAGATGACATGGACAGCAAGAAATAAGGTATGGAATAAATTCCTAAATTATCAACTGGAAGGGAACATGTTCAACATGACACTGTGACATTGATGTCATCTTGAAAAGTTTGACACAGCCTCAGTTTTCTCCAATAGTTCTGTTGGAAATTTTTTGGTCAACTCTGATTAAAGAACATAGCAACTTATCTACCTGTAGCAAAACCCCCAGTTTTTTCTTTTTTTTAAAAAAAAAAAAAAAATTAAATGTGTTCCCTCCCCTCCCCCAACCATTTCTGACTTTTTTTCTCTCCCTCTCTATTCCCTAGATAAGTATAAGTAAACTAAGATGTAGGATAAGCTTTAACATTTTATTTTAGGTAGTACATTTTATTTTTCTCTCCCTTCTTCGCAAATAAGTGCCCTGCTATTTTGATATAGATATCTACTGTTTTATAAGTGATAATTATTATGTTTGTATTGTTCTTTTACTGCTTTTATATTGTGTGATTATTGTTTTAGGCCTATATATGTAAGTTAGTATAAGTCATGTCAAGCTTCCATCTTGTAATGTCAAGCCTCCATCTTATCCCCATGTCTGGTTGTGTAACCTATGACTCACACCTACCCGTCCTATGTAACTTGGTTCCTGAATGAATGGAGATGAATGAGGGTGTTTGAGAGACAATGGCAGTAGGTCTAAAATCGCTCCCTCTGAATGACCGAACCATCAACACCAATACCTGGACCAATAACCCAGCCCTTGAAACCACCCTCAGCTTTCAAGAAACAAAAGATGAGGCAACCCACCATTGTGCCAGGCTGTACATGCTCAGTAAGAACACCTGGTAGCTATTCAGTAGCTATCACCCCCTACCCCCTCTTCAACCAAGGACTTGAACTCTTTCCCCACCTGGACTCCAACCCTTTCACTGAGTCTCTTTCCCTGCTGCCATGTTGTGTGTGTGTACACCAATAACTTCATGGGCTGTGTAGTGTGGTGTCTGTTTAATAAACCTGTTATTTTGAAACCCCGAGTTGGGTTTTTGTCTGTTTCCTGGCTGTCTCCTGCTTGTCACCACTTATCTGCCCCTCCCCCCCCAATATCTCAGCTGTCTGCTTCAGTTTCCAGCCCCAATCTACCTTAAGTAACCCCAAGCCTCAGTTTCTCAGCCAGCTTCTCTGTAGTTCACCAGTTCTAATCTCAGTTCTGGCAACTTTCACTCCCTACACTTTAACTCTCTCTCTCACCTTAACCTTCCCCCAAGTATCCCAGGTACTCCAAGCACACACATATATACCATACCATCCAAGTTAGGAACTTACCTATGTGTAGGTGGGTTGCATGTGTGTGAACTGGTGAGTGAGTGTGTATATGTGTATCTATACACACATACTGGCATAATGTAGTGCTGGAGAAGTAACTAGTTATGCTAGACACTTACAACTTTTGAACCATCCAACATCCCAATAACCACTGCTACAGGACAGAGTTAAATCAGGGGTGTCAAATATATGGCCCGTGGACCAGACTCGGCACATAGGGCCTTTTAATTTGGCCCCTGGTGCTCTCTATTGACCCATATGCTGCATGGGACCGGTCCCACATCACTCACCGGGGATGAATTGTCCTGATTGGCCTGGGTGGCTGCTGCATGTGCTGGATCAGGTACAGGAGCAGGGAGGTCCATGGGCCTGATCCGGCCCCTGGGCCAGCTCCATGCCCACGAGGCCAAATGAGTTGGACATTCCTGGTCTTGGTGCTCGAGCTGTGTACTTCTAGAAGTTAACATGTACAAATTTGTTTTGACTACATGGATGGAGGAAGGAGAAACAAGAAAGTTTATGACTGTTTGTTAGTTTTAAGAAAAACTCTTTTAATTAGAACTCAAAATAAGGAGTGCCATTTTGCCTTTCTAACTACAAAACCAAAAAGAAGAGACCATCAAATATAAGAAGCAAAATGCTAAGCTATACCATTTCACTAGTGAGAAGTTGCTTTACAATTAAACATTCCAACTCTATATATTACAGTACCCTGAATAACACACAGGTATCTACTGAAACTTAATGTAGAACTGCTTTCTCTTTTTAAGTCAATTGTCATTAAAATGTGGAAGAACATCGTGTATTTTTATTAGTAGAATTTTCTAAGCAACTCAATATCCTATCATTATCATAGTAAATTGGCATGTTCTTATGAACTTCACTTTCACAGAAGTGGAAGTAAGGGTACATTAGAGACCTGTGAATTATGCCATTGGTACGTATCTCACACTATGTACCTCCAAAATAAAGCTCTCTCTTAAGGCACTAAGTTCAATGCAATTTTCACATGCTGGAAGTCAGCACAGCCCTGAAATATTGATTAGTGGGAACTGCATTTTTGTGCAGCTGTCCGAGTCACAAAAGCCAGATGGAGTGCATGTTGATGGGGTCAAAAATCCACTTCACTCATTTTGATGCTTCTTACACCAAAGTGTTAGTATTTTGACATCAGTATCCTTCATCTCCTGGTCTACCAGTGTCCTTAAGGTGTTTGCCTCACTTACCAGTTCCTACCTGAATGGGTAATGATCACCAGAGAGATAATTTATATTCCTGGCAATATGAGACAGGAACCCCTAAGTAAACAGTTGGAACCTGACCCTGCCCGTCTTTGTTGTGCCAAATTGTACTTTGTGACACAATTATGGCAGTCAAAATCCAATGGGAAAACTGAATATAAGGAAGGGAAATTGAGATGCAAATCAGATCCTATTTTTTGTGCATAGCTACTCTGAGGGTCAGTGGGAACTACTGGGCAGTCAGCTTTAAAAACAAACAAACAAATAAATAAATAAAACAATTGCCTATATGTGGGGAGGGGTCTATTATGTACATGGTATTCTGAGACTCTAACTTTAGCTGTCTGTTTTTGAAAAATCTTGGCTGAGTTTTTTTAATAGAGATAAAAATGTTATAAATGGGAGCCAAAATAGCCTAACAAAAATGTTGTTGACTAAGGCTAAGTACACATTCAAAAAGTCCCTGGAAGAAAGCACTCTATAGCACTTTACTTAGAGTCATTTAAAGACCACATTCCCACTGAAGAGCACACTACAAGACTTGGGCAGCTTCAGGGACAGAATCCCCGCTTCCAACCCCCTGCCCCCAGCCAGACTATGGCTCACAGCTGGCGAGGATCAGAGGCTGTCACTGACTCGGGTCAGTGATAGCTGAGGGAGTGATGCCATCCAAGCGTGGACAGAGCAGATACGCTCTGCCTGAGGTGAGCATGCTGCCCTGCAAAGGGCCCCTGGCATGCTAGAAAATGTGACATAGCTTAATGCACAATGGATGTGGCACAAATGTTCAAAAAAGTGTTCTGACCTGAAGCGCTTTAATCTGATAGCATATTTGGTAATATTTGTCTTGCTGAAGATAGGAATGTTTGTTTCATGGAAGGCACTAGCTTTTTAAAGCAATGGGTGGGCCGATGTTCTAATGCCATCCCTGACAATCTCTCTTCCAGATGCAATACTTTTTAAACTATTCATTACAGATTCAAAACACTGATTAGCAGGCAGTATAATTCCTAGAATATTATTCCCCAGAAATTAAGAATGATTCCTTAAATTAAATATAAAAATAGGTATAAATATATAATAGATCAGTACAATAAAATGTTTAATTTTTTCCTATAATTTGAGGGGAAATATCTATCTTATAGAAAAATTATTTATAGCTATAGATAATACAACTCAGAAGAGCAACATTATTTTTCAATGAATTTCAGATCCTCCAGATTCAATAGTCTATATATCACTATCACAATTCATCTGAATAATGAATCTTGTCCTGTATATAGTACAGATATCAAAACTTCAATGCCTCCAAGTGAAAAAAATTGTTCAGAATTTTTTTATTTATCATTCCAGTCCATTGATGACATCTGAGTTGAAGCCATTATTAAAGTATTTGTACAACTTATAAAATCTTGTATCTTCATTTCTGATAAGCAGACATTTTAATCAAGGTTATGCAGTCATACATTTCTAAATATCCTTAATGCTTTTATGCAATAAGAAGACTTTAATTTCTTCTACTCTAGTACAATTATTTTTACATAGCAATCAGCAATCTAAGTACTTTGCAAGTATAATGGTTCTTTCTAAATCTTACCAAAAAAAGGGAACAAAACCACACACAAACCCAGACAATGGTGGAATAAATGCATAATGAGATTAAAGAACAAATATTACATTTAATATGCTTTTATTTTAGTGCACTTTTCAAAAGATTGACTGTTCAAAAAGCTGAGCTGTTAAGCAAATATAAAAAAAACCTTTACTTAAAAATGATGTACAAAAAGTCTTATCCTGAAGGTAAAATGCACCTGCGTACTAGAAATTAAACTAAATAATACCCCATTTTTATACATGCTCCCAAATGGTAAGACGAGTAACAAAATTTCACAGTTGTGACCTTGAGCAAGCATCTGCTATCATTTTCATTAATTACTGGTTGCCAGAGATGCTTATAATGTTCTAAGCACTATCCAAATATTAAAAGGGGTGTTGCACATTTTGGAAACCCCAATTCTATAGAATAAAAGAAAAGCAAGCAAAACGGGCAGAATATATTTATTAAGTTTAAGAGAGATATTGAGAGGTTCTATGCATACAAACACCTAGAATAGACCATCTAGGTCATCAAATCTGGTTCCATGCTATTTCAGGCAACCTGGTTATAGAAAACAGAAGGATCACTCTGACAGCTTAATAGTGATTTTGGGCTAGCTTACACCGGTATTTAGAACTGCTACTATTTCCAATATTGCATACAATCTTTTAGTGATTGTACCATATAGGACAGCTGATGAGGATTATTTTTAGATTAGAGAAGCATTTAACAAGGCCACAGAAACTCTCCTTTTTTTCTGGGAAGTAAGAATAGCAAACAAGAGCAAAATTAATGGACATAAATGAAAAATTGATGAGAAATAAGAATAGACAGCAATTAGATGACATGGTGTCACCTCTGAGTTAATTTACAGAGTGTGAAACATGACCTAATGTGAAATGAATCTCTGATAATTTTTCAAAAGATACGGAATGGAAACAGTCAATAGGATTCACAGGAGCTCTGGAGGCTGATGGTCTAAAAAGCCAGGATGAATAAAAGTGGCCCATGTTTCTTTTCCACAAACCCAATTTAGGAATGCAGATATCTTGAACAGCACATTGCCTCTAAATGCAAGCTGTGTACTGTTAACAAGTGCTGCAAATGGGATTGTTTTTCTACAAAACTCAAGGAATGACAAACGCTGTATTTTAAACAGGAGATTATGAACCCCGCTACATTAATTTAACTGACACTTCCAGGGAAGCAATTTCTCACCAAACGGACTAAAACATATGGGTTGCCAAACTGCAGTCCCACAGGCCTAGCCCTAGCACACGGGTCTGGTCTGGAGGCTCCATCCTGTGAGCCAGCCTCATGCAAAAGATCTAGCCATAAGACTGACATTCTGCCCCAGCCAGATTTGGCACTTGGGACCATGTCATTTGGCTTGTAGGGCTCCCCAGGGGTCCAGACATTTGTTGGAGAAGAGCACCATGGCAGTGGCTCCAGGAATTGCAGCAATTAACACTACCACTGCTTTCCCACTGTCCAGAAACTTAACAGTGGGAAAGCAGTGGTAGTGTTAATTGCTGCAGTTCCTGGAGCCACTGCCATGGTGCTCTCCTCCACCAAATTCCTGGCCCTGTGGGGAGCCCCACAGGCCAAATAACATAGTCCCATGTGCCAAGTCTGGCTGGGCAGAATGTCAGTCTTATGGCTGGATCTATTGCATGAGACTGGCTCACGGGATGTGGCCTCCAGACCAGACCCGTGTGTGAGGGCAAGGCCTGTGGGACTGCAGTTTGGCAAGCCAAGCCCCGTGAACCAAATGACATGGCTTCATGGGTGAATCTAGCCCTTGGACCATTGGGCACCATTGGACTAAGAAGTTTGCAGAGTAGTTATAGTAAGAGTCATACACTACCGCTTGCTACATAATGCTACTTGCTACAAAATGTATGTTACAATTATATTGCATAATCCAGGTCTAATTTTCAAAATTCTTAGGCAGTTAAAACTTCCCCCTCCCCCCCACAATGCCATTTTGATTACATAAGAATGACAAAAGCAGGTCTCTTCAAAAAAGACTATTTAAGATAACCCATGATGGGCACCTGTTTTGGGACAAAAGCCCCAGGTGGCCAATCCAACCTAAGAAAGAAGTCCAGTGGTGATTGCCATGAATCCCTTTTCAGCCATTTCCTGACTGTATGGTTGTTTTAATCTTTATGTGACTGTCCACCCATAGAGAAAAATAGTGTAATGGGAAGGGGTAATTTGAATATGAAACAATAGCACAAAGAAAAATAGCACAGGAGGAGTTAGTCAAACTGGAATGTGAAACCTCACACCAAGGCAGGCAGGAAGGGTGCTTCAGAATTTGTGGTCCATGAAGCTAGTCATCACCATTCCTAGCTTTGTTTCAGTTGGGTCTATCCCTCTTGTGAGCCTTAATAAGCCTATGCAGATCATGAATCCCTGAAACGGCCAAAGTGCTGGTACAATGATCTGGTACAATGAGCTGGGGCAGCACCCTGGAGGCTCAGGTACAGAGGCAAATTACAAGGATGTCCCTATGAAGGGAGAGTACCATCCTCAAAATGACCATACTGCTTGACATGCAACCTGAGTTGGACAGCACCACTCTCAGCTCAGGCATCCGTCAAATCTGGTTTCAGACTGAAGGCCTTACGGGACAATAGCAGCAACCTACTGGCCTTGCCCACTGCCATCCCAAATGACCATCAGTGCTAAACACCTATAAGTGTTGGGCAGGTCCCCCCCCCCCCCCCCCCGCTTGGGGCTTCCCAGTGGACCAAGGGAAGGTCACAGAGGCTCCATTGCCTCATGGCCTTGATGCACGGCCAGTCCAAATGACCATTAGTGCTTAACACCCTATGTGGGCTGTCAGCACCACCTCTGGTCCAGGGAGACTTGACAGATGGTCCCTGTGAGCCAGTTCCAATTCCAGCTAGGGTTTGCCAATACTATACCATGTGGCCAATGGTCATTATTCACCCAGAGAGAAGAGGGTACCTTCAGGTGGTGCCTTTATTCAGAACATGCTTTTATATACCATTTGTCCTGAGCATATGCTATTCCTATACCATGTGGCAGTGGTTATGGCTAACAGTCAAGACTGCCAGAAAAAGGGAGAGTTGAGCCTCTACCCAGCCAACAGCAGTGAACATCAGGTTTGGAGACTACCCCCTGTATCAGCCCCTGTATCAACCCATGGCAGGAACCAGAAGCAGGTACTGAGCTCAGTCCTGTCATGTCCATGTAACCAGACCATCACCTCTTCAGGAGCTGCCTCTAGCTTAAGAGAATCATAGAGCAGCTAAGGTGGGTTTAATTCTGCTTCAACAAAGGTACGATTGAGGAATCAGTGTTTCATTAGTATAAACAGGGGCAGGGAGAACACTATTTGGAAAATGATCTTTAAGAAACTGTTATAATTTAAGAGGAAGACAGTGGCATAATGTTAAATTTCTATAAAAAATACCTTTAAGTTAAGGTAATTTAAGAAAAAAGCATCTGTTTAATCAAACCTCAATGTGGATTTTACTCAAAACACTTACCTTGAAAGAAGCTGTATCATTCTAGATGGAACCTCCATAAAGCCTCTACTTTTAAGTAAATAGGACTTGAGTAATAAGTGTCAGACACTATCAGAGCCAGAGACTATGATAAACTCCAGGAAAAAAGCAATGCTGAGGGCTTTTATTACTTTTTATGTACCATCACCCAACTACTGTTAAGGAAATGAGATTACCAAATGAAGGGCCATTTATACAGATTATTCACCACTAGAAAGGAAACTTGACATGTAAACAATTTAGATAAGGATCCTAATGATGTAGGCACTCAAGTTGTCTGTAATTTATCACTCCAAATGCTAATGCTTTTAAAAGCAAGGCTGTTGTCCTTGAAAATCCTAGTTCAGCTAGTGACATGCTAATCACCACAATGATTTATAGAAATAAATACTTTACAAACAGTAGAAATATTTTAATTAGATCTTTGATACCTTCCATAATCTGGGGAGGAATATCTTGAAGAACTAAATAGCCCTTTATAAGAGCAGACACATTTAAAGAGTGATAACTATACTTCATGCCAATAATTAAAGGTTTTAAATACAGACTGCAGACACCAAGAATGAAAACACACCACCTCCTGGAGTACTGCAGACAACAAATGTGTGCATTGCATCCCAAAACGCAGTTATTAACAACTGAAGCTAATTGTGAGACATCAGAAATGCCTGAAACCTCACATGCACTCATGCAGCAAAATATTCCTGAGTGTTTTCAGCTTTTAAAGGGCCAGAGCTGCCAGAAACTCTTCTAAATCCTTTTGTTCTAGCGTGAAGAGAGAACAGCAAACTCTTTCAAAAGACTCCAGCTGGGGTAGCAAAGACAAAAAATACAAGCAGACCAAGAGAATAAGAAACCCTGGAGTGGAATGGAGTAGCCAAGGTTAGGGCGATCTAAGTACCCCAATGTTCAAGTGGTCACATGGCTTAAGTCACCCTAAAAATAGTGCAGCACATCTAAAGTTATTTTAAGTCAGAGGTGAACTAACCAGCTTGGCAAAGAATTAACCTGATCTGAAGAGGGTTAATGCTTGCACAGGTCCACAGCACAGCCTTGGGGCTAGCAAAGTGAAGCCAATGGTCACAGCTGTGTTGTTTCTACCCCCCTCCTTTCCCTCTGAGGACCCTCCAACCCTTGCCACAGATCCACCAGCCCCTCCACCACTCTTGCCTCCAGGTGCCTGCACCTCTTCCCAGCAAGCAGCAAATGCTTGCACACACAGATTTGGACTCAATATCAGATGGCTTAAACGAAACCACTTAAACCTAAGCCAGCTCACACAAACACTTGTTTGCACCATTTTAAAGGGTGGAGGCATCTTAGCCAAAGTTTCTTGGAGCCATCTGGCTCTTCAGCTAATGTCCTCTACTGTTCTGCTTAGATTCAAGTCACATGCAGCTTACTGAAAATTCCCTCTGCCTTCCCTAAATTCACATGTAGTGAGGCTGTTCTCCATTTAAAAAACTGCCATTTTGCAACCTGGACATAACTGCACTTCAAGCATTATTAAAGTCATTCCATACAGACTTTAGCACAAGGAATAATCAGACCTGCAGTTTGGAAGGTGTATTTTTAGGACAACAGATTGGAGAGTACCCATTACTACCAGCAAGAAAATTGGTGTTTCTGGTATTGAATTGCTCAAAGTGCTTATTTGTTCTCCAGCATTTTGAAATTGGCTTCATTTATATGAGAAAAAGGCATTTCTCATTTGAGTTGGTACTGATGTAAATTATACTTCCCCCCTCATAAAAGGGGCCCATAAACATGTTTTTATTACAGCTGCTAATAGCTGAGGGGAAACTGCTCTTATAAACATTTTCAGTGTATCAGTTAGCATTTTTTAAATTAAATTATCGCAATGCTGAAAAAGGAAACAAACAAAGAATGTAAGCAGAGTTTAATAGTCGGTTACAGCTACAGATCTGAGATGGGTAGGACTCCACTGCTATCAGTATGCTATACACTGTGGCTACTCCAAACTCACAAGGGGCAAGAAAGACAGAACTGTTATCCTGGGGCTCCAGAGTCACAAGAGCAAATATCCTTTGCCTGTTTGATATACACGCGACAATACTGTGAAATGTGATATATTACCTTTAATCGTCTTTAGTAGTACTTTTAATTTAGAGAAGCGATTACTAACCAGTATCAATAGGAGTACTGCATCTTTTCCTCATATTATATACGTATTTTATTTAAATTTTTAATTTTTTTAAAGGATTAGACTCTCAACCCATAGCCTCCCCCCCACAACATTTCCATTCAAACAAAATGTTTCATTACAGAAAAGATAGATTTTTTTTTTTTTTGCATTTTGTTTTGGCAAGAAAAATCTGAAAAATATTTATTCCAGGTAGACTGTGAAGAAAAAAGTAATTTCCAATTTTTTTTTTATTTTGTCGATGAACCAGAACCTTCATAGTGCTCTACTCTGGCTACATACTCACTCATTTACAACAAGGATATAAATTAATCCTAGTCTTACAGGGAAATTATGAGGCTTAATTATCTTGTAAAATCTCTAGCGGTCCTTTCCTGAGAACAACGGTGAAATGCTTCCAATTTATATAAAAACCCTGTAGGATTCTGTAAGAATGAGAAGGAATCAGTTTGTCATTATTCAAAGTCTCCTGCCATATTTAATTGTAGTGAAAGTGAACCATTGTAAACAAATATATTTAGTAATAACTCTTTTCAGTGCATCAGGTTCAAAATAGGGAAAAAGTCAGCATTCGACTTTTAAAATCATAGTAAGTACATGCTCACAGCAATTACCCACCCATGCTTTGGGCAATGAAATGCACACAGAGTCTGTTGTCTGTCGACATTTTTACTAATTAAACTTACCATATGCTATTCTAGGGATAGGAATTGCTGAGAAAGTACATGAAGCAGTACCCTCCCCTACCCCTACTTTAATTTGCCTTTTCCTGATAAACCGCATGACTAGCTACTTAATCACTTTTTCCAAGGACAGCTAACGTTTTCTTCAGTATATAATGCATTTCATTTTTTTTCACTTCAGTTAATTCTCTCTCATTTCTTAGGAGATCTTATCACTGCTTCCTCTTATTGGTTTTCTTGGCTTTCCAATTATACCTCATCTTAAAATGAAACCTGGAGATTGCAGATGACTCCCCCTAGATAGACCACATTGGACTTCAGTGAGATTTTATGCAAGTTCTGTGGCCAATGCTATCGATTCCAGATCAGTTACCATGTGGACATGGTAAATGTACTATTCCTGATGGCAACACACTTAAGCATGCAGTGCTTTGCTGGATGAACAGCTTCTGATACCAGAAACAGTGTAGCCAGGTGACAATACCAATTACCTTGTCTGTAGCACCCTGTGAGGGGGCTGGAGTGGTGTGGGCACTAAGGTGCCCGGGGGTCACAGTAGAAGTGCTCATGACATAGCCCTGTCAGATTGCAATGAATCTGCAAATTCTGCTCAATGCCTTGTCACACAAGGACACAAAAAAGGAAGAACGAAAGCATTCTGTGGGCTACTTCAAGTTAAAGAGACAGACACCCGGAGAAGCATAATATCCTCAAGGTCTCTGCTGCCAGGGCAAATATGTTTACAATGTAGATGTGGTCATATTTAAGTTATTCAGTACAGAGATCATCTTCCTCACTATTTGTACAGCATGTGTCGAAATGAAACCAGATTGCAGCTTTTGGGCAGTAGCAAAATAACCGTGCCAAAAAAAAAAAAAAAAGACAGCTGTAGGCTTCTGGACATCCAGCATATGATTAATTATTAAAGTATTAGATTTTCCTCAGGGTCTCCTGCTCTTTTAGCCAATATTAAATGCCTATGCATTTAACAGTTGTGCTGTGTTAACACCTAGGAACCCCATTCCTTTGCAAAACCCTGTACATATAACAAGGCAAACCATCCTCCAGGGCTAAGAAATAAAACTGTACTAAGAAAGGAAAAAGTGTTCCATCGGCTTTACTGAGATTGTACCATTTAATATCCCATGTTATGAGAAAATGAGGAAGCGCAAGGAAACAAGAGTCAAAACTGGCAGACATGAAAAGCTGTGGTCACAGCACACACACAACTGTGCCAGCCATGACACAAACAGTATACTGTAGGTAGGTCAGTACCTTTCTACTGTAGACACCAGGAAATTTAAGAGAACGGGCATTTTAACAACTTGTCCCTATTGCAAATGTCCATATTGGTAGGATAGAATAATTTGAGCATTTAGATATTTTCAAAACACTCAGGGCAGATTGTGTCACTGTCATAAAGTAATAAATCTGTATGATATTTGCATAGTGAAAGAATGATCTAAACCGTCTTTTTGTTTAGGTAAAGGTAAGTTAAGAAATACCTACCCCTTTCCCTTCCAAGTCTGATTTTACAAATTTCCAGTTAGTGAATGGACAGTTCCTTACCTTCTCACTACAACAATAACAGAACTGAGCGTGCTGTTTGTAATGGTGCAATTATTCCAGTTCCTAAAACTCACATCATTTTGTCTTGTTTAATATTTCCCAGCTTAGTGAGTGGCATCAATTTAATAAAATGCCTTAAACCACCTGATATCAATTTTTTGTTAAGTTAGCTTATTTTTATTAAATTTTCTTTTTTGTAACCAGATCTAGGCCTGTCTAGAGAGATTAGACAGAGATTATACAAACAATGTTAGGATCAAGTTTTAAAACACTTGCTAATAGAGTGCTTAAAAGTGGACATAAGTAGTCATTATTCCAGGTGGAATCTGCAAGATTGGGAGTTTGGTATGCCTACATACTTGCAGAAAACATGTATTTCATGTACATAGAGAATTATTAAATTCAAACTGGCTGGGCACTTGGGACCAAGGACTTAACACTGACATTGGTTTTATAACACTGTATAATTTAGAATCATAGAAAGCAGGACTGGAAGGAACTGCCACAGGTTGTTTAGTCCAACACCATTCCTATCAAACCAATTGTCTAACCTATTACAAAAACTACAGTCAACCTTGACACAATACGAGACACAACACCCTAACCTGCCGCAGGTAAAGTAGGAGAACTGCAGCAGCCAATGTCTGCTGCTACAAAGGTTGTTAAAATATGCTGCAGAGATCCAAGGAAATGGGCCACACCCCTTGCAAAACCTCCCACAGTCCATACCAATCTGACCATGGGGTAAAATTCCTTCCTGACCCCACATATGGCAATTGGACTGACCCTGAGCAGAGGAACAAGACCCTTTAGCCAGGAATCTCCATGTTTAAGTCCTAGCAGGAGCATTTGCCCACCCCAGTCAACATCCTCACTCTGGGCTGCAGCCAATAAAAAAACCCAACCCTGAGAGGAATGGAAAAAGTAAAATTCCTAGCCTGTCCCATGTGACAAGTGGAAGAGCCCAGAAGTATGAGAAAAACCTATAGTAGAACACAGGCTACATCTTTATCATAGCTGACAAATGCTTATCCAACCATTTCCAGAAAGGAAAAAGTAACTGAAGAAAGCAAAAAAAGGAAATGAGACACTATAGCTATCATTTATATAAAGCTTTCAAAATGACACACATGCACAGACACACACAGACCCCACCACCATTAAAAATAAATAATTGCAGCATTTAGCAAAAATAGTGGTATTTGACATAAGCTGCAGTTTGTGAAAATAGCTCTTGGCAAAATGTTGACTAAGCAGTGATCATTACGCATTCCTATGGGACAATGAGGGCAATCAGAATAATTTAGATAGGGCAGATAGATGCAATTCAATCTAAATTCTAGTATTCTACAACTTCTAATCATTGCAAGTACAGGCATACCTCAGAGATATTGCGGGTTCAGTTCCAGACCACCGCAATAAAGCGAATATCGCAATACAGCAAGTAACACAAATTTTCTGGTTTTCCAGTGCGTATAAAAGTTACGTTTACACTATACTGTAGTCTATTAAGTGTGCAATAGCATTATGTCTAAAAAAACAATGTACATACCTTAATTAAAAAAATATGCTAAAAAATGCTAACCATCGTCTGAGCCTTCAGCAAGTCGTAATCTTTTTGCTGGTGGAGGGTCTTGCCTCGA
>NW_017728948.1:32085351-32124675 GCF_001723895.1 Crocodylus porosus
AGTTTGAAATATTGCGAGAATTACCAAAATGTGACAGAGACACGAAGTGAGCAAATGCTTTTGGAAAAATGGCGCTGATGGAAAAATGGCACCAATAGACTTGCTCGATGCAGGGTTGCCACAAACCTTCAATTTGTAAAAAACGCAATATCTGCGAAGCGCAATAAAGCGAAGTGCAATAAAACGAGGTATGCCTGTATTTGTCATAAGCCTGCAGTATCCATCTTGGGTAGTTGGAGATGGTCTATGAGATGGTCAGAGAGCAGTGGGGCCATGCTTTTTGGCAGGAGAGCAACAAATTAGCCCCAAACCTCCCTGAGTGTCACACCAATCCTTTTCCTTTGGTGCTAAATTTTCTCCTCCCTGCCTGATCAGCCAGTAATCTACTTTCTGCTCCCTGTCCTATCTGCCACTCTGCTGCCTGTCCTTCCCCAATGTGTCACATGCCACACACAGAGGCTACCTAGGCACCATTTGTGGCACCCATGCTGCAGCTTGTTCACCCCTAATCGCCTACCATGATTCAGAAATAGAATTTGCATACATGAGCCCAACCACCTCACAGAAAGGGAAACCAGAAACTCTGACAAAGATCACAAATGACTGAAATAACAACAACACGGGGATCTCTGAAATGAAAGAGGTGAGGGATATGATGCTTTCTCCTCAGTAAAGACAAAAGGAGAAGATTACATATGTGCATCATAAAAATCCCATAGAAGTAATGCACAATACTAAAGTAAAATGCATGCAATTTAAAAAGTAAAATCCCTCTCTGGAAACATGCACTTATTAGAAGTCTAAAAAGAAAACAGAAGCCTGACAGAAGCAGCTGAGTGCTTATATATTTACAGGAAAATAGTTACAGAATAATGTAGTACATACAAAAGTAATCAGGCAAGACACCAGAGGTCAGAGACAAATCACTACTATTGCAACTACTACTGATTTTAAAAAAGATCCCAGTACTGCTCATGAAGTCACAGAAAAGTAGACAAATAGTGACAGACCTAGAAGTGCTATGGCAGAAGTCAAAGATCAGAAAAAACAAGTGAAAGGAAAAGCCTATTTCCAAGAAGCATGACAGACCCAGATTGTACAAGGTGAGGGATACAGCATAAGATATAACAGATGATGCTATTTATAGGAGCACCTAATTGGGAAAAAGTTCTTTGCTGGGAGACCCGTTTGTCACAATACTGGAGCAGTGGGATATGTTTTTCAGATAATGAGAGTACACAGTTGCAGCATGTTCCAAACCAGAGAGACAGCAGCCACCTATGAATAGCAGCTTTCTACAAATATCAATTTACCTGAACGTTTAAAGTGAATGTAATATTAAGCTTTACCTAACCAACTTCATTGTCAGTATGTTTTAAAGAAAGAGGCGGGTTGACAAAAAGGAATGGGAACTAAAATCTTCAGGATATCCAAGGTCATTATTGATTTGCTTTTTTTTGGTCCTAGTGCGTGCTCAACAAGCAAATTAGATTAAACCAGTCAGCTAAATATATTCTTGAAATGGCTCTGATAGCTTTAGCTACCATAGTGATCACAGCTGTCACTATAGACAGACCTGAAGGATATACCTCAATGACAGACTCCAGTCCATGCCCAAAAAAGTTACACCTAGTGAAGAGTCAGGGAAATTCTATAAGTCCCAGAGATGGAGGGAGCAGGAGGAAGGTAATTTTATCCAATGTTAACACTAAGAAGTAGAGAAATATACCAGGATGAGGGGAAAAACCCCAATGGGTTTTCCAGTTAAGTTAATGAAAACCTATCCACTACAGTGGGCTTTGGATCATCCCCAATGGGAGGCTGTAATATTGTGCTTTTTAAAAGCAATGGAAAGAGAAAAAAGGATAAAGGTCATTTTATGAAGATAAGATTCTTTCCCCACAAAGTCACAATGTCACCTTAAAAGAAAACTATCTTTTATAAGAAATAACTTAAAGTTGTCTTCAAACAGGCCTTCAGACAAGAAACCATTGGATTAACCACTGAAACTTGTTAGAAACAGCTGGAACACAAAGAAACCACAAAATACAACTACTCTTCCGAAAATCATGAGAAAGAAAAGTGGCACCACAAAAGGAGGAGGTCAAAGATCTCAAATTTATATGTAAATTTCTCTCATCAGTACCATCTCTTTAAAAGGAAGAAAAGTCACTTTTGAATCTGTCTTGAGCTAGCAAATTGATTTTATCTGGGCATGTATTAACTTACCCAACTTTCTCTGACCCAACCAGATTATTTTAGGCAAGAGGAAGGTTTCCAAAATGGGATTTAAATCCCATTTTACCAGTCTTCAGAGAGGTCCTGTCTCCAAAACTCTCCCCAGGGGAGCAAGCCCAAACAGGCATATCTGCAGTGAAAAAAAGATCCAGGTGGGATGGCCCCTGCATACTCTGCCCAGTACTCCTATAGTCCCCAGAAGTGTGGGAATAAAAATTCTCCAGAGTTGGCTGGTTGGAGTCCATGGTCTTGTAGGCTGCTCAGGAGATCTGTTGTCATCTCCTAGAAATCACCAAATCCTCTGCAATTTAACCTCCTAGAATGGCCAGCTCCTTGATGGCTCTCTTGGGAGGCCTAGCTGCCAGCTCCTCAGCAGCTCCAGAACCAGAAGAAAAGAGTTCTCACATCGCAGGTTTTGCCTAGATCTAGCCGTCAGTCTCTTCAGAAGAAAGGCTGAAAGTAGCTTTCTGTTACAAACCCAGTTTTGAAGAGCTCTAGAAACTGTCCCAATATAGGGGAAAAGTACTTGTTTTCTGGGCTGAATTCCTTCAGAAAGCATACTTCACTTGCTTAATACAAAGTCAAAATGTTAAAATGCTACCACGCCATACACTGTAATAACTCAGCCCAATGAGTAAATGTCATAGATAGAGCCATAGAGAAGTAGGCCTGAAAGGGATCTCAAGAGGCCATCTAGTACAACCTCCTCTCTGGGGCAGGATAAACCCTATCCAGTGTCCTATACCAATTTCTGTCTAACCTCTTAGCAAAACTAGGCAGGCAACCCTGACAACACAAGACTTAACACCCTAATCTGTCACCGATAAAGTAGGGGAACCATTCCAGCCAACATCCTGCTATTGCAGGGTTTGTTAAAATATGTTTGAGAGAGCCCATAAAAAGGGCCATGCCCCCCATTAGAAGAAGGCAAAAACCCCTGAAGTCCATACCAATCTGACCATGAGTCAATCTGACTTCAAATAAGGCAATCAGTTTGACACTGAGCAGAGAGGCAAGATCCTCTAGCCAGGAACTTTAGGGTTTAAGTCCCAGAAGGAAGATTTACACACCCCAAGCCCCAAGCGTTGCCTGCAACCAACACCCAATTCTTCTGAGATAGGCAAACCCTGCCCCTCACCCCCCAAAAAACAAAACAAAACAAAAACCTGAGAGATGTAGAGGCCGGGGGCGGGGGTGGATTCCCTCCTGGCCCCATGCAGCAACAAGTGAAACCCAGAAGCAGGGGAAATACCTACTGCGGAACATAGGTATAGCTATGCCTAGATCATCCCTGGCCAGTAGATGACAATTCCTTTCACAGCCTAATGTACATATGTGAGCACACATCAAAACAAGTCTTCATCATCATCTAAATGTTGCAGTTCAATTAAGCATTGATATAAGTAGTCATGGAATCATAGAAAATTAGGGTTGGAAGGGACTTCAGGAGGTCATCTAGTCCTACCTTCTGCTCAAAGCAGGACTATCTCCAACTAGATCATCCCAGCCAAAGTTGTCTAGCTGGGTCTTAAAAACCTCCAAGGATGGGGATTCCACCACTTCTCTAGGTAACCCATTCCAATGCTTTAGCACTCTCCTAGTGAGAAAGATTTTCCTAATATTCAACTTAAATCTCCCTTGCTGCAACTTGAGACTATTGCTCCTTGTTCTGTCATCTGCCACAGCTTAGAACAGTAAGAGTATCTCTCCATCCTCTTTGGACCCCCCCTTCAGGTAGTTAAAGCTGCTATCAAATCCCCACCTCGGTCTTCTCTTCTACAGTCTAAATAAACCCAGTTCCCTCAGTCTCTCCTCATAAGCAGGGATCCTGGTTTTCCCTGATCAAAGACCACAAACTCTCTGATACTAAAATTGCAAATTCTCTGATAAGAACCCCAAAATCTGTGAATAAAAGGAAAGGGCAGTATATATATCGATATCCATTGAAGTCAATGTATTCTTGATATATTATAATTTTGAAATAATTTGGATGCCTACCAGTGCCTCAATCACTATAATAAAATTAATTCTAAATACCTATAAATGTTAGTATTTGATTTGTGGTTTTTTATCACGGAAAACCAGAGCTCCCCCTGCCCCGTAGCTCACAGAAAGCAGGTCCAGGCCCTTCATTCCCAAGCCACATCTCCCCAGCCCTGCCAGTGCCCCTCACTCTCCCCCACAGCCTGCCTGGGCCTGGTGGTACCCCTTACCCACAACACCCAGCCCCGCTGGTGCCCCTCACTCCCCCCTCCTACAGCCCCGCTGGATGGGGCACCCAACTGCCAGGGTTATGGGGCCAGGGACCCAGGTCTGCAGACCCCTGCTCCCTGCTGCAGCACCCAAGCCCTGGCTGCTGCCCACAGGAGGCAGCAGCTGCTGCAGTGGAGCAGAGCATAGAGCCTGGCCTGTCCCCTCCTCCCCCACACTGCCAACTTAGGTGGGGGATGGGGCCAGCTCCCTACTGCTGCATGCACTTCTGTGGGGGCAGGGTAGACCCATACCCGCCCAGATCTGCGTGCAGGGCTGGGGTGGGCATAGGTTGTCCACTGCAGGCTCAGGCTCACCACCCTGCTGCCTTCCCCCAAGGCCTCTGCAGCCCAGGAGGTGTGACCTGGTACTGTAGGACAGAGCAGGACTATGCAGGGATGCTGTTTGCTGCTGCGAGCTCTGCGCTGCCCTGGAGGTGTCCCCTTCCTGCATGGTAGTAGCAGGGGGGGGGGGGCAGGGCAGCATGGAGCTTGCAGCAGCAAGTTTTCCCACATGGCCCCACTCTGCCCTGCAGCACCAGGTCACATCTGCTGGGCTCAGGAGGCTCCAGGGGAGAGCAGCTGGGTGGGGTGCCCACACCTGCAGCAGGCAGCCCACATCTGCCTCGGCCCCCACCCCATGCACAGATCTGGGAGGCTGGGGTCCTCCCTGCCCCTTCAGGAATGCGCACAGTGGTGGGGAGCTGGCCCCACACCCTGCTCCCTGGAGGAGCTGCCTGAGGCCCTGTCCCACTCCCCACCAGGGCCCTGTGGCCATGCATTCCAGCCCTGGGCCCCAAGCCCCATGTACTTCCCAGCTCGGCAGCAGCCCCAGCCCCAGCCCTGCCCAACTCCCTCCTTCCCTCCCTCCCTATGGAGGCCTCGATTTCCCCTGTCTTACCTGAAGAAGATGCTCTCCAGGCTGCTTGGCAGCCATGTGCATATACATGCCTGACCGCTCTCCTCCTCCCAGCCTGCAGAGAGCAATTTACAAAACTGCAAAATCCACGGGTTTCTCCATTAAAATGAGAAATCCACATTTGCCTTGGGTAAAGGGGAAAAGTTGTGTTTTTCTCTGTTTTTCCATGGGAAAAGGAAAACCCAGATCCCTGCTCATAAGTCACATGCCCCAGCCCCCAAACCATCTTTGTTGCTCTCTGCCAAACTCTCTCCAATTTGTCCACATCTTTTCTATGGTCTGGGGTGCAAAACTAGACATGGTACTCCAGATGTGGCCTCACCAGTGCAGAATGGAGTGGAGTAATTACTTCCCTTGATCTGCCGGCAATGCTCCTAATGCAGCCTAGTATGCTGTTAGCTTTCTTAGCTAACAGCAAGTCTGAAGCTATTATGCAATAAAATTGTGATTAGTTTCTCTTACTAGAAGTAACCCCCATTTCTCTACTGCACTTTGATCTCACTTCAGAACACCTACAATGGCAGTAGACAGAATATGCAAGTTATCCGAATAAAATATAGGATCTCTGGCAGGATTCTCTGTTGCCAAATGAGTACCTTGCACCATTTTGGAACTAGGCACTTCAGAATTCCCCCTTGACTGGAAAGAATCACTAGGAGACAGCCTAGCTTGGTTTTTTACAAATAACAAATAAAAAGTTGCTTTCCACAATGCATCCTCAAGTGTTTTGTCAAGTTTAGTTTTAAACATAAAAATAATATGGCTTCTATGGCAAACTCTTCCAGAATCTAATATATTTTTACCAACATCCAAATAAAGGGCACATGAGTAACATAATGCAAATCAAAGTACCTCATTTTCTATTATGAACAAATAGACAAAACAGCAAAGGGGAAATGACATGACACAACTCAAGGTTGTTTACTGTTCCAGCAGCTGAAGGGTGTCTTACCCACCCATGAAAGCACCTAGCTTTTTCACTCATCTAGCTCATTAATCCTTCAAGACTCATGAAGACAAAAGTATAGTCCACTGTAATGCCAAGGGCCATGTATGAGCCATAGTTCTTCCATCTATTGCAGCTTACCTATCCTGGTCATCCCTAAACAGGTATTTTGTAAGGAGTAAAGGGGAAAAAGGGTAAATCTGCATTATTACTTTTCCCTAGAGATCTTGGGCAAAAACTAATACGAGTCCACTGATCTCCCCAGCCACATCCAACTGTCAGAACTGGAATTCCATGGAAACCCCTAAATAAATGCTAGGCCCCCTCTACACATGCAGATAAAAGTGTGATGGGATCTAATGCACAATTGACAACAATTGTGCATTAGTTCTCATGATGCTTTATTGCCAGTGCAGGGGGAGCCCTGGTGTTAGCACTTCCGAGTGATCTCTGGGAAAGCAGCCAAGACCTTTAAAAAAAAAAAAAAAAAGCGCCAAAATACTGGATCTGGTCAGCAATGGCTGGCGATGCATTTTAGACTGCAAATAAAATACACTTAATTGAAAGATATTTACTTAGCTAGAAACCATTTGACAGGCAACCTTTCTTACTTCTAAATTATGTAGTGTCAAGTTGATAGAAATGTTTCTGAAAGTCAGTTCTGTACATGGACTGAATACCCTTTGGGGAAAAAAACCCAACAAAAACCTCAGCTCAGGGAATGGCTGAAAGATTCAGTGCCCCAGGCAAGTTACAGGGTAAGTGAGCTGGATAAGTGATGCATTCAGTCTCCAGAGAGGAGGAACAAATTTCTCCAGAATAGTACTTTCCATACCGAAGAGCTCCAACTCCACTGTTGAAGCAATGCACTTTTTCACTGTCCTCAGCACCCACTTTACCCCTGACATTTAACCGTAGGTATAAAGAGTAATTTTTACCCCCCAACAGCTCTCCCAGCATAAAGCAACATCTGTTGTTTATATTATGGGAGCTGGCAGAGCAGGAAGGACAATATAAGGAGAAAATTCTGGTAATTTAATAACAGCTACTGTAGTTTTTCTAAACTGTAGTGTTTGACATCGAGGTACCATGTAAAGTCACTTATAGTCATGCTGCCAAGACTATAAAGGAATATGACCATATTATGTGGTTTATACTAGCATTATTCAAAGAGTTAAGGACAATGGAGGATAACTAAGTGAAAACTAGTTTGCAGTATAGAAAGCAGACATAAAAACAGATCTAATACAATCTTGGACTATAAAAGGAGGAGACTAAAAGGTACAAATGCTACTGCTACTGCATGTAGCATTACTGAAACCAAAATCCAGTTCCAGGTTTATGTTTTAAACAGTTCACTGAAAACTTTTAAAGGATTCAGAAGAGCTACTAGTATTTTTCAAAGATGGGACAATCTACCTTGTAGTGACAGACTAAAAACAACTAGATTGTGGTCTATGAATACCTGCAGGGAAAACATACTGCAAACAGTAGGGGCTGCTAAGAGATTGGGGGGGCAAGAAACAAACACAAGGCTTGGAAGCAGAAATTTGACAGATTAAATTAGAAATTAGATTAAATATGATTTAAGCATTTTCTCTGTCTGAGGATAATTAGCAGAAATGCAAGTTTTCCATTTCCCCTGAAAAAACAGAAAAAACAACATGGATTCCCCCACCACCCGAGGAAAATGTGGATGTTTGATTTTAGCAGAGAAACCCATAGATTTTGCATTTACAAAGAGATCTCTGCAGGCCGGCAGAGTTCCAGCTTGCAAGGGGCTGATGGGAGCAGGAGAAGGGTGGTCAGGCAGGGGGCATCATGTGCATGTATATGCACATGACCACCAGGCAACCTGGAAAGCAGCTCCCACAAAGAAGTCTGATGCGGGAAGGGGGTAGAATTGAGGCCCCCATAGGGAGGGAGGGAGGGAGTTGGGCAGGACTGGGGCTGGGGCTGGGGTTGGGACTGGGGCTCCTGCCCAGCTGGCCGTGTGTGGGGCTGAGGGCCCAGGGCTGGAATGCATAGTCATAGGGCCCCAGCAGGGAGTGGGATGGTGCCGCAGGCAGCTCATCCAGGGGGTAGAGGGCATCTCCAGCTCCCCTCCACTGCACACAGTCCCAGGGGGCAGAAGGGACCCATGCCCCTGAGGTCTTTGTGGAAGCAGGGGCAGAGGTAGGCTGCCCACTGCAGTCTCGGCCTCCCTGCCCTGCTCACCTTTCTCAAGGTCTCCGCAGCCCAGCGGAGGCAACCTGGCACTGCAAGGCAGAGTGAGGCCACATGGGGAAGCTCCTTGCTGCTGTGAACTCTGTGCTCCCCTGGCAAGGCATCCCCTGCCTGCCCAGCAGTAGCAAGGGGGCAATGGCATGGTGTTATGTCCCTTGCTGCTGTTGGACAGGCAGGGGGTTGCTCACCAGGGCAGCACAGAGCTCAGAGAGGCAAGCAGCTTCCCCACACAGCCCCACGCTGCCATGCAGCACTGGATCACACCTGCTGGGCTGCAGAGATCCTGGGGGAGAGCAGCACGGTGGAGAGCTGAAGCCCATAACAGGCAGCCCGTGCCTGCCTGCCCCTGACCCCTCCCTGCACACAGATCTGGGGAGCACAGGTCCCCCTGCCCTCCCAGGAATGTGCGCAAGAGTGAAGAGCTGGCTCTGTCCCCTGCCCAAGCCCACCGCAGCCAGGGAGCAAGCAGGGGGAGTTAGGCTCTGCACTCCACTCTGCTGCAGCAGCCACCACCTCCTGGAGACAGGAGCTAGGTCTCAAGCTGCACACCCAAGTCCCTGGCCCCAGAGGCCTGGGGGCCCCCTCTGGCAGGACTGGGTGGCAGAGGGTGGGGGGCAAGAATTTATTTTATTATAGTGATTAAAGCATGGGTAGGCTTCCAAATTGTGTTAAAATTGTAAATATATCAAGAGAACATTGTGTTCAACTGATACCTATATATATAGTGGCTTTTCATTTTAATAATGGATTTTGGCTTTTTAATTGGTTAATTCGTGATATTTTTTAAATCAGGGAAAACCAGAATTCCTGGTAACTAGATATTGGAACAAATTATCTCGCAATGCGGTGAATTCTCTTTAGAGCAACTCTGGATGGCTTTCTGAAAGTGAATCTCTAGTTCAGCTGGAATTTAGGGTTCCTGCAACAAGCCTGCTTGGGAAAATTCTGTGTCTTGCATTATGTTGAAGGTTAAACTGAATTATCATAATGGCTACTTCTGGCTTTGCAATTTAACTATATTAATAATATAGTAATAGCAATTGGGAGCAGGAAGGGTAGGAGAGAGAACACCTCTGTATTCCTGGTGGAGCAAGGGGAAGAACTGTTTTAGGTCTATATTCTTGAATTGGGTGGGAAGGGAAAAAAAAAACACTGCATCAAGTCTTAGTTGCTTCTCAACCTTGGTTTTACATCTGGTAGACAATGAAACTTAAAACTTGATACAGCATATGAGCAGATGAATTAAGTACCAAGAGGTAAAAAGAGCATGGGATTTATAATAACATACCTGATGCTTCAACCTTCACACACGTATGCTCTTACCCTGAATCTATGGAGCTGGTGAAAGTTACTTTTTCACTGACAGCTAAGCTGGTACCTTTGGGTAGACACATGGGCAGTATATTCCACTTTTATCTATCATTAGCTATCTTGCCTGAGTCCAATTAGTTAGGAGTACAAGTCAAACAAAATCAAAGAAGAAAGAAAAATCAAGAATTCCTCCCAGAAGGAACAACTTCATACCTAAGTGAAATATAGTGCAAGAGGCCAAACCTCTTTCAAAACTGTCAGCAAGTAACAAGCAATCAAAAGTTTTAAAAAGGGACCCAACATGTGTTGCATGTTGCCTTTATTTGACAGATGATTTGGAACTATAAAAACCTCACCAAGTAATTTAAATCAGCATTTTCAAAGGCATATAGAAAAACTGCAGCAAAAAAAGAATGAAGGCTCCCCATACACACTATCAGCAGTATGATTTCTCAGTCTTGGTTGATGGTGTGCAACACAATTTGATCTCAAGGAAGACCCCTTAGAGCCCTGCCATATGTTCAAATTAAAGCTGGATAGAAACCAGCGATAAAGTTGTTACACATTTTCAGGCACTAACTTTGTAGCGGCTTGGCTTTTTTTTTATAGCCAGATGGATCTTTTTATGGACTGAAAATTACTTTGCACATGTGGCTGGTCTAAATTTATTGCATAATTAATCAGTTAATTGCATGATAATTACTTTGCACATGCGGTTGGTTTTACTTGGCACATATGGCCAGTCTAAATTTAGATTATGCAATTAACTGGTTATACATAACATGTGCAATACCTAACATGAAAGAGGGGCCTTATTATCACTTACGCAGACTAGCTGTGAAAGAGGTACATAACACAGCCCTTGAAAACAAAAATCTTATACATTGTTAGAAATGTTAAGGAAACAAGAGGAGTCATATGTTCTAGACTCTATTATGGAAAGGGTTTTAGTCTAATAATTAGTACAGTGTTAGAGAAGATAGTCAAGAATATTTGAAAAGGTACTGCAGAGAAGACTCTGCTATAAGACACCTACGTTTCCATTCCCGATTCTACACGACTTAGTGTAACTTTGCAGTTAACTTATTTGTAACCTGAGGGAGAATACTAATTTCTATTCTAGAGCTGGTACAGACTTTGATTAACAGTGAAGTGCACAGAAATATAAATAACAGGCAGTAGAAGAGGGAACAGACTGCCTAGTACCCTGGCTGCCATTTCAGTGCTTTTTCCCTAGATGGCAGTTCTTCAGATACAAAAAAAGTGAGATTTTCTATTTGCACAATAATGTTATACACTAGAACAGGAAACCAGATTAAGCTGAAATACCAGACATACTAGATATATCATAAAATACAATACATTTGAGAGCCATCTTGAAGGGCTTTAATTTCAAAGTAGAAAGACAGTACCTCTTACTAACTCAAGGTATTCTAGAAGACTAAGAAGCTGTGTATGTGTGTCAATCTGATTTCACAAACAAACAGAAAAATCTTGCCTGGTCTCAGAAAAAAATATGACTGCCAGAGCCATTGTTGAGAAAAGGATCCTTTACGAAGCCTGTTTTCATAGATGGATGGAATAGCATACTTCTCTTGTTCTAACAGCTCTGAGGTTTTTATTTGCCTCTGACTGGGAAGAAAACCCTCTCCCCCTACTCTATAACCCTGAAGATTTCTTCCACAAAAGCCAACTTTATCTGCCAGCATTCTGCACGTAGCTATTACCATGCAATCCTTCTATCTGCACCAATATTCAGCCTTGCCAGTCACTATTCCAAGTTGGAGTTAGCAAATGGTCAATAGAAAGAGCTACTAGAAGAGCATGAGAAAGGCCTACATCATGGCCAAGACCTTGAAAATCATAAATCGGCCAGTGTAATCTTCTGAGAACAACTGGAAGTGGAGATATTGAGCATGCATGTGGTCTTTGTAACATTCCTACCAAATTATGCTGACCAAAATATTCTCTCTCTAGCAAAAAAAAAAAAGATGTTTTCTAAATAGGTGTTTGTTATTTAACATTTACAGACAAATTATAGCATGTTGAAAAGTCAGAGACTTACTATACCTCTACTGCTTCATGGTAACTCTCTAGGTACTTACTTTTTCCCTGCAGTAAATGAAAGATAAACAGTGGCAGTTCTCCCCTTTTAACTCACTGGACCTTGTCAGTGCATGAACAAATGAAGAGGTGATAAAATATAGCAAGGACAAGGCAGTTTGTAGTTTTAATGTATTGGAAAGCCAAAGGAAAAAATGATTATCGGGGAAACTCAGGGTTTGCCTAGACTCATTAATTCATGTTAAACCTACAAATTGTTTTGTGTTCTCTAAATTTACCTTGCATTAGTTAATTTATGGCTGCTAATAAAACTTACCGTGCCATTTTTCCGTTGTGAGGACACGGTCTGGGATGCTGAGAGATGATCTAACCCAGAACACTGGTGATAGAATCAGTGTACCAGGTGAGTTTCCTCATTTAAACTTACTATGAAAACTAAAATAAAATCCTGCTCTAAGTGACAAGAAGGTGGCTGGAAAGGAAATATAGGGGTTTATTTTCAGGGGTGTTTTTCCTGCTTCAAGCATTTATTTCCTACTTTCAGTATTTTGACAGCCAGTTAGTAGAAAAACATTTAGCAGACAATGAGAGTTTTAAGTGGCTTCAGTACTAAACCATATGAAAGCTCCCAGAAATCAATACAAGAGAAAAGTAGTTTTCTTTTAATGTGTTTTTTTTATTTATCCCATTTTTCTCCCATAATAGCTTTCCCACTTTCATCCAATTTAATATAAAGTGAGTAATAAGGCTAGTCTGCCACAGCACTTTCAGACTGGGGCTGCTTATATTTTTCTGATGTCCAACAACAGCATGGTAGTAAAGAGCCAAATTTACCATAAAGTGAGTAATAAGGCTAGTCTGCCACAGCACTTTCAGACTGGGGCTGCTTATATTTTTCTGATGTCCAACAACAGCATGGTAGCTTACAGAGAGATTTACCATGAATGCATCTGCTATATTTCAAGCCAATTTCCACATTACAACTGCATTTCATGTATGAGTACACATATGGCCCTTTTCAGCTTTTCCTGCCTCTTCTGGGCTAAGTACAGACAGTTAAAAAGCCCAAAGCTGGACTGAAGAGACATTTATCTTTGATTCAGAAAGTGCAGCCATATGCCTGCAGTGACTCAGGCCAGAAGCCAGGGAGTGCTAGAGCATGGTTCTCTGACATGTAACCAGCATGGGCTGTGTGTTCACTTCCTTTTCCTGTTGCCCTCAAGTTCTCTGGGATTTGCAGTCCAGAATTACAGTGGCAGAACTCTGCAAAGTTGTTCATCACTACTTCTTCCTGCTTCCAGGTGCCTCTAGAATTTGTGGTCCAGAGTTTAAGCCAGCAGTAAGTTTGAGTGAGGGAAAAGGTGTTTAACCCCTCTCCCTGGCCTCTGGACCTAGCCCCCAGCTGGGATTTGCCTGGGAGGCACGACAGCGCTCCCATAGACTTGCCTGCACTCCCAGCTGGGCTTGCCCCAGCCCCATTGTTAGCCTGCCCTCACTGCTCCAACTAGGGAGAAGAGGGGTGGGGTAGCCCTGCTCTCTGGAGCAGACAGCCCAGCCCAGCGTTGGAAAGCATGGTGGGATGCTGGGGGACTGTGATTGAACTTGAACCAGGAAGGGGTCTGGGACAGAAGTTTCATAAAACTCAAATCAGCTAAGTCTGATACTACATTCAGCCAGGATTATTTTAAACCAGTTTCAGCCATTTTGAAACTGGTTTATGTGCACTGAGCTTCTGTTCTATTACAGGTTTAAACCAGTTTCTGATCATTTAAACCAGTTTATGTGTAACTTCTGTCCCTAGCCCTGAAGATCTGGAACCAGTTTATAAACAAGTTTTTATTTACTTTATTTTTTTCTTCTAAGTTTTTTTTTTTGTCCTTTAAATTCTCTGCCTCAGTTTCCCCACTATAATGTGGTGATACTATAGAAAGTTGGGAGGGTTATGAAGCCAGCTTTCAAGTGCTCTGAAGATGAAAGCTTTCTAAGGTAAGTTTTTTCCCACTCCATACCATCTTGGGGAGTATGCTATGCTGGAAGCCAGTCATTTGTTTTACTTCAAGTGAAATTATAGGTTGCTTAATACAATCACTGGACAATGCTATCATACCAAGATGAGAGGCATGATCTAAGAAACTGAATAGAATAAAACTTCAAATAGTGAGGCGTGGTAAACTAATTGTTCTGTGTAGAACTATGGGCTACTGCACCACAAGTCTTAAAATGATAAAGCTCCTCAACTTTATGAGATAGAAAGCACTGAGATACATTTTCTGTCTACCTATAGCGTGTCTAGATAATAAATAGCATCATGCCATTTCATTTTTTTCCTTTCATCAAGAACATAAAAATGGTGGCATATGATGCTGCTCATTTGCATAGTATTGTGACATTATTTTCTCTTAAACTTATTTCTTTATTTTTTGTTAGCACATCATCACTGCAAAGGAGAGAAACTCCTGAAAAAAGCAAATGAAAGTATTTAATTGATAGTTCACTTTGCAAACTCCTAGGGTAAAATCCTAGCTCCTTTGAAGTCAACAGAAAACTTTCACCAACTTCAAAAGACTTAACATTGCATTGATGTGTTTGTTTCTCTTTATGAAAGTGGTTTGAATCTGAGAGGTAGGTGGGTCTTGTAATGCATATGCTAAAAAACAGAGTTCCAGGAATGCCCTAGATGGCTTTCTGCAATTACATGATCACTTACTAACTGTGATTGTTCAGAATAAATAGGACTTCCTTTCAGCTTCAGAAAAACAAGGACAATGCTATAAGATCAAGCTTTACAGGATAGGAGAGAGAAAACATTTTAAACACCTGCCTGGCCCTGTAAACCTCAGTTCCCCATACACTCTGGGAAACAGCCAAGAATTTCTGGCTACAGAGCTAAGTTCACCACAGGGGGTGGTGCCAGTATCTCATATTCAAGGAAGGAAGAGAATAAGTTCTGAAATATCATTGTGATATCCCATTTTCCAGTGATAAGAGACAAATCATGAGATACATGGTACCAGGTCAGCCTAATATGTACCTACAGCCCTAAAATGTGGTCTACAGATTAATTCTTAGTCCCAAGATATCACACAAATCATAGGCCTGTTGCATGCCAAACACACTACAACTCTTACATTTTGTAGCAGGAGCTTTTCAAAACCAGCTTTGCTATTCTTCCCTACAAGATCATCTTCACTCTTGTCCCTCAGCTAGCAAATCTCTTTATTTTACCAGCTGACCTGCATGTGTTCAACTTCTGGCCTGTGGGCCAGATCAGGCCTGCAGGCCTCCGTATGGGTCTGGAAATTTGGGGGCACCACTCCCTGCTGCCAAAACTGCAGACCCTTGGGGAGCCCCTGGACCTAGCAGCTGAGCCACCTCCATATGTGAGGTGCTGGGTGGAGGTGGTGCCAGGCCTCCCGGGCCCAATTCAATCATGAGGGGCAGAAGGAGGTGGTAATGGGCACTTGTTGCCCAATCCTGGCATGCAGGGGTGGGAGGCATTGGTGCCTGGTCACTGGGATTTAATCCCAGTATGAAAGGGTTGGGACCCAACTCTGGCATGCAGAGCAGAGAGAGAGCACTGCCAGGCCCCAGGGCCACATCCAGCCCACAGACAAGCCACTCATCTGGCCTGTGGGAACAAAAGGTTGAATACTGCTGCCTTAGACTAGTCAACAGCAGCTGCCCCTTAGCTCAAAACAAACGGCCAGTCACTACTGCATTTGCCCAGTTAGCTCTACTTGCTATTGTTAGCTGACTATTTGATTATTGCTCTCTGCAGGGATCATTGAGGGGCTAGCTGAAGGATAAATTTGTAGCCAGCAGGATGGGATTACAATCCCTTGAAGGATAATTGAGGCCCCAAAAGTAACAATCAGTTTATAAACTGAGGCAAGTAGTAGAAGGAAGGTTCCTGGTCATACTTCACTAGTAGTACATTTGGTTCCATGGGTGAATTCAAATGAAATATAATAAATATAATAAAAGGTATGCAGCATGTTTGGAAACAAACACTGAGCTGAAATGTACAGAAATATGAAAAATGTTTGAAAATGCTCACAAACATCTCCAACCCCTGACAAACATCTCTGCCATGGTTTATCTGCTACCATTATGTGTTCAAATACAGCAGGGAGCTTTCATCTTGAATTGACTAGGAGGACAATTTTAGTAAGTTAGAAAATTTCTAATTCTGTCCAACACCAAATCTTATTTTTTCAGCAGATTTTCAAGAAAATCATTATGGCTAAGGACGGACATTCAAAATGCCTGAGGTGGAATTGATCTAAATTGCATGATTTTCTGTAAGCACCATAGTTTAGATCAGTAGTGAACAGAACACACATTCGCTCTTTGGTGGGGGGGAGCAAATCTTCAGGTGAGTTTTGCTATTTTTAAACCAGACTGCCTGCCAAACTTCTGTTCTGTAATGGATATAGGCTAGTTTCCTATCACTTACTTATACCAGTAAAGTGTAATGTCTGTACCTAGCGTTTGCCTCGAGACATCTCTTAGCTTTTTAAGACGCACAGTGGAAGCACTTACAGCAAACTGATTAACTGCATAATATATTACAGCAAATGAGGGAAAGAAAACTGGAAAATGGTAGTTTAAAAAAATTAAGGTAATAAGCAAATGATGGGGATCCAATACAGTGAAATTTTTATTCAAACCAAAATGCCAAAAAGCATATTTCTGGAAGCAGTAGGACCAGTTTTCCACTGCATCCTACATAGTCAATTAAAACTAAGCAAAGCATATGCAAAAAGTTAATAACCATAATCTCAGTCCATTTGACTCCTCTAGAACAACTGCATTCCCTAACTTGTGCACATGGACCCAGCAGGTCCCCAACTTCTCCATGTGTTTGCCAACCTGATAGATGGCCAGCTGTAGATTACAAAACATCTGGGGACAGTTCGTGGCATGTCTAGCTTAAAGGGCCCCTAATGTAATTCTGTTTTATGTAGCAGTAATGACCACCTCCGAGGAGCAATATATAGCTTCAATACAGTTTTTCTACAGATTGCCTTTAGCAGACATTATGAACTGAAGCAGCCCTGACCCCCTCTAAATTCCTAGGGAACTGGAACTATGTATTAAAGGGACTTGTTACAAGTGTTATTCCTAATAAGCAAGATGCAGGGTATATTTTAGATTATAAAAATGTTGATAATCTTCCACTGTTTAAAATCACTGAGGTACCAAAAAGGAGATTTATATATTTACAGGACAGTACAAAACATACAAGCTAAAGCAATCAGAGAACTAACCAATAAAAATGAACAAACAGGCAAAGAAACAAACAAAATAAAAACCCTACAACAAGAAACACTATTATGTTTCATTATTATACCTATACTGTTATAAGGATTACTGGCTTACACTTTTTAACAACATTTTATGGACAGAGCTGTTTTCATCCATTATGGGTATGACTGCCCAATGCTTTTTTTTCCAGAATAACGTTCATGTCGGCAAATTTTAACCATATGGATTGGTATTTTCCTTGTTTCAGCTCTGTTTCAGATGCAGCTAGGCAAGGCCTCAAATGCCTATATACCAATGCTCATAGTATGGGGAATAAACAGGAGGAACTTGCCCTCAGAATAGCCAGTTCAGACCCAGACATAATAGGGCTTACAGAAACATGGTGGGATTCATCCCACAACTAAGCAGTTAGCATTAGGGGCTAAAGGCTTTGCAGGTGGGATAGAGATGGAAGGAAAGGTGGGTGTGTAGCGCTCTATGTCAAGGAGCAATACGTATCCTCTGCCAGCAGAATGGGGTCAGAGGAGGGGCAAGCTGAAGTGCTCTGGACCTAGATACAAAGGGGCCATGGGGAGAGGGATCTAACTGTGGGGGTCTACTACAGACCCCCCAACCAAGGGGAGGAGCTGGACCAGGAATTTTTGGGCCAGTTTGCAGAGGCACTTAAGGCACGGGATGTAGTTGTCATGGGTGATTTAAATTACCCAGATATCTGCTGGGAAGAAAAGTCAGCCAGGTCAGACTGTTCCAGGAAGTTCCTGGCTGAGATACAGGACGTGCACTTAATTCAGGAGGTGCACAGTCCCACCAGAGGAAATGCCCTGTTGGACCTGGTCCTGGCCACAGGTGATGACCTGGTAAGGGGCCTCCAGGTCCTTGACCACCTGGGTGATAGCAATCATCGCTTGCTGGATTTCACCCTTGAGGGTGTCAAGGGCCTGCAGCAAGGCGGTAGCCCTAGACTTCAAGAGGGCCAACTTCAATGAGTTGAGACTAGTGGGAGAGGTACTGGGGTTCTCGAGAGCAGGGGAACTCAGTGCCCAAGATGAGTGGTTGTTCCTAAAGAGACAATACTCAGGGCCCAAGGGGTGACCATCCCAACAAGAAGTAAGGGGGGCAGGAATGTCCGAAAGCCCCCCTGGCTCATCAAGGGCATCCAGGAATGCCTGATTGCCAAAAAGGTGGTGTACAACTGGTGGAAGGAGGATGCTATCTCCAAAAAGGAGTATACCTCCTCTGTTCCGGCCTGTAGGGGGGCTGTTAGGAAAGCTAAGGTGGACATAGAGCTAGGACTAGCATCCAAAATCAAAAATAATAAAACGTTCCTTTTCAAATATATAGGGAGGAGGAAGAAAGCACCGGGAAATGTGGGGCCCCTGTAAGATTCTCTAGGCAATCTGGTGGTTGAGCCAGAGGAGAAAGCAGACCTCTTTAACCAATTCTTCACCTCCATTTGGGCAGGAACTGGGACTTCCCCACCGTGATGCAAGATGAACTCGAGAGGAACCCCTCCAGACCTCAGAATGGGGAGGACCAGGTTAGAGAGCTTCTGGAGGGACTGGACGTGTTCAAATCAGTGGGTCCAGATGCTCTCCACCCCAGGGTGTTGAGGGAGCTAGCAGGGGTTCTTGCAGGGCCTTTGGCATGGCTTTACAAGTGCTCATGGTGCTCGGGCCAGGTGACAGATGATTGGAAGATAGCCAACATGGTCCCCATCTTCAAAAAAGGGAGGAGGGAGGACCCGGACAACTATAAGCCCATCAGTCTTACCTCAATACTAGGGAAACTCTTTGAGAAGATCATCAAGGAGCACATCTGTGATGGGCCGGCTTCAGAGATGATGCTCAAGGGCAACCAGCACGGTTTCATTAAGGGCAAGTTGTGTCAGACCAACTTGATTTCCTTTTATGATCAGGTCACAAAAGCATTCGATGCAGGTGTCACCATGGATGTAGTCTTTCTGGACTTCAGCAAGGCCTTTGATACTGTGTCCCACCCCATCCTCATTAAAAAACTAGGCGACTGTGGCATTGATGCCTACACAGTCAGATGGATTGCAGATTGGCTCAAGGGTCATACTCAGAGGGTGGTGGTGGACGGGTCATATTCAACCTGAGGGGAAGTGGGCAGCGGAGTCCCCCAGGGCTCGGTCTTTGGGCCTGCGCTGTTCAATCTCTTTTATCAGTGATTTGGACAAAAAGCAACCTGTTTAAATTTGCTGAGGATACCAAAATTTGGGGTGAGGTGAGCATGCTAGTAGGGAGGGAAAGACTGCAGCAAGATCTGAATAGGTTACAGGGGTGGGCTAACAAAAACAGGATGTGTTTCAATACTGACAAGTGCAGGGTGCTACACTTGGGCAGTAGTAACCAGCAGCGCACTGAAAAGATAGGAAACTCCCTTCTTGAGAGCACGGAGGCAGAAACGGATCTTGGAGTCATTATTGACTCCAAGATGAACATAGGCCAATAATGCGAGGTCACGGTTGGCAGAGCTAACCGCACCTTGTCGTGCAACCACAGGTGCATCTCTAGCAGGGCCAAGAAGTTGATCCTCCCCCTCTATTCAACACTGGTCAGGCCACAGCTGGAGTACTGTGTCCAATACTGTGAGCCCCACTTCAGGAGGGATGTGGACAACATTGAGAGGGTCCAGAGGAGGGCCACCCGCATGATCCGGGGACAACAGGGCAGACCTTACAATGAGAGACTGCGGGACTTGAACTTGTTCAGCCTTCACAAGAGAAGGCTGAGGGGGGACCTGGTGACCATCTATAAACTCACTAGCGGGGACCAGAAGGGTTTGGGAGAGACCTTGTTTCCCCTAGCATCACCTGGCATAACAAGGAATAATGGCCAGAAGTTGTTGGAGAGTAGATTTAGTTTAAACAGCCGTAAGAACTACTTCACAGTCAGGGCGGCTAGGATCTGGAACCAACTTCCAAGGGAAGTGGTGCTGGTTCCTACCCTAGCGGTCTTTAAGAAGAGGCTTGATGCCTATCTGGCTGGAGTCATCTGAGCCCAGTTTTTCTCCTGCCCAGGCAGGGGGTCAGACTTGAAGATCTACAAAGTCCCTTCCAGCCCTACTTCTATGATTTTATTCTATTTTTTTAACAATAGTAATAAAAATAGTAAAGCTGTTTTCAAGAATAAGATTACTAAAAGATTACTAAAGCCTTTTTTTGTATCAGGGATTTGAGAGTCATCATTTAGCTGCAAGCAGGAGATGCCTTTTACTATCATCATAAAACTCCTCCAGATATGGACAAATCTCTACAATTTGTCAATTGCTATTTAAAAACAAAATCTCTATAAAGAAATGTTACTGAATAGTGGCAATTCTCAGATTTGCAGAGTTTCCTATTTGGTCTGCAGTACAGAAAGCCAAAAGAGCAGCCATAAAACTCGCATGTTCTGGGTTCAAACAAGGCTGAAAATCTGTTATATGCATGGAGATTATATTAAGCATTGACCAGACTATATCACAGAATGCCTGGTGTCCACACTGAAACAGTCCAGTGATCCAGTTCAAAATAGTATTTAATTTTCCAGGTGAATTTTTTAAACATGTCAGGTGGCTTTATCACAATTTAACAGACTTGTATGTTTGTCTATTAGAGATCTAAAACCCATTTAAACAGTTGTGTGTGTTACATGTGCCCATGCCCTGTACAAGTGTATGCAAAAAGAATATTAAGGGTACCAGTCAAGTAGTTGCAAATTCAGGAAATGGCAGAACTAAGGTTACACATGCATTCATTTTCAGGTGTTTTTTTCTTAAAACATTACTCATTCTATAGGAATCCAGCCTTCATCACAGGATAAACAGCAAGGGAGACTGGGCTACAGGAAGTAAGTCTGAGACATCAGAGTGCTACATTCTATTCCTCACTCCGCTCCTTAAATCTTATGCCCCACTGGGCAAGGATTTAATAATGCTTATATGAAGGTGAATTTAACATCCACAGGTATCTTCCAGCCTGACATTTCCTGACACTGCGGTGTTTAAATTGCAACTTCAAATGTAAAATATTTAATGCAAACAAATCTTATACAGTCCTTCAATAATGATTTAATTCATATTAGTTAATTTCACAAAAATCTGAATTATATCTTCCTTATGTTATGTACTTTTACATAAGACTTTTTCTATTTGTATTCTGTTTTTAAATACTTAAAAAATTATTTTCATATAGAATCTTGGAAGTTCAAAGCAATCTCAAGGGTCTAAAACTCTGCTCAAATACAGGATTCACTGGTCTGGATGGTCCTGAATAAATGCCTTCTTTAGAGTCTTCAATGAAGATTTCACAGGCTTCCTCTACACCATTTATTCCTTTCCTAGGTGTAATAACAGTAGGATAAGATTTTCCTAAGGTTTGTCTAAAAATGGTTTGCTGTAGTTTGATCCTATTACCACAAAAGAGGACAAGAAGCAAGGGAAAACAATATCTCCCTATCTGCTTTTTGGCAGCCTTTCAAATACTTGAAAACTGCTATCATGAGCTCCTTTACTTCCAACTAAAAATATTTTGCCTCTTCAACCTTTTCCTCATACAGTTTGCATTCCAACTTGTTTAGTAGGGCTGTGCAAAGCTTTGGTCCCTGATTCGATTTGGCGGTGATTCGGCCTGATTCAGTGGCTGAATCTCTGAATCCAAATAGAATCAGAGAGCCCTTTAATCTCTCTGAATTGAATTGGAACCCTCCAAAACAATTCAGAGCGATATGGCAATTCAGATAGACACAGCTTTAAATGTTTTTTCTACATACCTCTCGGTAGCAGGCAGCTTGTGAATGCAGAGATGCTGGGGCACGGGGAGTGTCCCACAGAAGTGTGGGGCTCCCCAGTGCACTCAGCAGCAGACCCAGAAGTCTGCCAGAGAGAGCGTGTGGAGGGGGGGCCCTGTGCCCCCCCCCAGGCTTGGCAGCTGGTGCCTCTTGGATCTGGGGGGGCACTCGGGGTCTCACCATGCCCAACTGCTGAGCCAGGGGGGATGGGGAAGCCCCAACACGCTCCACAGCAGACCCAGAAGTGGACCAAATGTACTTTGAGTCCACTTCTGGATTTGCCACCGAGCATGCAGAGGCTCCCCCATGTTCCTCTGGGAAGCTCCATCCACCCCAGCATCATAACATTCATGAGTTGAACCTGGTACCTAGAGGCATGTAGAAAAAACTTCTAAAGCTGTGTCTATGTCTGAATTGCTGATTCTCTGAATCAGCATCGAATCTTTAGATTTGGATTCGGCCAAATCAATTTGGGGACAGTGATCTGAATCAGCAAATCAAATCACTGTCCAATTCAGGCTGAATCCGAATCAAATAGGGCCCACTTCACACACCTGTATTGTTTAGCTTCTTCACTACTTTGCTCCACCTTCTCCGTCCTTCTTACGTGATGCCTAGAACTGCACAAATTAATGCAATTGGGCCTATCTATTGCTAACACTTTCTGAGTTTTATAAAATACATTTACTTTAGTGCAACTCATAATCCTTTTCTTTTTTCTTCAACAGTATTACATTGCTGACTCATACAGAATTTGTGGTCCATCATAATCCCCACACACTTCTTGTCAGTACTCCTGACAAGCCAATTCTTCTCCATTCGGAATGTGTACATTTGTTTTTTCTGAGGTGTAAAAACTTATGTTACTCCATGCTGTATTTCACTTTGGGGGTCTATAGCTCAATTGTCCAATTGGTTAAAATCCCACTGAATTTTAATCCTCTCTTCAAAAAAATTTGCAATCCCTCCCAATTTTTCATCTGCAATTTTGATAATTTATACTCTATATTCCTGCATGCAGTTTATTAACACATTAAACACCAGGACTAGAACTTGAAAAGCTATTCCACATTTTAGGTTCTTTAGAATTCTACTGATGTTTTGCTGTTTGCATTATATCTAGCACCAAGGATCCTTGGCCAGGAGTAGTGTTCCTAAGTATTGTGGCAAAATGAAAAAAATCCTCTTTAGTGTTTTTCTCTAGAATTACTAAAATAGTAGATAGACTTTCAATGCTGCAGCCTCTCTGAAGTATTAAAAAAATAAAGCAAAACAAAACCAAAAACAGCCTTATTGCACAACATCAGTGCAACATACTGGGTTTGGCTTCACATGTATTTGATCTGAGACCAGTTTACTTGCAAGTAAACTATTCACAAGTAAATGCTCCCAGGCAAGCATCTACACATACAGGGAGGTAGTAGCAGTTCTGCTGCCCATAGCAGCAAAACTGCTGCCACTATCTGCGGCTCTACAATGGACCCCTACCGCCACCATGGGGAGTTCAAGGCTCCAGCTGCCAGCATCCAGCAGCCATCTTGAAAAGCCTGGCCAGGAACAGCATGCACAATACAGGGGCAGAACATGGCAGCTCTCTATTCACCACCTCTGCCTCCACCCCCTGCTCCTAGCAGCAACAACCAGTACCACGTGCTCCTGCTGGCCACTGCACAGTGCATGCTGGCCCGCTGTCCTGACTGGCCCATGGCTGTCTGGGTCCTCCTGGCTCCCACACATACAGCTACTGCCTGCCTGACCACAGGGTGCCATTCCAGGGTTGCTGCTGCTTTACAGCTGCCACCAGGACCCCAGCTGGCTGGCTGAACCCCAGCAGGAATGCCTACAACAAGCAGCTGGACACCACCACCAGGGCCATCCTCGCCCTTCTAGGCCTCCAGCCCTGCCACCTCTGGGCCTGCCAGGCCAGCCAGGACTGGTGGCTGCAGCCTGGGTCCGGGGACATGAGGATCTCTGTCAGTTGCTGCACAGAGGACATAGACTTGAATGGACTCCCCAACCAAGATAGTGGTCGGCGCCGGTGACCCACTGTGCCCGCAAAGCCTTGACCTTTATGGAGCACTGCCATGCTGACTGGTCATACCCACTCTCCTGCATCTGGCCTGACAGCCCGTCATGCATGAGGGCATTGCCCAGAGATGGCAGAGCTAGAGGCCTAGAGGGCGCCTGCCTTGCATGAACTGGTGCTGTATCTCTGCCTCATGCCACAGCATCACAAGGTTGCCAGTCTCCTCCTGTGATCAACTGAGGCCCCAGGTGGTAGGTACTGATGTTGGTGATGACAAGCATTTCAGGGCTCCCATGCTGGCTCTCCAGGCCTCTGCATAGTTGTTCCTGTGCTGCTGGGCCTGGTCAGCTGTGCCCAATTCAGGGACATGAAGCAGGACTGGCAACTGCATGGCTAAGAAATGCCCCACAGCACCTGCAGGCTCCAGGTGGGCTGCTAGGGGTGGACCGTGGCCAGCTTCAGCTGGCCCCAGTGACCAGGAGTTGCCTGCAGCTGGGCCTGGATGCTAGCAAGCCTGGAAGGAGCCTGGAGCAGCCTGTAGGCCTGGACAGCAGGTGCTTGGCAACTGTGCGGCACTATAGCACCAGGCAGCAGTGTTGGGGTGCAGACAGGCTGATACAACTAGCCTGCAGCCTGCCCCAGGGGGACACAGGGGCCTGTAGTGGCCACAGGCTTCCTGTATATGCTCTAGGGCTCAAAATGCTACGCTACTGCACAGTAAAGCATCTCATGTAGATGCACCTGCTGTCTGATATTTTGGTCATTACATTGTAGTATAAGTGGGGGAAGATTATAGTCTGAAAAGTAAACACACTTGAACAGTGCCCCAACACTTGACGTGTATCCTGTTATATCCACAACAGAATGCATACACCCCCGCCATTTTAAATCTTCCAAGTGCCATAGACTTAAGAGAATGATAATTTACATTCACTGATGAAAGCTTTCTGGGCAGGCGTTTAATAAGCAAAACTAGGTTGTGATGCTGGTTAGGGGCTTTCTGTTTTATGTTCATTCTCTAGTTTCTCTTCTAAATTGTTTTGTTTTCTTGTTCATTTTCTTGCTTTATTAGTTATTCTGTCCTCTTGTGTATACCACCCTGAGCCTTTGTTTTGAAGGAAAGTAGGGAAAAAAAGTTAAAATAAATAAATAATAACCTACCTAGTGGCCAATATCAAACATCATCGAAAGCTTTGCAGCAATGTATCTAAAATACAATGGTTGCTTTATAAACAGCATAGATACAGTCTGTATGGTTTTAGTAGCCAAGACACACGACCCTGTAGCAGATGCAGATCAGCAAGAAGGAGGGTTGCAGCAGCAGCAAGCTCAAAATACACATGTCCAATATCTGAGATCAGAAATCTTAGCAGTGAGGGGGTTGCAACTGCACTCCCTCCAGATCCTCTCCTGCCACTACCAGTTTTAAATTTCTATAAGCAAAAAGACCTAAGGAAAGGAAATCTGTGCCTGAAAGCTTGTCTAAAATCTCTCCTAACTACACAATTTGTCCAATAAAAGATCAAAACATTCTTGCCTTGCATACAAACCCCACTCTCATTTTTATGCATAAAACATTTTAATTTTATTTGCTGGCTAAAAGGCTATAAGAGAAACAAATAAACAGATAATCAATATTTCAGTTTTCATATTATGATATACAATTACATCTGTAACTGTATTTTCCTGGAATATCAGACACAATTAAAAAAACACCCCCAAAACACTCAAGGATGTTCTGAGGATAACTATAATATTCCGTATTCAGGAAATAAAGTGGTTTGAATATCACTTACAACCCATTAAAGAAAGATGAGCCAACAGCTGTTCTTTAGTCTCTGCATGCTACAGTGACTTGAAAGATGGAAAGTGCAGACAAAGCAATGTGGGGTTTTTTGTTTTTCATTCCCAGTTAAGAGCCCTCTGAATTTCAACCTGTAGAATTCTTTGTGATAGGAAAAAGGAGCTAAATATTGTTCTGAATGATGCAGTTTTAAATGCTCTTCATATACATGTAAAATTGTAAGAAAGTCACAAGGGAAAGGAACTCCTTTCTTAACAATTCTTTTCATGCCTAAATAATGTTTGTTGATAATGCCATCTGCTGGCTGTTACAAGAAAAATCAGTACTTGCATTTTTCATTCTTTTCCCTGCCTCTTTTACACTGAAGAAGAAGATTTCAAATTTAATAATTCACATGGAGATAACCAAAACTGGCAAAGTGGATTTGTTTTATTAGTCGTTCTCTGATTATGGTGTGCAGATGCCTGGTAAGTTTATTAGAAGCGAAGAAGGGGAAGCACCTGAGCAGTAAACAAATATAGCACCAGTCATCCATAAGAACATTAACTTAACCCCCACTCCCGCAAAAAAACATTGAGCAAGAATTTTAGGGCCTAAAATTACAAGTCACATGGCAAGTTTGGTCTCTAGGGGCTTTGTAGGAGCAGGCATCTTTCATCTTCTACCTCCATTGAGCAGCCAACAAAATTACAATAATCCTTTTAAAAAAGTTACGTTTGCCTGAGAGGGCTCGATTCTGCCAGGTACAGACACAGTAAGGGTGAAATGGGGGAAACAGTCTGGGACACAGAAACCAGGACAGCTTACAACTGAGAGCAATCACTCTGAGTCTCTCCTGCAAGTCTGGCTCTGCATCCAGGAGGGTCCCAGATGAAGGGTCAGGGGTTGGGGGCATGCCTGCCCATGCCATCAGTCAGTTGGGCGGTCCAGACACTCAGAGCAACTCTGCCAGAGCTCAGTCATTATGAATGTTATATTCATTTTCCACTCCTTCTCACTCCAGTACTGATCATCACATGCTGTAGATGAACTTTAGGCATTACGACAGTTAAATTCAGGGTAGAGAATACTGTACAGATACTTTGTGAATGATTCTCTTTGTTCCATAAATTCGCTGGGCCATGGTGTTCCCTCATTGGGCTTCATGAGATCAGGGCTGGTGCTATAGGGGTGTGCCAGAGCTCAGGGGTTCATCTGGGCTCAGTCTGGTGTGTGCAAGATGGGGGTGGGGGGTTGCTTCATGATACAATTTCTTGTCTTGGCCCTGGGAATACTGGTCCCCCCCATCAGCCCGCCCCGCACCTGCTCCCTGTAGTCTGCTGGCAGAGCTGGAAGCTGCCTCTAGGTAGAGGAGCTATGTGGTTCCAGCACTGTGGGAACAGTGCATGAACCACAGGGGAAACCTTACTCTTCTGTCCCCACAACCCCTCTATCCCCTGCAAGTAAGAGACCCGCAGGGTCTGGAGCACACCAACAGTCCTGCTGCTCTGGAAATAAGGGCTGCCCCAGGATGAGGGACCCTTGTCCAAAGCAGAGGATTCTGTACGGGCAGCCACTGGTCCCAAGGACTCCTTCCTCCTCCCTCCTGTGGCAGCAACTGAGGCAAGAAGCTGCACGGGGGAATAGGAGGGAGAGAATTTTCCAGGGCCTCCTCCCCTATCTCCAAGGATGCATTCTCCCCCATTCCCCAGCCCCTCGGGTGCAAGGGTAGTTGGTGAGAGGGCAGAGCTCAGGGATCCCAGCCTGGCTCCCTAGGTGGAGCAGGAGGCAAAAAGCTCAGCAGAAGGGGCTTTCTCCTCCCGTGCCATGCAGACCCAGCAGGCCTGAGACAAGATTGCCTAAGCTGTTAAGCTGTCCCAGACAGCTGAGGATGAGGTGGGGCTGGGGGAATCTCAGCCAGACTCAGCAGCATGAAGGTGAAAAGCCCCTAGTGGGGGCTTCTCCCCTCCCCTCATGCTGGACAGACCCTGGCTGGGGGTCCTGTGCCAGGCCAGGGTTGTTTTCCATCTCTCCCCCACAGGTGGAGGGCTGAGGAGGGAGTTAGCCTGAGGTGATGCCAGCCTGGTTAGCTGAGCTGCAGGTGTGGTGGGAGGAAAAAAAGAGTAAAAAGCCTCCTCCCTTTTTCCTCCCCTTGCTTTATTGACCAAGGCTAGTGGGCCCATTCCTCTGCTCACCATCCTGAAGAGCTGCCAGATAGGAAGCAGGATGGGGAGTAGGGACTTTACTGCCTCAACTCTGACAGCTGGAGCAAGACAGCACAGCCCAGAGCTGCAAAGCAAGCTGGGATGCTGGGGGACTATGAGTTAACTTGAAAATTGGGAGGGGCTCTGGGACAGAAGTTCCATAACTTGTTTGACCTAAAGTCAGGTAAGCCTGATACTACATCTATCCAGGCTTATCTTAAACCAATTCTGCCCACTTTGAAAGCAGCTTAGGTACACTGAACTTCTGTTCTGCTACAGGTTTAAACCAGTTTCTGATCACTTAAACTGGTTTGTATGTAACTTCTGTCTCTCACCCTAGTGGCAGGTCAAAGCTGTGCACATTAGAGAGGGTATTAACGCTTAATGCACAATTGCTTACAGCATACGCTAACTTTAACACTGACCAACATGCCTTAGGATTAACAGGTGCTAATTATAACATGTAACTACATGCTAAAATTCAACCTCATAATACTTAACTCAGACTCTGCTGACTAGTGGAATTCTAAGGCATTTTATGTCCTCAGGTTCCCTATGCTGTCCATGAGGAGAAAGTCAGATTCCTAAGAAAAAGGGTCCTCAGAAAACATCAAAAGCAAAAGGAAAAAGGAAAAAAGGCAGGGTTTGGAGTGACCTGGCCAAAGACAGCCCTCGCTATCCCGCTTGGCTATGTTGATATATGTATACCAGGCATCATTTATGCTTGTTCTTATTCTACTGAAACATGAATTTATACATTCATACATTCATTTTCCAAACAGCATTCATGCTCATACTATCTTTAAGTCTAGTGGTTTCTCTCAATGCAAGACTTTCACTTATCATGGAAAATAAACATAGACTAATAGTTGTCTAATCTTAGTTTCCCTTGGTTTTATTAAAAAACCCATGGCAAGTAAAAATAAAAACCCAAACTACTTTGATTACAATTTCATACAAATATTTCAGTAAAGTTGGGTTTGTTTTGATTTTTTTTTAATTACATTCTAAAACTTCCTGGCATTTACTCCCTGGGCATACATAACTTTTTCATGTTATTTCTGGTTGCATGTAATATTTTTTATTTCACAATTGAATTTTATACTTTAAAATGATATGTCCTCAGCTGAAAGAGAAAAGGAATGTCTATTTTTTCTTATAAAAGATCATTGTGATGCCTGTCACTGACTTCTTAGGGACTTGATAATACATGGATCATTAATGCATTAAGACAGTAATGGTTCCAATGGAGCCGTTACTATCTAATGTGTAAATTCTACCAATGACATCTGTTATGCATTGTAACAAGATTGCCTAAACTGTTATGTATATAAAAGCGTAATTTAATCTGGGAGTCTTTAATCTGAACCCTTTTGACTCAATGAGTAGATGGGTTACATTAAACATATTATGTAAGTCAGTAAACATATTACTTACATCTTCCAAGTACAATAATGTACTTCTGGAACTGTTAGTTTGCACCTCTTTAAATCTGCAGACCATCACAGATTGTGTTTGGTTTTAACACACCCATCAGCCTTTACAACTTCCAATTAGATTAAATGAAAACACAGCTATTGGTCACTTTAACATAGGTATAGCTCAGGAGCGGGCAATTATTTTGGGCGGAGGGCCGCTTGCTGAGTTTTGGCAAGCCATTGAGGGCTGCATGACAGGCAGCCAGGGGAAGATAAATATTTATTTTCTAAATTTTTTAGGGGCCCCATGGGTTGGATAGAACGGCCTGGTGAGCCGCATCTAGCCCGTGGGCTCCATTTTGCCCACCCCTGGGATAGCTGAAACAATAAGAACATAAGCATGAATAGAACTAAACAACTATTCACCCAAGGATTCTACAGAATCCAAAAAAACTTCCTCCCCTATACATACATAAGCACACATAGCACAAAACTAGCAATAGAAAATATTATAGATTAAATAAATAAAAACCCAAGAAGGCACGAACTTTACCATTCCCCTATCACTGCATGGCACAATAGTTGTTATTTATGTTCAGGGAAAGGCAACTCCTCTCCCTCACAAAACTCACAGTGCTTGCTGATCTGACATAAGGAAAATCTCCCTCTAGACCCCAAATTTAGGGAGGTGATTTGGCATGACCCTGAGTGGAAGAAAAGGTACTCCAGCCAGAAACCTCTGGATTTTCCAACTACTAGCTGGAATGCTATTACATTCACTGTGCCCAGTGTCACTAAACAAAAATAAATTCATGAGGGCAGAGGATGGGGGTAACAAGGAAAATAAAGAGATAAAGGGAAGCTTTCAGAACAAGTCTTATTCCCCATTTTTATTTCTTGTTCAGTATTAGTAAAAATATCAAATTCTTCCCACCGCTTTTACCTTGGTCATCTATTGACATCTGCTTTTTCCCAGCCACAAATCTCTGGTGTTCATAAACTGGATCCAGGTTCTCTTTGGTTTTGAACAGGCAGTAAAAATAGCTGAGAAATTCCCAACAGTAGAAACCTTTCCAAGAGAAGCATTCAGTACAAGCATTCAGCCTGTAGCTGCCCCCTCTTCCCTGCTCTCTTACCAGCCCTAGAAGAGGTAACCTGACCTGCAGAAGGTAAGGGAAGCAGCAGCTGGAGCAATGGGGCAAAACCCCAGCCCCCTCCCCAAACCAGAGACCTCAGCCTGGGAAGCAGGCGGCAGCTGCTCCTCTCCCCCCTCTCCTCTCCCAGTCTACAAGAAGACCCCAGTCTAGGGAAAGCACAGAAGCCTTTCCCAATTGCACATTTCCTCCCAAGAGTGGAGGTGTGCAACAGCTGCTCCCCATGCCCTCCTCAAACCAGGGTCACCCCAGATTATTTCTCCACTGCTCAGCTCGTCCCCAGGAGTCATCAAGAGGTGGGGAACTATACAGGAGTTCATTCTCCCTGGAGAAACTCCCCCACAGGAGAGATCTTCCTCACTGAAAGAGGAAAATATTTCCTCCGCAGGAGACATTTCCCCTGTGGGAGAAACTTGGTAAATGCCTGTAATTTTTATTGGGAGAGCAAGGATTCTTCAGGTAGAAACAATGCCTGTATGTAGCTTTTGTATCTAATCCTTGAAGTCTTCAGGGCCTACATCTCAGCCTGGGCAAGGTCTTTGTTCACCTAATGATATTTTTTAAAGGATCAATTCCAGGGACAGAAAACACCAGTTTTATGGATACTGAAAAGTGAAGACCTGCTGGTAAGTGACAGCAACAGCAGCAGCTCACTCAAAAGAAAACCTGAGGCAGCACAGTGGGTGTGCAACTAGGGACCCCAGGGCTCGGGACAGATGATCAAAAAGCATGAACTGATTAAAGATTTTCAGGTTAATCTAATCTGCAAAGATTAAACCAATTTGGAGGTGGATAGACATTCCCTTTTTATTCCAGAAATACAGGCACATGCCTGCAAAGGCTCAGACTAGAAGCCAGGGGCTGCTAGAACAGGCCTCCCTTCCCTTTCACAGGGCTGCACTGATGGCAGTGTGGCTAGGACCCAACAGGACATTCTCATTATTCCCCACCCCATCCTGAACAACCCAGCAGTGAATGTTTATCACCCCTAACTCAGTGTTTAACCAACCCATTAAGAAAACAAAGCCTCTCTCCAATCTTTTCCTAAACAGCTTTTCCAAGGAAGGACATTAAGCTACCTGTTGATTAGCTCCAAAATGCCTGTCTGCCTTTGTCCTCTCCCACAACATGGACTGTAGCCAGCATATTGTCTGCTCGCTAATGCTGAGGTGTCCGTGTAAAGCAGAGAGGTGGGGGGAAATAATCCTTGTTTAGCAGGCAGTGATGAGGGGAGGAAGAAAGCAGGAGGCAGCCAAGCAGACACTACTGTTCCTGCAAGTCTCTGCCAGAGCTGCAGACAGGGAGCAGAGGGGAGGGGCCAGCCCTACTGCAGAGCAAAGAGCCTTGCCCGGGTTAGAGTCCATGCAGGGATGCTGGGGGAGTCTGATTTATCTTAAACCAGCAGGGGGTCTGGGACAGACATTGCATTAACCAGTTTGAAGCAAATCAGTTAAGTTTGATGCTGCATTCAACCAGGTTTCTCTCAAACAAGTTTCAGCCATTTTCAAACTGGTTTATGTACACTGAGCATCTGTTCTGTTACAAGTTTAAACCAGTGTCTGGTCACTTAAACCAGTTTATATGTAATGTCTACCCCAGCCCAGAAAGGCATAGTACTCCACAAAGACATGGATGTATCAGCATGCAACAGATCCAAGCAAACCAGAAAGCAAGACTCTTACTCTCAGCTGCTTTTGGTAATGTGTGTGTAAATTTAGAGTTAGTTCCCAAAAGCTGGTTTCAGCTGTATGAATCTACATATCCCATAAATATATTACTGGGATGCAAATCCTCTGTTTTCTTCAGCCTCTGGATCTCTCCATCTCCTCATTCACCTCCATCCTCAACTTAACTCAGCACATTTCCATCTCCTTAATCCCCTATAACCCAATGTTTCTACTGGCCACAATTTCTACCTACTCTCCCAAAATGCCACTTCCTCATAACATTGTTCAAGTGAAGTTTTACTGTTTTTGTCTATTCAAAGACAGACAAAAACAGATCCATCACAGAAAACACCAAAACACAGTATAAATACAACACAATATTTTACTTACCTACCAGAAGGCAACAACTATCATTTTGGAAATCAGTAGTCAGTGGAATGACAGCATACTAGAAAGAACTGAAATACTTAGGCAACAGCCTTGATTAATCTATAGTAATGATGGCAGATTTTATTGAATATATTTCTATTATTTGTTCTGCTTAAAAATGTGTAAACTGATTTGGAAAACCATTCCATATTTATTGAACACGAGTAGCTTTTCTCTAGTTTCTTTAAAATGTGCCTTAGGCGATGGGTAAGAGGCAAATGAAGTGAGATGTAAATTATGCATATGAAGCCATGAATGCAAATTTTATAGCCAAAAGTTAAATTTTAAAAAGCAATGGAAATTTTGCGAATGTCAGTCCAAAATTTTTTCAACTCAAAAGAATATGATGTGTGGTTATATCTACAGTCTCCTTCTGGGAAGGACTTCTTAAACATTCTATCTATAGAAAGTCCAGCTTTCAATAATTTTCCCAGGTTCAATAGCATAGTCAAAGATTCTGATAAAAGAACCTCATGAGCAAGTGATTAGATGCAAATTTAAAAGTGTAAATACTATTTTTCTAGTCAACTTCAGATAAAAATCATTTGTAGGTCATTCTGTTACTTGCGTTTTGCTTTAATAATTATTTTTAGATGTATTACAGCTAAGAACATTTTGAGTGGAAAAATCTCTTTCCAGGGCAGGTATATTTTAAATAAGAACTGTAAAATTGTTCCTATAACAAAGTTGGGAAAAATGTTGTAAGCCAGATTGGTTCTTTTTTTCAAAAAGAAGGCAAAAATGTCCAGAGTCTGTACCAATCTGACCATGGAGGTAAAATTCCTTCCTGACATGGTAATCAGTCTGACCCTGAGCAGACGGACAAGACCCTCTAGCCATGAACCTCTGGCTTTGGTCCTAGCAGAAGCATTAGCACATCCAAGTAAAAAATCCCACCTTTGGGTGCAGCCAACACCCAATGCCTCTTGGAGTGAGGGGCAGTCTTAAAAACACCATACATAGTATGTGAAGTAGAAGGTGGGGTGGAGCAGGGTCAACCAGTAAAACTAAGAAGCATGGGAAAAACTCATAGTAGAACATAGGCATTACTATACCTAGATCATCTGCAACCAGTGGCTGCCCAATGTCTTGTAAAATCACAGAAAGTTAGGGTTGGAAGGGACATCAGGAGATCATCTAGTCCAACACCCTGCTCAAATCAGGACTATCCCCAACTAGATTATCCCAGCCAAGGCTTTATCCAGCTGGGTCTTGAAAACCTCCAAGGATGGAGATTCCTCCACTTCTCTGGGTAACTTGTTCAAGTGTTTTACTACCCACCTAGTGAGACAATTCTTCCAAATATCTAACAATTGGAGGCTGCTATTAAGTCTCCTCTTATCTAGAGTAAATAAGCCTAGTTCCCTCAGTCTTTCCTCATAAGTCATATCCCACAGCCTAACCATTTCTGTTGCCCTCCACTGGACTCTCTCCAATTTGTCCTCTTCTTGAACACCTCCAATGCTGTAGAGTCCACAACTTTGCTTGGCAGTCTATTCCATTGCCTTACTATCCTAACAGCGAAGACGTTTTTCCTGATATCCAAACTAAACGTGCTTTTCTGCAACTTCAAGCTATTGGTCTGTGTCCTCCACTCTGCAGCAAGAGAAAAAAGGTGCTTTCCTTCTTTATGGCAGCCCTTCGTGTATTTGAAGACTGCCATCATGTCACCTATTAAGCACCTATTCTGCAAGCTGAGCATGTCTAGCTCCTTCAGCCTCTCCTCATTTGGCCTGTCTTTCAAGCCCTTGATCATCTTTGTTGCCCACCTCTAGACCCTCTGTACCTTCTCCACATCCTTTTTAAAATGTGGAGCCTAGAACTATACACAGTACTCCAGATCAGGCCTAACTAGTGTCCAGTAGTGAGGCACTGTCACCTCCCACATCTTGCACCTAATGCTTCTACTGATGCATCCAAAACCACAATTTGTATTTTGTGTGGTTGCAAATTGCAGGCTCATATTGTGTCTGGGATTTACCAAGACTCACAGATCCTTTTCCACAGTGCTGCCTTCTAGCTAGGTGTGTTTTTGATTATTCCTCTTGAGATGTAGCACCTTGCATTTATCCACATTGAACTTCATCCTGTTAGCTCCACCTTGTCCAAGTAAAAATTTTGAAAGGTGCTGGCAACACATGAGTTAAGTTGTGATCATGCGCAGAGAACCCAGGCTCATGGAAAATTCCACCCTGTGCCCAGCATGTGCCCCCTGGGCAACCCCAGGAGCTGTCAATCACTGGTGACCTACTTTTCAGCCCTGCGCATGCCTGGTTTCCAGACGCATGCTCAGTTAACAAGAGCATGACGTAATTGTGCCAGAAAATTCTGATCACCAAGCAACCTGATTGGCCAAGGGGTTGTTTTAAAAGCTAGTGAGCCCCCAACCTCAGGGCGGAGTTGGAGGTGTGGGTTGTTGGGGGTCGTTCGTGTGAGTGTGGTGAGAGAGAGCTGCTCAATCTGCTAACAGAGGCTGCTTTTAGCAGGGACTGTGAGGCAGAGAGAGTTTGGGATTCAAACCCTCGGTTCTCCTCATAGCTTCACACAGCGATTAACCTCATCAATTTTGTTTCTCTCATATTGATTCCTCGGTTACGGAATGTTATTTGACTTTGAATTTGACTTTGATTTTTGTGGTTTAAACTTTGTTTCCGGTTTTCGACTTACCTGGTTTTTGACTGACTTCGGCTTCGTTTGCTGACTCCGATCCGGCTCTTCCCTACTCACCTCAACTGTATCTCCACTGCATCATATCCCGGCTCTCGACCTCGGCTTCATCTATGACCATTCGTTGTCCACCACTGGACTGGCGTTACGACGTGTTACAGTTCTGTTTGTTTGCTTACCCTTACATGAGCTGTTGACCAGCCCTGGGACTTAAGGAGTAGGCAGCCACCCCTATCCCTCGCGGCGTAGATAGCAAGGGCTCACTCCAGAACCCCGTGGGCCAACAGACCCCTCTGTTCTTCATTGTTATCGTTCCATCCACTGTAACTGAAGATCAACACCTACGCCTCAAAGTGTAAGTTAAATAAATCCAGTTTGTGTTTTTGAAACCATACGTTTCTGTGCCTCAGATCTCCACACCAGTAATCCCGCCTGTTTCGTATCCGATCCACCACCACCCGGCCGACCACCGTGACACCGGGGCCTGGTTCATCCCCCCGGGACACACCGCAGCTTTCCAATCTGTTGAGAGCCTTCTGAATTGCACCCCCATTCTCTGTAATCACAGTCCTTCCTAGTTTTGTGTCATCTGCAAACATCCTCAAGAAGTTTCCATCTGAATCATTAATAAACACCCCAAACAGCAATAAACGCATTTTCCTTACAGACAGGTTCCCTAAATTTATTTTTGATTAAGTTCTCATTAATGAATAGTTAGTTTTGTTTTTCTAATCTGTATTGATATATTTAAAAGAACATTAGGCTGTAATTTTTAAATAGTATTATTTGAGATTGGAGCAGAAAGGAATCCCCATATTTTATATCTTGAAATAGCAACAACTTTTCCCATCAAAATACAAGATGAACTGAGAAAATAAAAAAGTGATTATATTGCCTTTTATTACAAAGCCAAAAATAATATAGTCCTCTTCTAAAATATAAAGGTATTTAATCAGCTGATACAACAAAAAGAATAGATAATAGATACACATTCTTTACATTCTCATATTCAGTCCCTTTTGCAAAGGAGATGCTTTCTATTTTATGTGAAGTTCAAGAATAAATGTATCACCTTAAAAAAGTTTTACTATAATATGGTGCTTCAAAAGCACCACACTAACCTGCTCTTAAACTTAACTTAAAAAAAAAAGATTAGAGCAAGTTATTGGTTAACCTCATTAAATAATTTTTTCAAAAACTAGCCCAATAACAAGGGCCACCCTAGATCTTAATTCGAGCTAAAAATAGCCTTGTCAAGTGATCCACATTAATAGTCAACAGGAAATATTGCTATAGAGCAAATGAAGAACTACTGCTAAAACTGACAGTTTAATTTTAACTTTTATTTTTATCCACACTTCCTGAACAAAGTCCAGAACAAGAATTTATCACAGTTGGTTAAAGGTGAAAAGGTAAGGAGTAAGCCTGTATACATATGATTGCAAGGGAAATTTTCCCAATATATTGACATGTTTTGATAAGTCATAAAGGCAAACAAAACTCTAGATTTATCTCCCGTATAACTGTATACTTTCTAGTCAGAATCCTTTATCTGACACAACAAATCTTGATCCCAATGGCATCCTTCAGATATAATGCAGCATTAATCAATGAATAGCACAAGTAAGTAAAATCTTTTCTAAATTAAAATAGATATAGAATACTGACTCTGATGGAGAGTTCATTAGCAGATGCTCCCAGATGGGTATTTGAAATTATTAGAAATTAAGCTGTTTTTTAAAATAAAGATGATGCCTTTTATTTCAGCCTAGTTTGTTTGGTGGGGATGGAAAGGAAATGATCAAGGAGTCTAAAGCAAAACCAAGGCAGCAACAACTGGATCCAATAAGTGGTGCCACACAAAATTTTACAAGAAAGAGCACAGGTCCTGCTGTAGTAAATCCTGATCAACAAAACACAGAGATACAAGAAAAGGAGCTCAGGACAGAAGAACAATATCTTGGGATAAGACACTTCTCTGAAGCAGTGAGCTGTGAGACTGCTAACTTGTGGGGTCAAAGACATTTCTATGGTAAAAAGGAATGCTTTCTATGCAGTAAAGAACTTCACCATGGCTAGGGACAGAAGTTACACATAACCCAGTTTAAGTGATCAAAAACTGGTTTAAACCTGTAACAGAAGAGAAGTTCAGTGCACATAAACTGGTTCTGGCCATTTTGAAAGTGGTTCAAGATAAATCTGTTGAGTCTGATACTACATCCAATCAGGTTTAGGTCAACCCAGTTTATGTAACTTCTGTCCAAGATCTCTTCCTGGTTCAAGTTAACTCACAGTCCTGCAGCATCACACAATGCTTTGCAGCCCTGGGCTATACCATCTGTCCCAGTGGAACAGGGGACTGCCTCACCCCTCTTCTCCTTAGCCTGCTTCCTGCTTGCATCCATCAGACCATAGGGATGAGGAGGAGGAAGAGGAGGGGAACAGGGCGGGGGGGAGGAGCAAGACAAGGGAACAGGCCCCCAGATCTCTCTAGCCAGAGTCTACACAGCACATGGGAGGCTTTTCAACCCTCAGCAGCCCTCCCCCTTCCCAGCTCCTGATTGCTTCAGCCACTGTCACAGGCAGGAGGAAGAAGTCCTCCAAGCTGGGTACCTGCCCATGCAGCCCAGCATGGGGGCATTAGAGATCCCCCACCTTGAGGGCCTTCCCCCCACCCCAACTCAGAGTCCCCCAAACCTGGAGACATTTGGCTGGATTGGGACTGGCCAGCAGGCTGGGAGACATGCTCTAGCACCCCCTGCCTACTGGCCTGGGACAGTGCAGATCTCCCCCTGCCTTTCCCCAATTAAAAACGGAATGTCAGTTCAGTTCATTATCAGTTCAACCTACGCAGCTTAAAAGAAGCAGCCTAATCTAATCGATTCTGCCTCAGGCTTTTTGATTCCCTGTACTTAGCTCATAAGGACATACATTTGTTTAGCATTCATTTATTGATTATCATTCTTTGTTTCTATTGTCAACAGAATTTGCTTATAAAGAAAGATGGAAATGGATCTGGAATAGTTTTCTTTAGGAACAATTGCCAATAGGTGCATTAAACAGAAAACGTTCTTTCTGAGGTCAGAGATCCAAATACATTTGTGAAATGTGAAACACATTTGAAGACTCCAATGCATGTGGAAAGAGCAAAAGAATCTCTCTTCAAACTCTTCCTTTCAGAGGCCTACTTTTTTGGTGAAGCCCAGGTATCAACCCCTCTCCCAGGATGGTATAGTCCTTTCTTTCCCCTTTTAAGACAGCTTTTTAAGCTTCTGCACATTTTGGCCCAGAAAGGTGCATTTCTTTTGACACTTAGCACACAGTCCAATACCTTGCAAAGCAAGTAGTAGTCAACATATTTGGGGTGGTGCACCCAAATGCAGGAACTCTGCTGCAAGGATCTCACTACTTTCAAATCATACAATGGCAACAGGAGATGGAAAAGTGAGAGTAGCAGAAACAGCGTGTTGTGGACCAAATCAACAGTATGGAGCCATCCACCCCACATGGAAAGACGTACCCAAATTGCAACGATCTGTCAAACCCAGATTGGCCTCATCAGCCATCTTCAGAACCACAGATAAGACAACCATCCTTAATTGCAAAGGATTGCTGAAGAAGAGTCAAAATACTATCATCTAATTTCAAAGATACTCTCCAACATGTTAAAAACTACTGTTTTAACTAATAAGAGACCCAGAGCAGGAGCATCCCTGGACAACAGAAATCTCTTGCTCTTTTGTTACGTAGTAACCCATATCAGGTACAGTTTCATCTTCTGACAACAGCAGGAAGAGAACTGACTATCTTGTACTTCGCCTACATAATTTATCATTTTAATCTTTAACCACTATTCCCCTTCACAGGCAGAAAGGGATCTGGGGGTCATCATTGACTCCAAGATGAACATGGGCCAGCAATGTGGGGAGGCAGTTAGGAAGGCCAACCGCACCTTGTCATGCATC
>NW_017728948.1:32125174-32129706 GCF_001723895.1 Crocodylus porosus
TGACCCCAGTATTCTTTCCTGCCATGGCAGGGGGTCGGACTAGATGATCTGCTCAGGTCCCTTCCGACCCTAGAAACTATGAAACTCTGGGGCTCTTCATTGTACTTTAGCAGAAGTGCTGCTTTTATATATAGAATCCACATACCATTCCGTGGGGAAGGGATAAGGGGGAGAGAGAGGAAGGGGGACAAAAAAAATAGGGGTGCACTGATAAAGATTTTCTTGGACAATACTGACAGCCAATTATTAACCAGTTGTAACTGACTGATACTGATCCGATAACCAATTTACAGGAATGCAGCTGGGAAGTGTGGAGAGCAGCTCCCACAATCTGTCCTCCCCCACAACTATTCCCCTTCAGAGATTGCCCCACGGTGAGGGAGGGAGTGGAGAAGGAGCAGGGACAGAGGCTGGGGCATTGCCCAACCAGAGCAGTGAATGGGATCAGGACAGAGATCCAGATGGCTTGTCCAGGGGGTCAGCATCTCGAGGCTTAAAATTAAATACCAGTGGCTTGAACTAAAGCTTATCAAATGAGCTTTAGTTCAAAGTGCCACTGCCACCATTTTTAAGTGCAGGAATGCTTTTAACTGGAGCAGAGCCAAGTAGGGCAAGGGTAGATGTGGCCTGCCTACACTGGGCTTGGGGCTCTTCACTCTGCTGCCCTTGACACAACTGCATCCCCAGGACAACTGGGTCAAGACTGTGCAATCATAAAATAAATAGGATTCCATGGGGACCACAATTACTGAAAGTGTAGCAGGTAACATTATTGTGCATTTAAGACTTTTCTTCTGTAGAAGTAATAACAGGTCCTAAACTCTTGTTAATCAGCCTAACTGATGATGTAAACATTGCATTAGAAACAAAAAAACCTCAGCCTCATAATGGCATGGAAGTAGGGGAGCACAGGAGGGAGAATCAATATTTACTAATTAGGCAATATCAAGTGACTAGAATACTATACAAGTGGGTTTCAAAATAAGTGAATTAAATAATATATGTTTTTAAAGCCCTAAAATTCTATTGAATAGTTACATGACAGCATTCAAAACTATGATAAAGGAAATATCTCATTACACCTTTTAGCACTGTTTTTTTTAGAAGTGATGACTATACATTTATCAGACATGCTACGCAGGGACGGACTATGCTGAACATTTTTAAATTTAGTCTGACTTTTTACCCTCATAAATCTTTTCTGGCAGGCACTTTATTACTGTACATTGCAAAAGAAATGTTATGGCGTTGAGTTGTGACAATCAAATTGAAAGGTACAATATATGCAATGTATATACCTGTTCCTGAAGACTGATACTAAGCCAGGTTGTAACACAACTCTCATACTCATTTAATAAATCTTTTGGAGCTGTAACACTGTACAGGATTCATCTCTTGCAATGGGGCTTTATTGTTTAATCCCATATCCTTCCACGCCAGGAAGAAGTCCAGTCATTGTTTCTAGTTACATACTCCGAAAACAACAACTGAGGAGTTACAGGTGCTTGAAAGAAACAGAGATGTACCCTTCTGTAGTCTGGTCTCACCATTCCTGGGAGCCTGAATATTTCAGACTGGGCAGAATCCCTCCTGAAAGGGTTTTGTTTGTCTGTTTGTTTAACATGTAATAATGGCCAGTCCCTCTGCTCACAGCAGTCCCCCACCATCCCAGCTCTTATGAAGGGTCTTTCTCTCCCCTCCGCACATATTCCATTGAGAATCCCCACCCTCTCTACCAGTCAGATACATCTGACCCATAGGTTCCCATGCAGAAAACCTTTATTCCATGGGGATAGGCCAGCAGCAGAGAGTCGATCTAATACAATGGTCTTTCATTTCTGTCTTGGTCATTTCTCAGAGTAGTCCCTCAATATTTTTTCAGCTCTGCTGTCTGGGATGCAATTCAATAATCTACCCTCAAGCAAGATAACAGTTTGATACAGATGTGTTTTCTTCTATCATACGATACAAATTAGACTGCATGATAGAGAAATGAAGCCTTAGTTTTTCCTCATTCTGTTTGGATGAGCCTGTGAATTTACATGAAACTCCAACGAATGCAGCTGGGCTCTGTCTTGGAGAAAGTATTTACCCATGAATAAAAATAAAATTCCTGCTACTTCAGAGGGAAAGAGGCTAGGGCTTTTTCCTTCCTTCCTCCTACCCCACTCCAATACTAAAAAAAAAGCAGTGATATTGGAGAAGACAGAGGCTTTTAGCCATGCAAAGTTTAGCTTTGTCCTAACTTCCGAGCAACCTGGATGTCAATCTATCATGCAATAGCAATCTTGTGCAGACAGACTTTCCAGAAACTGCATAACATGACCTGTCTGGGGGAAAATGCACATAATAACTAGAAGTAATAAATGTCAGAAATAGAACGAGTAGGCCAGACAATTATCCCCACAGACAAATTTTCACTTTAGACATCAGATGAAATTATAACAGCTTCAAATAGAAATATAGAATTTACCAGATGGTACACAGTGCTTCTGGCTACCACCTGAAGGGCTTTCATTTATCTTATGCTGACCTAAATTTATTCTGTTTTCAGAGCTAAATGCAGTTACTGGTCACATCTGCTTTAAGGAAGCTTGTGGCTTCTAGTAAATTTACAAGTTGCAAAACAAACTAAATACAATTATGTAACAAATTCACTAATTAAATTCAGGATGTTGTTATAGTCATTCAGTATGAAAGAGTGGTCCTATAAACTACAGTCCTTTTGGGGAGGACTTAGGGAATTTCTAACAGAAGTATAATTGGTAAAATAGATGGTAAACGCTAAATTAGGACATATAATCTCTGCAGACCATTCCTCCCTGGCTGTGATAACAGTGGTTATAAACTTCTCCAGCTTGTGAAAGTTTGGCAAAGCCCCCACCAACCTCCTGGGACACTGCCAATGCAAGCCACTGTTGCATTAACGCCTTGCCATTTGTCTGTAACCAAGGACAAGCTACATCACTACAAAAATGTTGGGATGTCTTGCTACCCCAAACACCTACAGGTAAGCTATTTTTCCACCCTTTCTCACATTCACATAGCCATCCACAATGATCAATGAGCCCCAGAACTGTTGTTCTTCCAATTCTGCCTGGGCAACTGCACAATTTCTCCACAGGATGGGTCAGCCCTGCTCACCCTTACTGTCTCCCCAGAACCCCTTTTGTAGTTAGTGTCTCCATGTTGCTTCCAGTGAAGAAGCAACACCAAGATCACTGTCTTCTCTCCTTCCTCCCTCCACAACTTCTAAAAGTGGCCCAGGCACAGAGTGTCTCTCTGCTGAGTGTTTTACTATTTGTATCCATTAGAATAGATTACTACAATGGAAAAAGAGGACATAAAAGCCAAGGCAGTGACAAAGATGATGACCAGCACATTCTTTGTTAGTTGTATTCTTCAGAATTTTATTGTTAACCCTGAAGCCAGAGGAAAGTTAATGCATTTCAGGCAAAAGGAGAGAACGAAAAAGAAAGGCATTGAAGTGAGGCAGGGAAAAATTTAAAAGACTACTGAAGACAAATGGAAGAACAGCGAGGGAAACTACAAGTGGTTGGGAAAAACTCTTCCTCGCAGAAATGACTGAAAATCCAGATTGTAACAGTGACTATCTTTTCACTATAAGAACTTACTGTACCTGGGAGAAGGGCCCTCAAGGAGGCTGCATTGCTTCAGACTAGCAACATCTGAAGCCACAAGCTATGCACCTGTGTCAACTTAACAATTTTGGCAGGCTATGTCACTGCTGATTGGAGAGGTCATTTAACCAGCCCCGATGCTAATTGGTCATGACATCTTACAGGTTTTAATTCCTTGTCTTTTCTTCATTCACGTAAAGTGGTGGAGATAATGACTTCCCTTTTAGACAGATTTCTCAGGGGAATGCCCTCTGCCTAGCAGTCTTCTTTAATAAATAGGATTGCCTGCATGAGCTCTCTCAGACCAGGAACGTCAGCAAGCTCAAATCATAGAGATACTGCAGGAAATCTCAGACAGCTTCAACAGTAGATATTGATAGTATCTGATAAAGTAGGGGGTTGCCTACAAAAGCTTATGCCTCTCTGAAACAGTAAGCCTCTAAGGTATCACCTCGCTCTACTTTTTGCACATCCACATTAGTAAGACAATTTAAGAAAGTAGGGTACACTTTATTTCCACTTCTGCATAGAAGTTTTTTTTAATTTAATTTTGTTTTGTTTGTGAGAAGCTGGCCACTGGCTGGCTTGAAAGCTAGATCCATGATAGAAGTAGGACAATACGTAACAGCTCAGGAGGCTTGTCAGTGAGGCCCTAAGGGACCATGACCTCAGGGGGAGGGGAGTCCAGAAAGAGTGGTTGCTCCTCAAGGGAGCAATCCTCAATGTACAAGTCCATCTCGTAGGAAAGACAGCAAGAGGGCACAGCAGTCCCCCGGCTCTCCAGGGACCTAGCAGACCTCCTGAGGCTAAAAAGAAAGGCCTACAAAGGATGGAGGATGGGATTCATCTCTAAGGAGGATTATTCTGCACTGGTCCGGTCCTGCAGGGAGC
>NW_017728948.1:32130567-32135637 GCF_001723895.1 Crocodylus porosus
GGACATTGGAGTCAGAAGCAGACTAGCCAAGTTTGCCAATGACACCCAACTTTGGGGCCAAGCATCCACACCAAAAGACAGGCGGGTGATCCAGGCTGACCTGGACAGGCTCAGCAAATGGGCAAACAAGAACCTCATGGTGTTTAACCCCGAAAAATGCACCACCTTGAAAGGAAAAACCTGCAGCATCCTTATAGGCTCAGCAGTGCTACACTGGCTAGCACTACGGAAGAAAGACACTTGGGGGTCAGGATTGACCACAAGATGAACATGAGCCTGCAATGTGATGCTGCGGCTAGTAAAGTGACCAAAATGCTGGCTTGCAACCATAGATGCTTCTCAAGCAAATCCCGGGACGTCATTCTCCCCTTCTACTTGGCCTTCCTGAGGCTGCAGCTGGAGTACTGCATCCAGTTTTGGGCCCCACAATTCAAAAAGTATGTGGAGAAGCTTGAGAGTCCAGAGAAGAGCCACGCACATGATAAGAGGTCAGGAAAACAGACCTTACAACAACAGGCTGAGATCTATGACGCTCTTTAGCCTGGAAAAGCGCAGGCTCAGGGGTGATCTGACGGCCACTTATAAGTTTATCGGGGTGACCATCAGTATCTGGGGAAATGTTTGTTCATCAGAGCACCCCAAAGGATGACAAGGTCGAATGGTTATAAACTACTGCAAGACAGTTTCAGGCTGGACATAAGGAAGAATTTCTTTACTGTCCAAGTCCCCAAGATTTGGAACAGCCTGCTATCGGAGGTGGTTCAAGGACCTACAATGAACACCTTCAAGAGCAAATTGGATGCTTATCTTGCTGGGATCCTATGACCCCAGCTGACTTCCTGTCCTTTGGGTGGGGGGCTGGCCTCGATCTTCCGAGGTGCCTTCCAGCGCAAATGTCTACGAATCTATGAAATATATATTGACAGCACTGAAAGGTTTTTCTTCATGTCACTGATGAGCAATTTGTGCAGCCTTGATGGCCCATCATTAGTTTAGAAGAATCATCTGGATTCTAGCTTGAACTTGCTAGGACTTCACCTTCTTGGCCATTGAAGTGTCTTTAAACCAAGCTAAAAAGGTGAATCTGTTTTATTGTGCAAGTCTTGACTGATTAATCATTCTCATTGAACTAATATTGGCCTTTCTTTGATATTATTCTAAAAGAGATACAAGAACGTATCACCTATTAAAATTACTTCGTCCAGTCAGGGATCGCAACCAATATGCCCCTTACTAAAAGAGAAGTCTTTTACTTGGACATTTTATCTAAAACCATTGCAGGGACATATGCACTCATCATTGTGACATACTTTCCAAATGTTAGAAGAAATCCAATTACCATGAAACTTCCAATAACACAATGAGGCAACACAGTTAGTTAGGGGACTTCACAATTCTTGAGGGTAAATTCTGCAGCATGAATTGCCTTTTCATTAAAAAGAAAAAATATCCTCCCCATATTCTGTAATTGTATCTCCATTAGGCCTCTTGGTCTTAGTCAGCACCACAATGCTAACATTGCACTATTGTAATTTTCTAGCAACAAGGCTACTTGTCCTTGTTGTCTTTCAGATGAAGTAGGTTTGTCTATAAAAGTTCTGACATTCCATGTTGCAATAGACAGGAAAAAAGTGAAATTCTAAAATTTCATGTTAGGATCACATGGGTGAGCAATTCTGCTGGTTGTGGCTCCCCGCTGTTACGGTAGCTCGTTATATTTTATGCTTTAAAGTTGCACCTGTTTATAGAGTGGTAAAGTATAGTATTGTTTAAAGTTTTCTTTTTTATTCAGCCTAAAGTTCTGTATAGCCTCATTGTTATCTGAACTTTCCATTTTGCTGGTCTTTGCAATATCAGCTGGCCTTACCTCTTGCAAGCAGCTTATGGGCTTGTGTTTGCACACATGATGTTTCTTTCCTATCACTGTGAGAAGTTTTTCTAACACAACATAGTAATAGTTTTCTTACTAGCTAAAATTAACTGAACTTGGCACTAACCAGCTGAATTAGAGGGATGAAATGTTTGGATATGTTAATGAAAGGTGATGAAGGAGACCAATGAACAATGCCCAATGTAAGACACTGGAAAAAGGCCAAATTAAGAGGTATGCTCATGATGGGTCTGTTGAACGAAGTATTATGCTGACAGGATAAAATGTGGACAATATGCCGACTGCAGAGAGACCAAGCCAAAAGCAAGGAGTTAAAGGAGTCAAGTTACAGAAAAGCATAAAAGGAAGGAGCTAGAAAGTTAAGCATGTGTCATTGTCATAATCATTGTCATCATAAAGCCAGCTTTCAACACTTTTTGGGACCATGCCAGCCAATCACACAGCCTTTCCTTCAGGAACTGAGTGACTGTGACAGGAGTATCAATATTGGAGCCTTTCTGGGAGTGGCTCCACCCTCCTACTTACTCGCCTGCCATGCCTTGATCCCATTTGATTAGAAGATGGTTGTAATCAGCGAGAGGCTGCCCATTTTTCCGTGCCCCAGTGACAGAGGGCACTACCTGTGGCTCCTTTTCCTCCCCTACACCGCAGCCCAAGCCTCGCAGATGGAGGTGACGTGGTTTAACCTGGGCCTTGTTTTCTGGCCTTCCTCTTTACTTCTGGGGCTCCACACTGCCCCCTCTCTTGCTCGCTCTGGGCCTTGCAGCCCCTCTTCTCCCACTCGCTCTGGGGTTCCTCGCTGCCCCTTCTCTCGCTCACTCTGGGCCTCGCGGCCCCCTTCTTTCGCTCGCTCTGGGGCTCCTCGCTGCCCCCTTCTCTCACTCGCTCTGGGGCTCCTCGCTGCCCCCTACCTCTGGGGCTTCTCACTGCCCCTATATCTGGGGCTCCCTGCTGCCCCCTCTCACTCTGGGGCTTCTGGGCTGGGGCCAATGTGCCCCCTAACAATGCTGCGCCCTCTTCGGCGCCAGGAGGTCCCACACTACCGTGGAGCTCCTATGAGGCCTCCTCCACCCCTAATAGCCTCACCTGGTCCTCTGGTCAGAAAAGTAAACATAAAACATAAAGCCCCTGGGCTACAACATAAAAACTAGACCGTCCAGTCAAACAAAAATCTACTCCCTACTAGAGAGCAAGGGAGCAGGGGAAGAAGGGCTCCACTAACCTCAGCAGTGACCAGGGAATGCTCTCATGGCCAGAGTCCTCCCCTCTGTCTGTCTGAGCTAAGTCCCTATTCCCATTCTCCTATTGCTGGAGAGGGACTGCCTTCCTGGCCCCCTACCTGGGCTTAAGAAGGGATAAGCCCTGTCCCTTCCTGGTCAGCTGGTTTTACCAGTTGTCCCAGCAACCAGCACCTGTGCAGCCCTGGTGACTGCCAGCTGAGCCTCCCCCTTTCTGCCACTAGGGGTCTCCCCAGAGCAGTCTCCGCTCTCAGGCGCAGGGCACCTGAGTGCACTGCAACAGTGACCATCTTTTCTTTTGAGCTAAGTAGCATCTGGGATTGGGTGCAATCATTGCACTAAGTTCTTTTCTCTCTGTGAATATAGAAACTTCTGAGATAATACTTGTTGTACTAATAATGTTAGACTGATGTTAGGATACTAGAGTTGTCTGTGTTAATATTTCGCATTCCATTTAAAGGTTAACTGTGCTTTAATGATCCCTAAGCACTATCACCACCAGAATGGTTTGAGGTGGGCAATATTTAAGACATCTTTTCTCACTCCCTTCAAGTGAGAAGTTCAGATCCTAAAACAGGGCTTCTTAGATGCACTGCATGTCACTCAGCTAGGTTGGGATGGCTGGAAACAGAAAACTACCCTTTACCCTGTGCCATCTATGAGCCAGGTTACAGGCAGGAAAACTAGGAGATCATCTTCACTTATTCCTGTCATCAGTGCCCCAGTGCTGGAAGAATTAAAGAGCTATGAATATACTTGCACATGTATGTTTCTGAAGGGATAAGAGCTGCTGTGCTTTCATGCTTCCCCACAACTCTTGATTAGTGGAGAACTAGACCCATAAACATGTGGAAACTCGTAACTTAAAAGACATCTGTTTGATCTCACTTAACTGCTCTACCCTATTCTATCATCACAGCTTTAGAGTTTAGGACCTCATTCACTTGCTCCAGAGTTTCCTCTCTGTCTAACTATGGTATGGCTAACATTAATATGAGGGTGATATGTCTGTCTGTCATCCTCACCCTGTCATTAGTGTGAAAGTGGTAAGCCAATCATGATCTGTGAAGACCACAAACATGGTTTTGCTAGTACAGAACATAGAAGCTCTTTTAAGTGATGGAGGGGTTTCTGAGTATATTTTGTAGAGCTCCATGTGCTATTTGTATTAGCACAACAGCCTAAAAACCTTACCAGGACAGACCATTATTGTACTAGGTATTATTTTAATACATCAACAAACATAATACCTTTTGTGAAGGAGCTGATGGTCTTTTCTAAGATAAAAAACACCCAGTGGGCTTAAACAGGAAAAAGGGGGTAGAAGTGTTCACAGACAAACTACCTACATTAGGGGTGGGCAATTATTTTAGGTGGAGAGCCACTTACTGAGTTTTAGCAAGCCATCGAGGGCTGCATAATAGGCAGAGTCAGAAAAGTATTAATTTTCTAAATTTTTTAAGGGGTTGGATAGAATGGCTTGGCGGGCTGCATCTGGCCCACATTTTGCCTGCTCCTGATGTACATGCTCAATATGACAATTTTGAAGAGAACTTCAAAATTTTCCATTTGTTCAACATCTGAGAAACTCCTTGATCTCTAACTGAATATAGTTACGAGATTACCTATGAGGTTGGAAATGTAGATACTCAACTATTAGATAAAAGTACTAAAAAGCCTTGCTGAAGGCCCAATCTATACAGCTGGGTTGAACTAATGCACCAATTCTTCTGGTAAAGCATAGGGGTTTAAAAAAAAAAATGCCCATAAGCAGCCAAATAGACCCAGAGGCTGCATCCAAATGAGTGTGAATTTGTGGTATGTGGCACCGCAGACCTGTCTGCAGCATCACACATGCAGGTGTGCCACATATTGGTACCTTGCAGTGTGGTGGGGGATGAGTTAACCCTGGGAGATCCCAGGGTTAAAAAAAAAAAACTG
>NW_017728948.1:32135737-32142165 GCF_001723895.1 Crocodylus porosus
TGTGCACCACATGTGGTGGCAGCAGTGCATACTACCCGAAACCAGACCCTGGCCAGCCAGAGCCACATTCTGGCTGCAGATCAGGCTCCCAAATGCAGGAGTGCCATGGCTGCAGGTCCCTGACATCTGCAGGACCTCAGGTAAGGCTGCTGGGGACAGCACAGTTGCTGGCCCCAGCCTCCCTACCCCACCCAGGGTAAATCTGCCATGTGCAAGAGCACACGAGGCATGGGTGTTTCCTGGGAACAAGTACCAGCAGCACAAGGTGTGCTCCTGCTACTTGTCCCCGGGGAAAACAAAATGGCTGCGCTCATCTGGATGCAGCCATGGATTTCCTATAGGAATCCATAACATTAAAAATATTTTTACCTGTTGTGATCTCTCTCAGCTCTTAGCAACACAAGAATTGCTTTATTATTTTTATGTGGTCAAAAGAGTGACTGAAAACTAAAAGCTGGCATTTTCCAAGGGGTGCCTCATGTGTAAAGTGTTGAGAACCACCGATTGTTTCTTTTAATTTTGCCCTTTGTTTCCTATTGTTTTTCTTCCTGTTACTCAAAATGAAACATTTCAGTTCGAGTTTAAGTGAATACTTCAAAAACAAACAAACAAAAAGACCCGTGTATGTGTTTAGGTTTTACTCACTGAAACTTTTTTAATTCAGTTATTCTTTAGTGTTATGGTCACGTCTTGAACTGTCTTCTTTCTTCTGCTTTCAACCTCTGAGACTTGATATCCTAAATTCCAAGCTCATCTTATAAACTTATGCTGCCAGACAAAGATTTACTAACTAGTTTTTTTGGTTAAGTTATCCCAGGAGCGGGCCGTTAAGTTTTAGCCTATTAAAAACAAAACAAATGCACACACAACAACAACAGAAATAAATTTAGCTTTTTCCCCCAGGAAGTTAGGCAGCAGATTTCACTCTTTCTGTTCCAATTTCATTTGTTAAATAGAACACAGCTAAAACCTGACTCTATGCCTGTCCTCCAGGAGGGATGAATTGACACCAGCACAGAACCGGAGCACGTTGAAAGAACATAGGTCAGTGTGTAAGAGCTTAAAATGGGGAAGACCGTGATTACAGCCATTTAATGGGAAATAATATAAAATTTATGAAATATAGCCTTCAGGCACATCTGCAGCATCCTCAAAAAATTATTACCTTTGCTGTTTATAATGTTAAATACTGCAGCTACCAGAGGCTCCATGAGCAACTGAGATAAAGTAAAAATTACTTCACAGCAGCTAACTATGGTACATTGCAAAATTGTCATTCATGAAAGCAAACTCTGAAACAGGTAGCTCTTATTCTAACCTAGCTCTGCTGGCTGCTCTACAAAACTGCATGTGATGGGGGGGAAAAAAAATTACATGCTCGGAGGTAAGCTGTGATCCACGCAACTTCTCACACAGGGGTTCCGGAGGAGGTTCTCAAATGGCTGTATCAACTGTTCCTCTTCTTCTCAGAAAGCTCTATTACTATCGCACAAAACAAAGGACTGTACTGCCTAGAACAGATTCTAGCAGATCATGATTTGCAAAAGCAGTGCAGAATGCCCTTGCTCCTAGCTGAAACAAAAGAAAAGTATGAAAAGTGACAGATTGCCATTAACGCCACTACACAAAAAAGCAAATTAAAAGATTAGCACTGGTTCAGATTCCTTCTTGCCTCAGAAATATTTCCTTGGTAGTCTGACGTTTAGAGGCGAAGGAAGGCATGGCAGTTAATAGAAGTAGAATACGTAATGTGTGAGAAGCTTAGCCATGTTCCTGGGAAAGTTTAGAAACATTTAGTTACATAATGTAATGAATCCTACTTGTACAGGAAGTCAAAGCCACTTCCATGCAGAAATAAAAAAAAATAAAAGTTACGCTCCATCTATCAAAAGAAAAAAAAGTACAAACTTATTACTTCTACTGACAGTTTATTAAATAACTTACATGGTTTGGTCTGTTGTGCAGAACAAAATGATCCACATAGCAAACATTACCTTCAGCCACTCGCATGCTATACACTTGTAAGGCTAAGTCTACTCACTCTCTTTATGTAAACATGAGATCAGTGGATTTATTCCAAAACCACATGAAAACAGAAGAGACCTCACAGTCTTTATGGCGTTCAAATGGTCACATACTGTAGGGATGCAAGCAAGACAAGAGGAATGTCAAGAGCACATGAATCAAGATGATGATGATTAAAAGAGAGTGACTAGTGATTCAGTGTTGCAATTTTTGGGTCCCCAATATTACAAATTACAAGGACCAAATTTTCACAGTGAACGCTCAATACTTTCTGAAAATTCAAATCCCTTTATGGCATCATCTCAGATTAGGCACATGCAAGCACAAAACAAACACATTTGAAAATATCTGTAGCTAGTGATAACAAACATCCCCCAAATTCTCCATTAGTAGTTGTCCGTTTTCATTTCAAAATTAGGAGTATTTTCAAGAGAGAGTAGTATCCATTTCCTGTTTTCACAGGGACAGTATCCAATGCATAGGGGAAATGTGGTAGAACAGTGGGAACCAGCTTTTTGGCAGACATTCCACAAATAAAGTCCTGAACCCTCTCAAATGCGGCTCTACCCCAAACATACATCTTCCAAAATAAAGTGCTTCAGTTCACCAGCTCATGGGCTAGGCATAGCCTACAGCGCTCTCAAGCCATCCTTTTGAAGTTGGCTCACTTGGCAGCTATAAGGAAGGTGGGAAAGGACCAAGAGAAAGAAAATAAGTTGAAGGTAGCATGGTCTAGTGAGACAGATACTGTCCTGGATGGGACAGTGTCCCAGGTTCAGGTCCTAGCCTAAGTCCCTACTCCCTAGTACAGCAGAAACTATCCCAGTATTATTGATTTTTATTCTGCAGTGTGCAGAAAAACCATTAGGTGCAGAGACAAGGACCCAAGACCCCTTCCCTTCCAGGGCAGCGCTAGATGTTTATGTAACAGAACGATATCTTGGCATTTCTCTGGTGCAGAGTGTGAGAGAAAGAGAGAATGAATCAAAATTGTAGAGTAATTTTGTTTCATAACAGCTATTTATAAAGTTAGTAAAGCAGATATTATGAGTAAAATTTGAGATTTCACACTGTAAAATTGCAAATAATCCCAACGTAGACTACAGAAAAAGACTGGGTTGTCATTTTAAACAGTAGCAAGAGAGATGCAAACACAGTAATTAATCTATTACTTTACAAAAAATTTACAACCCGAGTCATGAAGCACAGGGGAAGGCCACAAAATATTTATTTATATCCCTTCCTGTCCAAAAGGCTCAGGAAGGCTAAACAGCAAAAAGGACATCCAGTGGAGATACAAAGAGACTACAAAGCACTGCTTAAAAGCCTGTTTTTCCTTATTCAATGTAGGATTTCTTTACTCTATTAAATCTACATGCCAGGTCATCATTTCCAACTAATGTACTAGAAGCATTTGATTCTCAACTTGAGTGACTCAATTTGCAATCTCTAAGCAGTATCTCTTTCCTAGGGAGAAAAACATTTAATCATTAAGTAATAGCTCTCAATTGTATTTATTTGTCTTGAGTCTCACTCGTTGACAGGCAACAGTAATGCACGCCTGGAACTTAGTTTCCAAAACAGTTTCTACCCCATCTCAGACTAAAAAGAAGTTTAAAACACATGCATATGCTTCTCTGTTATTTCTTTGGTGTTACTGTACGCCACTAGGTGGTGATAGCTCAACACAGATCAGCTTCTTGTCTTCTAAAAGAAAATGTGAATTATAAATTGATAACATAGCTGAAAATAAAGTTGAAACACATTTTAAGTAAATTAAACAGAGCACTCTTCTCTTCCTTCTGTAAAACTCCCTGTAGCAGGGGGCTTACCTGTTTCACACAGGTCTTCTCATTGCCTCATTCTGTGTTCTTCCCCATTCATCAAACCACCACAAACACTTTCAAATGAACCCACTTCATAGAACCAGTTTTTTAATTTTTCTTCAGACTATCTCCCGCTGGATCACCACCAAAGAGGCAGATAGCTTTTTGAGTGCCATTTTTAGGCATAAACCAGCTGTTCACCACTTTTGTAGGCTTTCCCCACAGCTGGAGCTGGAGCTGTGCATAATAGTCTATTATAGCCCTTCAGACCAAGGCTTCTCCTTAACAGATGCCTACAAAGTCTCTCCCCGTAAGCTTTTTCCACAAGAAATCAAGAAACCTTCTCTATAGCCTATTTCAGCAGAGTTCCCCTAACCTTTAACAAGTGATCAGTCTTGACCTCTGTGTCCCCTTATCTGGGTGATAGCTAAATGAGGCACAAGTGAAGCCAAGCACAACAGCCTAAATGAGACTGTCTTAAACTAAGCACAATGGATCACACCTGTGCTGAAGGACCCATGCCCTGCTATATTTAGCAACAGATTTTTAAACAATCTAATGTATTTTCAAATAACAGTAGGATATGCGCTGTTTCATAATCAGAGAGAAATATATATCCCCAGAGCTTTTTTCTACCAGCTGATAAAAATGTTGTCTATGTAATAACATATACAAACTATTTTTATTGTATGAGTCTATCCAAAAAAAACGCATACAGCTTGATCCTATACAGTGCTTTAACATTTTCATTGCCAAATAAAGACAATGGCTAATGGAAAATTGCTGTACTGCTAAAGATCTGGCCCATAATTTTCTAAGTTCCTCAGAGCTGTGTAAGATATTCTAACTGATTGTGACTGATCAATCAAATGCCCCGGTTCTGATCATTCTGGAAATCTCATCAATCGGAAATCCCAATGGAGGATAAATAAGCAGGTAAACCCCATTCATGTTCTTGATCTCGTGATTTCACAATCTACTACAGGGATGGAGGGTGAAAGGTTGATGGCTTCTGAACGTCATCAATCTCTAAATGGATGCTTGTATAAAGGCATGATACAGAAAGGTACTTTTGAGGCTTATAACCCTAAGCAGGTGAATTCAGGAAACCTCATTCACTGACCATCTAAATTCATTAGATGCTGTCATTGTGGACATCAGTATTTCATAGGTAGCTACAGTTAGGCTTCTGTGTTTGCAGGGGTGCCCCAGTCTGATCATTGTTGTGATCGAGATACAAAAAAAGACAACTCCTAAGTTCTGGAAGGGCTTGATTAGGTACGCTCCAAACACCAACAGCACAGAAGGGAAAGGGAGACCTGCGCACCACTGCTGCTGCCCCCAGCTGATCCAGGGGTGCAGGAAGTCCCAGAGTTATTCCTGCCTCAGAGCTGCAGGAAGCAGCTGTGTGGCAAGCCAGGCTCAGCCGGGGAAAGCAATGGCCAAGTGGGTTCCCCTTTCCTGAACCTGCTTCTGGGCCAGCAAGAAACCCCAGGGGGGACTCTGCCAGCTGCCACTACCACTACTGTCCCTGGCCAAGCCTGGCTCCCTGCTCAGCTGTTCCCCACAGCCCTGCCAGGACAGGCAGTGGCAGTGGGCAGGTCTCCCCTTACTGCACCCAGAGGCATAAATAGAGAGCAAAAGTGGGGGAAATGGGACAGGAAAGGAGGAGGAGCTCAGGGACTTAAGAAAAGTCCCTGCCTGCTGCTCCCATGGTACAGCTTGCTCACTCTGGTAGAGTGGGGAGGTTGAGAGCAGAGGTAGGCAGCCACTCCTACAGCATTGGTCACTGTTCCTGCTCCCCGCTTTCCAAAATCCTGGATCTCTGTATAGACCCAGAGGTTTGGGAAGCAGCGGGGAGAAGTTCTTTTGGGTGAAAGGCAAGTAAAGCAGGAGTGAGTGCAGTGAGGTGGTTTTTAAAGTTTTGAGGTGTCATTTGGGCAGCCTGTTTTTATTTCATGCCTTGTGGGTTTCAGTATAAGATGTCTTGGGGCTTCTTTGGAGAAGGTAGCATATTAATCTAAAAAAATAAACACACTGGCCAGTCACTAGTCAGAGCTGTCTGGAAGCCTTAAAATTGATGGCTCCTTTTCAGTTTCAGAAATTATGCACTTAAAATATAATTAAGTTAAAAAATAAAGAGAGGGCCAATGCGTGCAACCACTATGCAGATAACAGGCATTCTTTAACATGTAAGCAGTAAGCAACACTGGATTAGGTTTGTGTATTAAAGGCCTCTTACAGATGCCAAAAAAACCCAAACCAAAATGGCACTTTACTTTCAGCTCAGCACACTCCTGCACTGAGCACAGCAAAGGCCAGAAGAGGCATTGCGTTAGTTGGACCCTGCTTGCCCAACATTTGTATAGATTGTGTGCTTCAGTGGGGCTTTTTGGCACTTTTAGGTAACAGCTGATTGAGTCAGATTTAAATAAAAGGGCCAAAAAGCCCAGGTGAAGCACCCAATCTATAGGAATGCTGAGGAGCCAGGTGAAACTAACATGTTTCCTCTTTTGGTAAAGTGCTGGGGGTTGGGGGGTTGTCGGTTTTGTTTTTTTGGTTTGGGGTTTTATTGGG
>NW_017728948.1:32142265-32158242 GCF_001723895.1 Crocodylus porosus
GGCGGGGGAGGGTTGGGGGAAGGAAGGTTCCATGTCTGTCAGTGGCCAAAATAATTAAGCAAGCTATTCACTTACCTTGCATGCACAGTCTGCTATACAAACCAAAAGAATAGAAGACAGGATTAGAACAGGTATATCAAGTAACTATGTAGTTTAATAGGTAGAAGTTGAGGCAAGGTACTGCTTGGAGCACAAACTAATTCCAGGCTAAGAAATCACCAGGGATTCTGGTTTTCTCTGATTTAAAAAAAAAAATCCCCAATTTTTGGATTAAAAAAGTAACCCAAAATCCACATTTTTCCATGATTAAAATGAAACACCATATATGTATATATATGGTGTTTCATTTTAATCACATAAAAATGTGAATTTGGGGTTACATTTTTTATCTGAAAATTGGGAATTTTTTTTAAAATCAGAGAAAATCAGGATCCCTGCAAATTGCACAGGAAATCAAAGCTATACAGCTCTTAAATGGCTGGGGTCATGCATTAAGTTTGTGTGTTCTCACACCAGCCCATGCAAATAGTGATGTCACACCCGAACCTTGCCTCAGAATGACATTATTTAAAACACACACTCCTGAAGTAACCTAAAACAAAGCAAGTCACCTATACAATGCAAGCTACCATTTCCTAAAGCCTTTCCCACTGACTCTCACAGCTCTAAAAGGGTACATGCCCTTCCCCTGTATAACTTCATTAGTCATATGTCAGGCAGGTTGCCCTTAACCACTTCCTGGCTGTTTCACCTTATCACAATTTCTAATTCAGAATGCCTCCACTATGGTTACTGTTACAAAGTACAAATTAGGCAGGGCAAAGGAGGTAGAGAATGAGCATTGCATACTGCTTGGCAGTCTTTTTGACACATTGATCATCTTACCTAATGTAGCAGTAAGTTAAGTTCTTAAATACAAATGTATTTTGTGGTGATGAGTGCCAAGGCCACTGGGAAAATAATTGCTTTTTTCAGTTTTTGATCTGCTGCCTTTCAATTCATTGGTTGTTCTTTGGGCTATGTACTAGAATTGATCCAACTGTTTTGGATCAAACCCTTTCAAAAAAAGGATAAGTAAAAAGAACTACCTAATTTATCTTCTTGCATTATTCCGTATTTCATTATTCCATATTTTTTCGCTCTATCACATATCCTTTTATTCATCCCATGGCTAACTGGTGCTTCCTGAGACAGGGGTGGAGCACAATTTGTGGGCAGCAGCATCAGCAGCAAAAGTGGTGGAGGGGTGAGTGGTGACTGCCTGTACATACTGATGGCAGGGGGGATGAGCAGCGACCACCCACAGAAGCTGCCAGCAGCAGCTGTCAACCTCAGGGGGGCACGTGCCTCTGGTATGCATCGCCTATGATTCATCTCCTTTCTAAACCAGCTAGTTTTAATCATTTCAATATCTCAAAAACTTTCTATGTTCTAGTTTCATTGTCCAGGTTTCTTTCTCCTTCTGAAGGTGCTATTTCCATGAGAATTTTTTGTTTTCACCAGACCATCACAGTTCTGCTGGAGTGTCCTTCCACCTCCGTAGGCCTGTTATATGATTCGTGAGCTTAGACAGGAGCCCCTTAACCTAACAATCAGCCCAATCCCTCATGACCAGCTTGTACCAGCATAACAAAGACCTTATTTCACCAAGTTTCATTTTAAATCAATTTCACCTAAAATCAAAATAGCATAATTTGAAGAAAAAAAATTTCTCCACTGAATACAAAAAGTAAAATAAAGACTTGAACACTGTTCTCCAGTCCTACTTCCAAACTGAAAAGAAAAAAATAAAGAACAGCAAAACAAGAGGGAAAAGAATAGATAGTAAGAAGCTGTCCTCAGTGAACCACAAAGTATAAATAGCTCTGCTGAGAGAACAAAAGTTGTGTTGTGTTATCATGCAGCTGAGCCAAAAATAAAGCTTCTATGGAACTGCTTTAAAATATATCCTAATTCTTACAATTTTAAATACCTTAATCTTGTCCTTTAACCTTCCTGTAACCAGACAAATAAAGTGAATTTTAAAAAAAGAAGCAGCTAGTTTTGAGGCTACTGAAATTTCAGTCTTTGTTGCTGGTATAAAGTGTCTTAAATTCAGCAAAATATTAATTCCTTGAACACACCTATTGTGTCAATTTATAGATAATAGTTTATAGATACTACGTACTCTCTAGGCAGGAGTAAAAAAAGTTTTTTAATAATTGCTTATTTTCTCCAGTGTTATCTCAATTAAATAGCGAGTACTATGAAAAAGTTCATATTTTAATATTCCTACAAAAAAAGAACTTGATGTTTCCATAAAATCACTTTCTCTCTTGGTTTTCTCTCTCAACTTGAGACAAGTTAATGTCTCCAAACAATTGCAACCAAAAAGATAAGAGGACTCATAAACAATGAAAATCTTCATTAAAAGCAGGGATCCTGGCTTTCTCTGATAAAAAAAAAAATCCTCAATTTTTAGATTAAGAAAGGTAACCCAAAATCCACATTTTTCCATGATTAAAATGAAACATCACTCGGTGTTCATTTTAATCATGGAAAAATGTGGATGTTTGGTTACTTTTCTTAATCCAAAAATGGGGAATTTATTTTTTATCAGAGAAAACCAGGATCCCTGATTATAAGAACTCCACATCCAACAATAGCAATGCAGTTGCATCTAAGCCAACAAAATTGTAAAAGTGCAATAAAATCTCTAAGGCAGCAAGGGTATATAATGGGCTTTATTCTAATTTTCCAGTTGGAAACAAAATTCAATTAGTAGACCTTATCATCAGTCACTTTATTACAGCAGATCTGTAGGTTATTTAGGATTTGGGAGGACCCCTCCAGATAAGTCCTGATGGTCTAGTCAATTCAGACTTAAGACGTGCACTGTTTGATTAGTTGGAATAGATGGAACAAAGTTGTTAACCCACAAGGTTGGTTTAAACTACCCCCGCCATATCATTTAGCTCTCTCCAGAAATACACTCTTCAGAAAACAGCTCTATTTCTCTTCTCTGAACCCATTTCAGAATCAGAAAGAAGGCTGTTTATTTCAGAAGAGGAAATTTAGGGGATGAATTCAGAAAAGATCTTTGCATTGCTTCACAAGAAATTTAAATTACCTCCCAGCAAGGGCAAAACGGCTTCCTTCGCACAGCAGTTGACAACAGAAGCAAGCAGCAAATAGCTTATTAATGTAAATATGGACAGATTGTGAGGTGGGGCCCATGCAACCTGAAGACTGCTTGTGACTTCAAGTTTAGAATTGCTTAGACAGGTTTTCAAGACACTTGCAGGCCAAGAACTACTGAAAAAATGCTGATCTCAGATTAAAATACATTTGTATTGGATATGAAAGGTTCACTGCATGACATTTTTTGTCTCCATGAATAAAATTCTCAGCTTTTTGTTAACCATGTAACTAAAATACAGACTTTGAGCTTTTCCAACCAGTCTCAAATGATTTTACAAAAAATAATGAATGCCTTTAAAACCTGTTTGTTAAGTTAAAAATAAATCCTTATGCTCTTGGGAGTCTTATTTTGACAGCATTGAGATCCAGCAGCACTTATCCTGGTATTCTGTGCCCCACCCGACTTATACCTGGAGCACATGCATCTTAAAAACAAAAGGTATTTTTAAAAGCATTGGAGGCAGAATTCCTTTTGGAACAATAAAGTGAATGGGAACAGTTTTATGGCAGAGCTTTAAAATGAGAACGATATCAGAGGAAATTAGAGAATTTCAGCTGGCAAACATGCTCACTTAAAGAAGAGTGAAATCCTACTGATATGGGCTGTGAACTTCATTGTGATCAGGATTTGTCCCAGAAAATGTCTCCTACTAAAATAACTCTGAGTGTGAAAAAAATAAATCTTCACTGTGCTTCGTTGCTATTTAGGAAGAAAGATAAACTACACTGGATCTGAGCCGACAAGAGCCCGAGAAGCTATAGCGATTGCTTCTCGGCCTCTTGTCGGCTCAGATCAAGTGTAGTTTATCTCAGTTCAAGGCAACCTTCTGTAGGATCTACACACATTATTATGTACTGACTTCAGAACATTTTTAATATAGCTGAGCATATTCAAAATTAAGGTAGACCAAAATAACTTATTATGGGACTGTGTCCATTTGCAAAGTCTCCCGACCACTCAAAAGTCAGGACATAGCCTTCCTAGAAGTGATAAATGAAGTAGAGTTTGGAGGGAAAAAGAACGTCAGTCCTGATCTCCTTGCAGTTGTCTCTGCCCCTTCCAGGCCTGTTCGTCGCCAGGGTAGTTCTTCCTCCTGCGCCACCAACCCCGTTCTCACCTGCCATGACTTGATGTTCCTCAGTGGGCGGGGCTAGTTCGTGGGTCCCTTGGTGGCCCAGTCTAGACCCAATGGTTACTCACGGGGCTCCGCCACCCCTACACCTCAGCCTCACGCCACCTTCAATGCACTGCCTTATTGTTGTCTCTGGTCTTCCCCGCAGGCCTCGGCCACCGCTCTATGTCTCAGGGCCAATAATGGGAGACACTACTAGCCCTGGTAGTGCCATATGCCCTAACCCTATCATATGAGGGACCTTCGCTGTCACCTCGATCGAAGTCTCCCCACAAGCCCCACCATGGGGTACACCCCTGGTCTCTGTTCCCCTAACTCAAGGACACTAGAGTCCTTACTGCTCCTATCACTGACCCACCACCAACTTCCCGTCCCTGGACTCTTAAAGGCGGGGAGGGCACTCCCCTCTAACTGCTGCTTCCCAACCAGCTCAGACCCCTCAGTCAATGTCCAAATGTCCCGGCGGCGATCCCGCCCCGATTACCCTCCTGCCAGGTTGTCCTCGGCTCTTCACCCTTTTGCTTGCGTCCTCCATGCCCACCGTCCTGACACTCACTTTAGAATTCCACGGCACTCCCGGGGTTGCTCCTGCCTTCCCTCACTTGGTTGGCCCATCACTCCTTTGGAGATCAGCCAAGATCTTGGTTGTGATGTCTCCCTCCTCAGCCACCAACCCGTGCGGCTTGCTGGATCCTCAGAGGCTTGCCTGCGGAGCCCACCCTGCCGCTGACGCGGGCTGCAGCCTGTTCTCTGGGTTATCTGGCCCCTTCAAAGCAGCGACCGCCATTTTTAACTCTGCCAGCCGGCGCCTGACGCTGACATCACTGGCCGGCTGCAGCTGTACAAAGAGGTGGCTAAAAAGCCGCACGGGTTCCTCTTTCTGCTCTGCACAAGTTTCATCCCGGGCTGCAGGTAAGTGTCCTGCATTACCACGGCCCCCGGGACAAAAGGAGAACAACAAGTATTTTCCTGGCTGCGTTACAGCTGCTGTTGCAGACATGTGGTGTCCTCAACAGCTGTGTCACCCCAGATGGGACAACAGATGCATGATAAAAAATCCAAACCTCCACATCCTTGAGACTGAGTATGTGAGAACCTACAAAATGAGTCTGTATGGGTTCATAAGAGTTGTGGACTACTGAGTGTGCACCCTCTCCATGTTCAGTGGAACAGCTCTAGTCACAGAAGGACAGACGGAAGGATTTGCATGTATAGAATGTTAAAATACACATGCATATATGCACACCATATCAAGAAATGCTTTATGGAAGGATTAATGTTAGGGCTGTGGTTGCTAATTCAGTTTCTGATTCTATTTGGCAGCTAAATCTCCAAATCTGAATTGAATCGTGCTTCAGAGATTTGGGCAGTCCCCAATTGCTGCTGCAGGGAACTGAACCTGGACTCAATGCCAGTGAATAGGGGGTGGGAGGAGAGCTGGAGGAAGGGGGTGTGACAACTGAAAATGATGTCTGTGGTGCTTGCTGAGGGCTCTGTGAAGATTAGACGAAGTTTTTTCTGTCATTTGTTTAGCTGTTAAGCTACATTTTGTTGATAAGAGCCTAATTAAAGTTTAAGACGTAGTAAGGCCTTGTATGAAGTAAGGTCTAGTAAATTTAGCAAAGCCTAAAGTAGTAAGGCCCTGTGGCATAGTTAAAGCTAACCTTATCAAAAGAATGCAAGGCTTGTATTGCTATTGATCAGTCTGAGGACAGTTGAAGTAAAAAGAATCTGAATGGCTGTAAGTTATCAGCACAGCTCAGAAATTATAAATTGGCTGGCACATCCAGAAATCATTTAGAAGGAAGATGTAGCTCTGTGAAAGACATACTGATTTAAGATTAGCTGCTGGCCTGGATCAGTGGGCCCGTGGACCTCAAGAAGCCCAAGGACTGAATACCAGGGTCCTTCCCAGTACCCCACAGACAATGCTGATTGGAAATGTCTGTTTGCAGAATAGAAACTTGCTGTACATCTGGCATCAGAAGGGACTGCCAATAAGTTGCCAATGTGAATTATTATTGTCTGTCTGTTGTTTTGTTATCTGTGTGTAGTCGTGTTTTTAAGTCGTGTTCTTACCTTCCTACCCTTAACCACACTCTCAATCCGGAACCCTTTCAGGAGTCTCGGACAGGGGGAGAGGACCATGGGGGGACCCCTACCAGGCTCCATCCCCTGCCTGCTCCCCCAGCCCCCCGATTTCCTCCCGAACCCACCTGCTTTCCCAGCCCTGTCAATGGCTGCCCCACCGGCCCCAGCATCCTGGCACTTTATTAAAAAAAAAACGCCCCATACTAATCGACTGATGCAGCAGCTGTCGGGTCCTCCGGGGGCTCATGGCAGAGCCCCATCATGCAGCATGGGGTCGGGGAGTAAGGGGCAGTAAGGATCGCCCCTCCCCCCCACCGCCTGGCAGGAACCAGTGACTGCAGGGCTTTTTTTTATTTATTTTTTTAAGTGCCAGGATGCTGGGGCCCAGTGGGGCAGCCATTGATGGGGCTGGGAGAGTGGGAGGGGGATGAGGCCTATTCAATTTGGAGATTTGACCAATAAGGTAGTGGCCAAATCTCCAAATCAGATTCAGCTGAATTGATTTGGCACAGTGAGTTGAATCACTGAATCGATTCACTGTCCCCCAAATCGACTGAATCCCAATGAGAAGTGAATACTAGCCGCTTCATATAGGCCTAATTAATATCATACAGTTTTGTCCTGTATTTGTGTGTGGGGGGGGGTTGTTTGTTTATCCCCTACTCTGATCACCTCCAGTTATGCTCATTTGACCATCACTCCATTAATGGTTTAATAGGCTAGGGACAGAAGTTGCGCATAAACCAGTTTAAGTCATCAGAAACTGGTTTGAACTGTAACAGAACAGATTTTCAGTGCATATAAATCAGCTTCAAAATGGCTGAAATTGGTTTACGATAACCCTACTTGAATATAGTATTTGGGTCAAACCAGTTTATTCTGTCTTAGACCCCTTCCTGGTTCAAGTTAAAACACAGTCCCCCAGCGTCCTAGCATGTTTTCTGGGCTGGGCTGGGCTAGGTTGGGCTATCTGCTCCAGCAGAGAAGGATGGGTGGCAGCGGCAGGGACTTCCCCCGTCTGCCCCCCGGCAAACCCCGGCTGGGGTCTGGGGCCAGGGAGGGGGGTTAAACTTCCCTTCCCCCTGAATACAGAGTTGTCCTGCCCAGCTAAAAATTTACTCCTGGCTGCAACAGTGGACTACAAATCCCAGAGGCACCTAGAAGCAGGAAGAGGAAGTGATGAGCAACCCTGCAGAGTCCTGCGGCTTTCACTCTGGACTGCAAGTCCCAGGGACCTCAGGGACATCAGGAAGAGGAAGCAAACACACAGCCCATCCTGCTACATGCCAGAGAGCTGTGCTCTAGCACTTCCCAGCATCTGGCCTGAGTCACTGCAAGCACGTGGCTGCATTTCCTGAATCAAAAACGAATGTGTGTCCAGTTGTTTTTTAGTTTAATTTCTGCATTTTAGACTAACCTGCAAAGACTGAATTGATTTAGCCTCTGCCTTTTTGACGGTCTGTACTTAGCCATAGGGTTTAGCAACCTATGGCCCATGGGCCAGATTTGGCCCACAGAACTAATGGATTTACCCAGTGGGGCTTCAGCAGCAGTTGATTGCAGGGCCTTCTCTCATGCCATGATGAAATGATGTTTGTTGGCCCCTTCCCAATCCCCAGTGATGTGGCAGGAAGCTGTGGTGTCAGCAGAAGCTTCCCCTGCACTGCAGCAGAGATAAGTGACAGTTGTGGCCGAGACCCATTGCCTATTAGCCCTCTTGCCTGCTTGTGTCTAACCTGAGTCGTTCCATCCCACAGCCTGAAAAGGTTGCTAATCACTGGCCTAATCCATTGGCTAGCTACTCTTAAGAATATTTTTTTTCAAATGTGTACCTGAAATGTTTCTTCCTTGGTGGTATGCAAGCAAATTCATTCAGAAAAGAAATCTGTGAAAAGCTCAGAAACTTACTTGTGGAACTAGATGAATTTTTCTAGCCAAAATTTGTTACCTTCCCCCACCCTCCCCCCCACAAAAAGAACACAAACAAACCAGATTTGGTTCAACTAAAACATTTTATTAACTAAAACATGTTGATTTCAAGCAGCAGTTTGGCTGAAAAAAATTAAAATTGGTTAAAAGTCACATCATTCCAATTTTTATTCAAAGTATTTTGTTTTAAAGTGTCTTTAATTTTATTAAATGTTGAAGCCTGAAATGAAACAAATTGCCTTATTCCAGCAAGAATTAAAATGTTTTCCCCACCTTCAAATAGTTTCATTTTTAATTTTTGTAAATATTAGTAAATGTAATGATCAGTTATTTGCATAGCCCTCCCCTAGTATTAGCCTAGTTATTGCATAGTTATTTATGTTCTAAATGTTAATCCCATGAAGAAATAAGCATTTACTTTGTATATTGTTTTCTTTACACCTGTTATCTAACGCTACAGCAAGCTATTGACATGGTCTCAGTTTTGCAGGTCAGGTAACAGAAATGGAAAGAAGGAGAATAATTTGTTTGCACCTGTAAAGCAAGTGATTGTCTCAAGAGCAGAACCTATGTATTTTGATACCCAGCTGTGTTCAGTCCACTAAATAAGAAAAGTCCTACACAGTCTGTTGGTCAAGTGAGAGAGATCAGGATGGGGATTCTGTGCCGAAAATTTAGGAAGGACAGCCCACAGGGAAAAAGCCAGCTTTCTACCTTCTGAATTTGAGGCTGTTGGAGCTTAAAACAGTTCCTAGTATAAAATTCTTATGGATCATTCTGCAGCCAATAGATATCTCGTAGACTTTAAAAACAGTGGAAACCTTCAGGTCTATTCCAGGATCCTTCTCATCTCTGTATTGAGTCCAATGGTTTTAAAAACAAGATCATTTCACAAACACATCACAGGCACAGCATGAAAGAAGAGTAAAGCCTGAGACTACAGCAATAGTAGGGAGCTGATTAAGTGAGATATGTGCTTTGAGCTTCAAGAACAGACTCACTGTAGCAGCAAAAAAGCTGATAAATCTGATAACTTCATCAACGTGCTGCCTAATATATCTGCCAACACTTGCACTTGGACACACTATGCCAACACAAGCCCCAAAACCTTGTAGTACAATTTCAGCATCTATATGCTGCCTTAGAGAAATATGAGGGCCAGGAGAGGATAGGTAATCAGTTCTCATATTCAGCTACTCTTTATATATATCAAAACTAAAGTAATATAATCATATTTGTAAACAAACATATACATATTACTCAGATGGTATCACTTCATAGCCTGAATTCCCACTTTCCTATATCTTTTCATTATCTAAAGCAAATGCTCATTTCTAATCAGTGGAGTACAGTGTAATTTAATAAAATCCTAGTATTATGGAACAGAACAGCATTGAAACTGAACCACTGAGGTCTCTCTGAATGTAAAAATCTGAAACCTTTAAATTAGATAATTAATTCAAATATGTCAAGTTATTTTATTGTATGTTCTTGGCCCTTCATTTACAAAACTGGTAATAATAATGATCCTAAAATACAAGCTTGAGACATTTCTAATTATCTTATAAATTGACTCCTTTTCTTCCTTCTAGCCCTGGCTACTTCATGAGCAGTAATTATGAAGATAGGGACTTGCAGATCTACAGAATAATTGCGTTAGTCTTTTTTTCTTTATCCTAAAAAGCTAAGGACCTGCTAAAAAATAATATTTATCAAATCCATAAAAGAGAACTGACTGGAAAGATCATGCTGAAAAAATGATGACTAATATTTACATAGTGCATTTTATTTAGTAGGATTTCAAACAGCATTGCTTAGTGCTTAGAAGTACAGAAGGATTCATAGACAGAGAGAGGGTGTGTCTACACATGCAATTAATGCACAGTAAAGGTACTGCTCAGTAAAATAAGGCACAATAAACTGAGCTCAGGATCACGTATACACATACGTCCTGTCAGTGCAGATTTGTGACCAATGGGTGCAGCTAGTCCAGGACTGCTTCTGCCCTGCTCTGCTCCCCTGCACCAGCCAGGGGGAGCTCCAGGGTCCCCCGCGTGCCAACCCAGGGGCTGGCAGAGAGCATAGGGGCTGGTCCCCATGTGCACAAGGTTGAGAGAGCTGTGCCAGCTATAGGGGCAGCTGTCTCCTGGCCCCGATCCCAAGGGGACAGGTCCTGACGTTCATGATGCTGGAAGAGTTGTTCCAGGTGCTGGGACTGGTTCATCCCAGCCATGTGGAGAGCAAGTCCCAACCAACATGTTCCTATTGTGATCTGGCAGTCTTTTACACATTTTACACAAGTTTCAGTCACTATACAAGGTACTGAAAGGTTAGTTAGGCTGTACCAGGCCCAAGTTTAGGAGCATAAAGAGAAGAACACCACAAACCACACTGTTCACACCACATCTAGAGATATTTGCATTTCCACTGAAGTCCAGAGGAAGAAACCCTACCCTCACACCTCCCATGAAGTACAATCTAGTTGAAAGAGAACAGGAATGGGTGAGTAAAAGTTAGAGGAATAAGGCACAATCCACTTTGTGTTCTTTCTGGGATACATGCTACTTGATTCTAGCCAGTAATCTGATGTCAGATCACTCCACTTACTACAGAAATGTGAACTCGGCATACAATGAGATGGGAACTCAGATGACCACAAAAAATTAGAGGCTCAATTTTAGAAGATTACTCCTCTAAAAATGTGGACCCTCTGCTGCTGCAAGAACTAATTGAGGAAAGCAAAAAGATGTTGGCTACTTAATGGCCAACATCATTTTCCTGCAGAGCCTGAATTTTCCTTTGAGATTTCCCATCCTACTACAAATCAGACTTTACCTTGCCTAGTTTAAGATCTGAAAAGATCAGAACCAGAGGTGGTATGGCTGCAGGCCATTTTACAGCTATTAACAAAGCCACAGAGGCTGAGTTGAAAAACAGAAAGTCATTTATGCTCATTTGGAAAAAGGAAAATCATACTGTCATTTGAAAAACAACCTTTCAGTGAATTTCAGTGCCTATGACAATTCTGGAATGAGTTCACACATGTTCAAATCACTTGTATTACCAGCCTGACAAAAAAAAATACCAACTGTTTGTTCCCAGGCTCTTAACAAACCAAAAGATAAATTATTATTATATAAATGCTTGGAATGTAGAACAATAGACAGCTTAAAGCTAATAGTAATGCACTGTGAAAGGTGAATCAGGGTGCTTTAGAATACCAAAGAGAAAAAGAGATTTAAAAGATGAGATTGAAACCTCCAGTTACCTAGGCAGGATCAGAGAATGAACAAAATGAAGTAGGGAAAAAGAGAACAAGTATTCAGCCAAATCTTTCATTTCCCACAGACCAAATGCAGACACCCTATCAGCTTTTACTCTGCAGAATCTCATTAACATGCATGAGGAAGGGCAACTTGAGAAGTGAAAAGAAAAATAGTACATCTGCCCACTGGCAACACATAGGGGGTGCACGCGGGTACACGTGCACCCCTTGAGATCTGCTGTGCACCCCCTGGAAGCACCAACCACAGAACCATGAAACTGCTGGGGGACCCTCCTCCCAGTTGGCAATCAGCTGCTGGGGGGAACACTCCGCCCCCTCCGTTGGCAATCTAGTGCCCCCCCAGACTCGAGAGGCACCAGTCACCCATGCACATGCCTATTGTTTGGGTTAACCCAGAAAGTCTTAAAGGCTGGCATCTCCTTCCTCTCCCCCACCCTTATTTTTCAGGCAAGAGAATAGCAAGTTTTTGTCTCAGACATTAAATAGAAATCATTTTTATCCTGAAAGCATCAGCGATTTGGAGATTAATTCATGACAACTAGCCATAACCTGACTGAACATGCAGTCAGAGTCTAACTATTGTTAGCTTTATCCTACAAGGTGCTGCCTGAGACCCTGTAGGCACTTTGTTTCCATTAACACGGAGGCTAAATACAGACAGTCAAAACGCCTGAGGCTGAATCGATTCAGTCTTTGCAGTTTAATCTAAAATGCAGAGATTAAACTAAGAAACAACTGGACACACATTTATTTTTGATTCAGGAAATGCAGCCACATGCCTGTAGTGCCTCAGGCCAGAAGTTGGGGGAGGGAGGGGTGCATTACAGCATGGCTCTCTGGCATATAGTCAGTATGGGCTATGTGTTTGCTTCCTCTTCCTGCTGCCCGAGGTCTCTGGGATCTGCAGTCCAGAATGACAGAAGCAGGACTCTTCCTGCTTCCAAGCACGCTTAGTCTAGCTCTATCTTCTTTCAAACCCCATTCAGATAGTTGAAGGCTGCTATTAAATCCCCTCTCAGTCTTCTCTTCTCTAGACTAAATAAAGCCAGTACTCTCAGTCTTTCTTCATAAGTCATGTCCCCCAGGCTCCCCACCATTTTGTTGCCCTCTGCTGGACTCTCTCCAATTTGTCCACAACCTTTCTGTAGTGGGAGGGCCCAAAACTGAACATAGTATTCCAGACGCGGTCACACCAGAGCTGAATAGAGTGGAATAATTACTTCCCTTGACCTACTGGCAACATACCTACCAATGCAGCCCAGTATGCTATTAGCCTTCTTGGCAACACAGGCATGCTACTGGCTTATATTTAGTTTCTTGTCCACTGTAACCCTGAGGTCCTTTCGTGCAGAGCTGCTGCCCAGCCAGTCAGCCCCCAGCCTGTACTGGTGCATGGGATTGTTCCATCCTAAGTGCAGGACTTTGCACTTGTCCTTGTTGAACCTCCTGAGATTTCTTTTGGCCCAATCCTCCAATTTATCTAAGTCACTATGAAACCAGTTAAGTCTAATACTACATTCACCAGGTTTATGTTATAAGCTCCCAACTGGTTGGCTTAAACCGGTTTCAGCCATTTTGAACCTGGTTTATGTACACTGAACTTCTGTTCTGTTTCAGGTTTAAACCAGTTTCTGATTACTTAAACTGGTTTATGTGTAATTTCTGTCCCTAGCTGAAGTCTACAGGTACACTGGACTAAATTAAATAGTCCATCACAATCACTGTTCTGTGAGGGATAGCACTGATCCAGAATGACACACAGCACTTCATTTTTATACTTGGTAGGCACTTTAATGCTACAAATGAACAAATGTCCATAACCTAAGAGAAGTAGCTAGAGATGGCAAGAGGCCTACAAAAGCTTTAATGGAAAATTATAGTTAGAGGTATTATTTGCTACCTTTCATAACAGGAAAAAAGAAAGAAAACTAGATAGTGAAGTTCTTTTGGCAGTAATTTTATCTTTAGTTTATGATTATTAGATTAAGATCAGCAGTGTTCAGCACAATTGGCCCTAGGAGACTATTATCTTTTTTTTTCCAGGAAACGTGTAGGGCTGTAAAAATGAAACAGATATAATCACTTCAGGTGGTCTGATGATGGTGTTTATTGATAAAGGGAGAAAGAAAAGTATAACCCTGGGGCCTGAAACTTGCAAGAGAAAACAGAAGTCAAAGGTAAAATTAATGTGTTACTTGTTTTGAGGCTGCATTCCAATCTCCAAATATTCACATCAGCTATTTTCCAAAAAAAAACAAACCCAGCCTTCAAATAAATCAAGAAAGTATGTCATAAGAAGTTGTAGATTTAATTACAGTTATATTAAACTTTTTGAATGAACATTTTATTGAACAAAAAATTACAGTTGCAGGCTGGCAAAAACACTGAAGAATTTATGCTGAAAGAGTCATATACATGGGGATGCAGTTAAGTGAAATGCTTAACGTGCAAACTTGTTGAACCAATGTATGCTGAACTAAACAAAAATACACACAAAATTGCCTTCTATTAAGACAAAGAAATACAATATCATTTAAATTAACAATCAAGATTTTAGCTTGCCTTCATGTACTATAAATTGCAACTTTCTATCATACCACAGATAGGATAAAATTCCAGATCCTGAGACAGAGAAAGCATGAAGTCAGGAAAATTAGAGTGCTAGATTTCAAAAAGGCAGATTTCATTCAACTGAAGGAATTAATGGGTATAGTGTCATGGGAGGACAGACTAAAGGAAAAAGGCACCCAGGAAAGCTGGGAGTTTCTAAAGCGCACAGTATTGGAAGACTACCAAGAAACTGTCCTGACACAATGGAAGAACAATAAGAATGGCAGAAAACCAATGTGGCTGCACAAGGAGCTTCTAAAATGCCTCAAATGCAAAATGAAAACATACAGGAAATGGAAGAATGAGCAGGTCACCAATGAAACATCCAGGAAATAGCAAATACCTGAAGGGACAAAATCAGGAACACAAAGATAAAGAATGAGCTACACACTTGAAAGGAGGTTAAGGACAACAAGAGGAGGTTTTATAAGTATTTTGACCAGAATAGGACCAGGGAAACCATGGGCCCTCTGTTAACAAGACAAGAGGAACTCCTAATTGAAGATGTAAAGAATGTGTATCTTATCAACTACTTTGCCACAGTCTTCACAAAAAATTTAGCTGCAGCCAAGACACCTAATAAGAATTATCTGAATAAGGAAGGAGGCAAACTGAGGGAGGAGATAACAAAAAAAGAGACAGACAGTTTTCTTGAGTCTGAATGAATTCAAGTCAGCAGGACTGGATGAACTTCATCCCAGGGTACTGAAGGAACTGGCAGAGGAGATCTCGGAGCCCTTGGCAATGAACTTCATGAAGTCACAAGAGATGAGCCACATACCAGAGGACTAGAAAAGGCCAATGTAATGCTCCTCTTTAAAAAAAGGCCAAAAGGAGGACTTGGGAAACTTCAGACAAGTTAGCTTCACTCAATACCCAGAAAGTTACTAGAGTATATCCTAAAGAGGATCACTAGCAAGCATCTGGAGGAGGGACGGCTGATCACAAGCAGTCAGCATGGATTTATAAAGAACAAATCACATCAAACAAACTTAAATCTCATTCTTTGACAAAGTAACTACTTGGACAGATGAAAGCAATGCTGTGGATATATAGTGTATCTATATGGATTTCAGCAAGGTGTTTGACAAGATCCTGCATAACCTTCTCATAAACTAATAGGAGAAGTGTAGGCTAGATAAAACTCTTCAGCAATCCCTCGCAGTCAAGGAGGATTGTCTTCCATGACTGTCTTATTTGTGTGTCTGAAAATGGCTGATAAAGCCTATCAAGGATTGACAGACTCTATTCCAGCTTGGATATGCTCAAGAAGCTAGAGCTCACAGAATAAAGTTCAATGCAAATAAATGCAAGGTGCTATACCTTGCAAGTAATAACCAAAAACACAAATATAACATGGGATACATCTGGCTGGTTGGCAGCACTGTGGAATAGGACTTGAGAGTCTTGGTAGACAGCAGACTTAATCTTTGGCATCCATTCATCTGCGAGAGATGGTGCATATTGCAGCCTCTGATGCAGATGGCTTGCAGTGTCTCATGTGACTGAATAGTCTAATCCAAGACTTATGTGATCTGTGGCAGTGGTTGCAAGTGTATGTGTCATGGTTGGGTGGTTCAGGAGCTGCTGGCTTCCTATGGATTCTTTTCTCTTCAAGCTATTGAAGCAAAATCCAGGCTGACCTGGACAAGCTGAGCAAATGGGCAAACAAGAACCTCATGGTGTTTAACACTGAAAAATGCAAGGTTCTCCACCTTGGGAGGAAAAACCTGCAGCATCCTTATAGG